>NW_006297021.1:1339014-1357512 GCF_000327345.1 Myotis davidii | reverse complement strand
GGCCACAGGAGGTTGGCTAGCCGGCCTCACCCACAATCAGGATGGTTCGCTGGCTGCAGTGGGTGTCATAACGACCGGTCGTACTGGTTGTTCCCGTGTTCTGGTCGCTGGCTTTATATATATATAGATAGATAGATAGTAAGCAACTGAAATCGCTGTTTAATGAAGCAATACTTAGCTTTCCTGCATAGCTGCCTATTGATATTTTCCCATTCTGTTCCACACCTGTCTGTTCCTTTACATTCTACTCTATACTATACAGTCTGGTTTTAAAATAAACAAGTAAAAGTGACTTAACCAACTGTATTGATTTTAGATGCTCAAGATTGAAAATTGCTGCTGCAGAGTGTGACAGAAGTGGTCTCCGGACTTGCACCACAGGAGGCCAGGTAACACCAGCTGTTGGTCAGTCCCCTAAAGGGCATAGCCTGGGAGGGGGAAGCAGTGGAGGAGGACAGATAGCACTAAAGGAACTGGTGAGAGCGAAACCTCAGGCCTCCTCCCTGCATGCATGGATCTCAGGTGGACTGTGAGGATGTGGCATTCCCCACACACCACTCCCGGGATTTAAGTAGACGACGTAACTTGTCTTTGTTTAAAAATGAATGATGGGTGAGGAAAACAAGAGACCTGGGCGGAGCTCTATCTCCCTGAAATAAAACAATCTTGACTTACTCATTTAAGGAAAATCTTAAAATTCCAAGTAAAATAAGTGGGAAATGAAAGCGTATTCGATAGTGTCAGCACTTATTTATATTGACCTTGTTTCCAAAAGGATTTGAGAGGATTTCAAAAGGAATTAAGGATCTGTTTCTCAAATTAATTTGGAATTAAGTGCATTAGGAATGAACACTTAAAACTGTGTAAGAATCGACTCCGTGGTAATGTTCTGGTGTGCACAAGAATGATGGGTTTCTGGGCCCAAGGTCTTTAAGACTCAGGCAGGTCCTAGTTTTGAGGGGGGGAACCTATATCATCAGCGACATTAACCATCTGAATGAAGCCCACATTGGGGTGATCTTTGCATTGTTGTTTTTTTTTTTTTTTTTTTTTTTTTTTTTTAGCGAAGAGAAGACTGGAAGGGCTCCGTAAGTGACGCTTTCAGTTAGATTCATATTTCAATTCAGAAAAGGAGACTGGGAAAACATCATTGATTGTATAGTGTGCAAGTTAGGAGGGGCCTTGACAATAAACAACAAACATGGGGAAAAAGCAAACTGTACCATCTGTCCAACGGGATCTGGGCTAGGAGAGAAGAATCGGCCACGGGATGGGGGCCCGAGAGAGGGGCTGGAGAGCTCAGGGAGCCCAGCGAGCCAGGCGGGGACAGACAAGAACGATCCAAAACAGATGCAGGGAGACAGGCTTCTCAGGGTCTCCACCTGCATGAGTCGGATCTCTCACGTGCTGGGGCCAGGTCAATTCAGAGGCCCTTTCTTTTCTGGCAAATAATAGTTTGTGATGAGTTTTAAATAAATGAGGTAACTTTGTTTAAAACACAACTATGAATGTCACAACTTTGCCACAAGAAAACTCTAATTAAGAATTATCTTAATGCATCAAAGAAAAGGCTGCATGTAAAAGCAATTTGAAACTTTTTATGGATGTTAGTTTGAACATTAATACCATGTTCTCATAACCTCTGGTGTCCAAACATTATTAAATGAAAGCATAGTTTATTAAAAGCCCCATGTATGTTGGTAACAGTATCTTGTCACCAAAAAATGCTTTAAGTACACATCTATAGATAAAACAAATAAGCTTGTATCCTATGCTTTGGATGGGGAAATTTAATAAGTTTTCACTGACAGCTACACTAAAAATGTAAAATACGAAAAAACAACAGATCATTCTTTGAACACTAAATAATCTGAATAAGTGATATCACTTGATTATATACTAGAGGCCCTGTGCACGAATTCATGCACAATCGGGACCAGCTGGCCTTGGGAGGTTGGCTGTGGGAGCACACTGACCACCAGGAGGGAGCTCCTGCATTGAGTGTCTGCCCCCTGGTAGTCACTGCACATCATAGAGACTGGTCGTTTAGTCGGTTGGTCACTTGGGCTTTTATATATATACATATATATTTTATACTAATCTTTCATTTGTTTTATGTAAGAAAATGGGGCTATTTGAAGTAGCCCACAAATTGTAACATTAAAAACATAAAAAAAACACTGTTTCACTGTTTACATCCATAATTCTCAAAAATGTTCCTGATAGCCTATTAGCACATCATCTATACTAATAAACGGGTAATATGCTAATTAGACCAGATGTCTTCCGGACAACCATTGGACATCCTTCCAGACAAAGCCACGTGGTGGGGGCCGAGGCAAAGGCAGTTAGGGGTAACCAGGCTGGCAGGGAAGGATAGTTAGGGGGATCAGTTAAAGGGGAGGGCAGTTAGGGGGATCAGGCGGCAGGGGAGTTAGGGGTATCAGGCTGGCAAGATAGAGCAGTTAGGGCAGATAGGCAGGTGAGCGGTTAGGAGCCAGAGGTCCCGGATTGTCAGAGGGATGTCCAATTGCCTGTTTAGGCCTGATCCCTGGGCCTAAACTGGGCCCAATCCCTGGCCATCCCCCGAGGGGTCCCAGATTGGAGAGGGTGCAGGTTGGGCTGAAGGACCACCCCTCCCTCATGCACAAATTTCATGCACCAGGCCTCTAGTATATCATAAATACTATAGCATGGGGGGAAACATAAAGACTTTTCATGTGAGATTCGAGTTAGAAAGCAGGAGAGAGAGAGAAGAGTAGAGGGTACATGCGGGTATGTGTGTGGGTGTGGCTCTAGAGTAGGAACCTACTTACCAAACATATCCAATTAATCATTATGTGCCCTTTGAAACCACTTTCATTTGATCTGCTGAGAAGGCAGGTGTTCTAACAGAGTTGCTGGCAGCTGACATTAATATGCGTCTGTAAAATCCCTCAACTAACCGCGATGCTATCTGCAATCTGTCCTTTATTTGGCTGTTGCCTTGGAGAGTTCTTACACTCAGATTTGCAGCTGTGGCCTTGAGACCTAAGCTCAGCCCTGTCCCCATGGTTGGCGTCTCAGCAATCTCCCAGAACCCAAGGATTACAGCTTCTTCCATTTTATTCTAAGGTTTATCTGTTGCTTTTCCTTGGGTATGAGGTGATCTTGCACATAGCACAGGCCGAGTAGGAAGTACACATCCATATCCACATTAAGTCTTTTTCCTCCATGCAAGCAGCTAGCTTGTATGTCCCGGCCTTGCGAACAGTGGCCGAGAGCAGTGGTCAGCAAACGGCAGCTCATGAGCCACATGCGGCTCTTTGGCCCCTTGAGGGTGGCTCTTCCTAAGCCTTAGGAGCACCCTAATTAAGTTAATAACAATGTACCTACCTATATAGTTTAAGTTTAAAAAATTTGGCTCTCAAAAGAAATTTCAATCGTTGTACTGTTGATATTTGGCTCTGTTGACTAATGAGTTTGCCGACCACTGGCCTAGAGCATTGATGTTATGATTTCAGAAACACACAACAATTCATGAGGGAAAAAGGCTCGTAGGGCAGGCAAGACCCCCGAAAAAGAGCCTTGTCTCCAATTTTAAAAGGTGAATATACGAGTATATATACATATATATCCTGAATAAGACCTTAGAGAACATCTTGTTTTTTCCCAGCTCCTTTACAAAAATGGAAATGGATGCCCCATGGTTTAAATGAATTGCCTAAAGTCACATAAACAGCTGGAGGCAGAACTAGAACAATAACTTGATCTTTTATATGGGGGTCATCCTGGAAGACTGAGGTGACTCCTGGATACTTTTATAACCTGTGTTTTCCTAAGAAATGTAATGGCATTAGAGCCTGCAAAGAACTGGGAGGAAGAGGGAATTTGGTAAGAATTCTGAGTCTAAGGGCATAACCGAAGTTGCCAGCTGCTTTTACTATCCTGAACCACAAAACATTCCCCAATTGCTCCGTTTAGAACGAGTCATTCAACCAGTGTGTCCCAGCACCAGGGTGCACCTATGTGCTGATCAACCTACTGGTATGTTACCGAGGCTTTGCGTCTATGTGGGTGACTTGAGAAGAGCCGGTGGGGATTACGGAGCAGGGAGAAATGAGTGGGCCTCTCTCTAAATTTAATTGACATTTACAGAACATTTCACCCCAAAGCTGCAGAGTATACATTCTTCTCAAGTGCACCGGATCATTCTCAAAGATAGACCACATGTTAGGACACAGAACAAGTCTCTACAAGTTCAAGAAGATTGAAGTCATATCAAGCATCTTCTTGGATCACAATGGCATGAAACAGAAATCAACTACAGTAAAAACGCTCAAAACATTCAAACACATGGAGGCTAAGCAGCATGGTATTGAAATAATTTTAAAATTAAATCACTTAATATGTTCTACTCTCATATTTTAAAAACAAAATTTGAAACAGAATACAAAACAAAACTCCTGAAAAGTACCATACTAAATAGATTTGTATGAATAAGCTACTTTTCTCCTTTCCCAAGTTGTCAAAATACTTGGTAAGAGAGCACTATAACATAATAGAGGTTAGCTTCAGAATTCCTTTACAGAAAGTCTTAAGGTTACTAATCAATTTTACTTAGGCTTTGCATTTATGTGGGTGAATTGAGAGGAGTTGGGGGGATTATGGAGCAGGGAGAAATGAGTGTCCCTCTCTCCAGTCACCTATGGGTGTTGCACTATAGGTAACAAATTGTATTAATCTTTTATTTTTTCACTGAAAAAGAATACATGAGGTTTAGCATTTACAAATGGGCAATAAGCAAAATTTTTAAAGTATGTCTTGTATGAGAGTTTAGATTTTGAGAAACTAAAGTTGCTTAATTTCAACTGATAAGTAAATCAAGTTCCATTCTACTAAGATAAACCTTCTACCCCCAAGTAAGACGCTCTCTCTCTTCCCCTCTCATTCTCTCGAGAAAATTCTGTTAGAAAAGGCTCTTTTGGTTTTTGGATGTCACACCTGAATTATTACAGTCACTTTCTTAATTGTGATATTTGATAAATGTTTTTTTTCCTCCAAAAGAGTCAATTATAATGAAAAAATGGTTGTACCGTCTTGACATATATATCAAAACTTGCTTAGGAACAACTGGGAAATATATAACTTAAATACTTATTATTATAAAAATGCTGATGCAATCAAATCAGAACCTAATTGAATTGAGTTACTGATTTGAAAATAAATTTTCTATCAGAAACTGCCATTATTCAAAAACAAATTTTACACCTTTAAGGAACCTCTACCTTCTTCTCTGGAGAGATGTTGATGGCTGAGACAAGCAGGGAAGAACTGCCACCACTACTGAGCGCATATTTGTTCAAACAATGTTTTGTTACATCTGATAAAAGGCTGTCACTGGAGAAATTTTTATTAACTTCAGAAAGTGTCGCTTTTCCTTCACAAAGACGCCAGAACCACCAATTAGTTCTTCCAAATATAGTCATTGTGCTACCAGAAGAGTCCTGTGAGGTGTAAGCCAGGACTAAGGTCCCCGGCCAGGAGGCAGTCAGGAAGGCTACCGACCTGGGAGTGCTAGCAGGCGGGTTTCTGATACAGACATGGGCGTTTGGAGTCTGGATAACAAGCCAGGCAAGCTAGCCAACCGTGGTCCCTAGATTATTTACTCAGCATGTGATCACGGGCTTCAGCAAAAGATGGGAAAAACAGAACTGTGAGGTTTCGCTGAGGCTTAGAAGGGAAGGTGCTACTCCTGCTGCTGCATCAGTGGCAGAGGCTGGGTGAGATCGAAGTCTTTTGAATGGCAAATGGCCCTGAGCAGCATTCTGCATATGTGATGCCCCAAGTTTGAGAACAATTAATACTGGGCATTTTCCCCACAGTGGATGTGTTTGCAAAGTCAAAGCTATTTGGCAGGCTCATCTATTGGGGAAGGAATTTGGAGCAAGCCTACGTGTTGCATATCCTATACATGCTGTTACCAGCCACAGAACAGGGGAGCAGAAGAATGGTCATTTTACTGATCACAGCTTTTAAAAGAAAAGGGGGAAATGAGGGGAGCTCATTCCTCCAAATACCTCTGTCAGAGACGCAAAGGGGAAACTGTTGAAATGCATCTAATACAAAAGGACTCAATGAGGTCATTTCTGAAACATGGCTCATGATTTTGTAACAGTGTCTAATAAAATTGTTTAGCATATCGATATGCTGTTCATTGAACTTGAGAATTTAACAAGCATTTTAAATTATGTGTCCACCCCAACTATTAAATAATCAGTTTAGTCTGCTCTCATTACAAAGCAGAGCAGTAACACTGACAAGACCCCCAACTCTAATGAAGTCGGACCAAACATCACACAGAACAGCCACTACAGAAATTTCAAATGCGATATATTCTTCCATTTTGTGTTTCTGAACTTTTCAACCATGGTCCCAATGCTCTATCTGCATAGCACAGAAGCGTGGAAATGCCCCCCAAGTCACAGCGGTGGAGGTATTAAACGTTCATGACACAGATTTCCCTTAACCCTTTCATTGCTGCTGTTCTAAAGGGCATGGTATCCCTCCTCCCTGCCCTAGATGTATAATGCTGGAATTTTCTGCATTCACTTTGTTCTAAAGTAAAACAATAAAACAAAAGGGTGAAACATTAAAAAAAAAAATTTAAGTCTAACCATAGGACACTTTAAGCCTGGAGTAATCATTACACTTTTATTTTTTTTTTTACCAACAGATAGAAAATGAGTACTTTCTGTTCACCCGCCAGGGGTGCAGTGTCACTCTCAAGCACCAGGTAAAATGCTTCAGTTTTAGCGAGCTGGTGATAGACACACACACACACACACACACACACACACTACAAAAGGATCTCAATAATTGTTATTGTATAAACTAGTGAGTTTTGCATTATCCTACCCATATCATAGCTAAACTTTTTAAATGAAAGCTTTAAGATTTCTGCTTGTATCTGTATGTTTAGGTATGTTACAGATCCTATATAATAAAAGCCTAATATGCAAATTGTTCAACTGGGAATTCCACTGGAATTCAACCGCTCACTAAGATGTGTGCTGACCACCAACGGGCAGCATGGAACATGGAGGGCATTGGCAATGTGGCACTGGCAGCCTGTGGAAGTGGAGGCACTGCTGGCCCCAATGGGCCCCGAGGAGAGTGGGACCACGGCAGGACGATGGAGGTGAGCGGGTGGCACCAGGCTACAGTGGGGTGCCAGGCAGGGCTGCAGGGCTGCAAGGCTGGGGGTGTGACCTGGGGCTGCAAGCTTGGGGGCACAAGCTGGGGCCCAATAAGGTATGTTACAGATCCTATATAATAAAAGCCTAATATGCAAATTGTTCAACTGGGAATTCCACTGGAATTCAACCGCTCACTAAGATGTGTGCTGACCACCAACGGGCAGCATGGAACATGGAGGGCATTGGCAATGTGGCACTGGCAGCCAGTGGCAGTGGAGGCACTGCTGGCCCCAATGGGCCCCGAGGAGAGTGGGACCACGGCAGGATGATGGAGGTGAGCGGGTGGCACCAGGCTACAGTGGGGTGCCAGGCAGGGCTGCAGGGCTGCAAGGCTGGGGGTGCGACCTGGGGCTGCAAGCTTGGGGGCACAAGCTGGGGCCCAATACCACAGGCCACCCCGAGGGACCCCACCCGTGCATGAATTCATCCACTGGGCCTCTAGTGTGTAATATTCTACCTTCAGATGATATTACAAAAATTAATTTGCAAAGAGCTATATTTAATTGGCTTAAAGACAAACAAGCACTATATAAATTAAGTGTATTCTCAGAAAATAAAAAGTAATCCAAATGTTTTTCAAGTTCCTGTGATCCAGGATAATCTTCAGTGAATAAAAGCCAGTTTAAATCTGTTTGTTTGTTTGTTTTAATTAAAATAGGCATGTGCTCAGTTGTCAGCATTAACTTAAAGCAGATATGCAACTTTTATTCTACTTGGGTTTACCAGTCAAATAAGTTGTCTCTGTTAGAAAACTTGTCAGCAAGAAAAAAAAAATAACTTCTAACATAATGGTTAGCTGCTTAATGTCTTGTGAAATTTCATGAGTAATCTGAATATCACTGTTATGAACAAGTGAATTAAATAGATGTAAGTGGAATAAAAGTTTATCAAGGAACTTTTCAGCAATGATGAGGGCTTCATAAAATATGTCTGCTGTCTACTTAAAAACAGTTTCAAAAATATTTAGGTGAGTTGAAGCCTTAGAGATTTGCTAAGTTAAATGATGGAAAGCCATTGGCTATTGAGAACACTTCTAAAGACAGTAAAATACTGAGACATCAATTAACTAATCAACAGGTCTATCTATTTCTGGCTCCCTATCACAGAAAACCTAAGCATATTTAGATCAATTGCTCAGCATGTTTTGTGCCACACTGAAAAATTCTGTATGAGGAAGAGTATACTTCTAAAAATTATGAAATGCATTTATAAATTTAACAATCCACAAAATGCTAATGTCCACAATAGCCTACTCCTTCATTTTCTATAGGAATTAAGAATTATAGGGGTTAAGACCGGACTTAGTTTGCAAACAAATCCATCTTACTCTGATTATCTTTGCTAGAAATGAAGGTGACTGTAAAGGAAACAAATATATTTTAGTAGAAAATTAAACAAAACCTTGCAAATATCAGATTGTAGTCCTGATCACTGTCTTTGGGGTTTTTATTGTTGTTGTTGTTATGTATCTATAAACTTAATTGGATCTCAAATTCTAGTTTCCTTAAATATCTAGCTACAAATATTCCCACTAACATTTTCAATTTTCTTTGGAATCACTAAGAACAAAGACTGCCTTTGGACCTCCTTGGAAGGTATGCCCCAGGTTCTCATCACTGCCCAGAGGCAGCCGATCATCCAGAACATGAACCTTTGTTCCCCATTCCCTGATGAGAAGTTCCTCCCCAGAAGCAGACAGCTTCCTGAGGTGAGCAGCTCTCTCAAGATCACAAATCAAGGTCTTTGTCGTGAACATGAAATCTTTATTTCCTTTGCCTTCTTGCTACTTGGTTTCTCTCTGTGAATGCACAGGAAGACAACTACTGCTGGATCTACTGCTAAGGCCCAGGCGCATAACAAATGTTCTGAGAGGTTCTTCCTCAGGTGGTTTTAGGTAACAGAATGGCTGCCAATCACTTACTGGCTGAACAAGGAGGAGTCGGTACCATAATAAATTCATGCTGCTGTACCTTGACTGGCATTCTGGGATTGTTCAAAACACAAGAAATGAATAGGCAAGCCATGTAGCTAAAGCAGGCCGGTGCCTCTTCAGGTACATTCTTTGATTTATCTGACGTCAATTGGTCTGGTTGGTGGGGCCCTGGCTGAGGAGCATTCTTCTGTCCCTTGGCATTGTCCTGCCAGCTATCATTGTACCTCCCTGGGGCGCCGTGCTCTCTTACAGGCTGAAAATGCACGCTCATAGCCAGCAGCAGCACAGCAGATGTGCTCACTGTGCTTGAAGAAACAGAAGAAGGTGAATGCGATGAACACCAAAAACAATTATTTCATGGATGTCACCTCATAATCTCCAAGTTTCATAATGGGATAAGAGCTACTTAACTCTGAGGGTGACTGAGCATGCTCTGATGCAATCTTCATGTATGAGAGATGAGCAAAGGGGGAGAATTGTTAAATTAATCAGGACGCCCTTAGACTGAGGGGGCTCTAATGGTGCACTGACCTTTGTCAACAATCCAAAATCAAATGCCTCAGGTGGTGCAATCGGAATGCTAAATTCAAGCAATCACACGCATCGAGCTTTAAGCTATAGTCAATCAACAATTTCTTTTCTTTGTGTCCACCTTTTCTCTGTAAAATGATTTCTCCAACAGCTCCCATTGTGGGTTGCTCCTAAAAACTTTTCGGTTGATATTGCCCAATTTGAATCAAGTTTTTGCTCAAATGAATGCTTAGATTTTTTTTAATATGCCTCAGTTTATTTTTTAACAGAACCAAATACACCCATAATTCTCTAGCTCCACAGAGCATACGATAACTTTCAGCCTTAACTTCTCCTCTCTTGTTTAATTTGCAAGTCCATTCATTTGTTCAGAAAATATTTGAGCCACGATGCATTCCCCTGGAATCTCGGAGATCCTGTCTAGGCAGCCTGATTATAAGGCCAGTGGAAAGGACTGACTTAGAACAAATAAAAATGAAGACCCATAAGAAGTGAAACAAGTTTGGGGCAGTTTTTAGTTCACTGGGGATTCCTGAGATGGAGCATCACTTTCACTGAAAAATACTGAACTTCAACTCTTTGAGATCCTGATCTGTGCCTAGTGTCTTAAATAATGGACTTACTTCCATCCTTAACCCATATCTCCCTGAGCAAAATCTGTTATGATTTCATTGCATTTTGCACTATACTGAACTATTATTTTCTGGATTTCCTTTATCTGTTCCTGCCTTTCTTCTGGTGTTTTTAGATTACCATACATTCCTTCACTCCCCAAATTTTATTTGAATAATTGAAAAAAAATAGTCCAATTCCTATTAGCATGTTTTTATTCTAGAGTCTTTCTCCACTTCTTCCATAGTAGTAAAAAATTTAGCTAGCACAGTGACACGAGAAATAAAGACTGTATTTACCAAACTTCATTGCACTTATGTAGAGGTATCAGACTATGTTCTGGTCAATAAAATGTGAATACAATTGTTATTTAAAAGTTTTCTAGACATGTCTCAAAAAATTGTATGTCTTTCTTTACCTCCTCCTTCATACTACTGCCTGCACCCATCACACACCATGCGTCACACGCAGCTAAGAGAAAAGGTAGCACGAACTCCAGTGCTTGGCAACGTGGAGTGCTCTAGTGACCGTGGACCAGCTCCTTGGACTTTTTGTGTGAGGAAGAAATAAACTATCTTCATTTGAGCCACATTTTTTTCTTTGACGGTTTTTCTGACACATACTGTTTAATGTAACCCGAAAACAAAAGCATTTGGACAAAATATGAAAAGTTGGACTATTGTTTCCAGCTCCTCACTCACTTGGGTAACCTGTTCGTATGTCTCTGCCCATTTCATGTCACTTGCCCTGGGCCTTCTTGGGGGTCTAAGCCCCTGTGGGGCTCACTGACTTGGACTCTGAAGCACGTATGACACTGTACATCTAAGAAGTGTGCAAAGGGGCTCAGCCCGTCTTGCTCTTGCTCTCCATCAACAGACCAGCATAAGCCTTGGGGGCTACTCCATGATGTGGTCTCAAAGGAGAAGCTACATGGACCCAAGTCAGGTGTTTACTGAAGTAAGCCACTGATACGTGATTTTTTTTGTTACCTCAGCAAAAATACAGAAATCTGTATAAACTCCAATAACCACAAAGAGTCACATAGGAGACAATGTTCCACAGGATAGCTTCAGTGTTTTGAAAAATGTACGACTGTTTATCTTTGGTGGCAATAACACCGTATCCACCATCAAGCTGACACATGGTACAACAGGAGTAAGTGAAAAAATATTTATGGTGAGAAGGCTCAAAAGAATCACAATGGGCTGTATGATTTAATATTTTAAATACTTCATTCATTCTTGACCTTCACCTATGCAGAAAAATTCCAATCATTGTGTAGACACTCCATCTTCGAGAAGGTAGACCAGAACTCCCCATTCCTTGCCTGTGGCTGCACAGAGTGACTGATTTCCAATAACATCGTATGGAAAGGGGAGGGGAGTCATTCTCCAGTGGAAAAAACTGTTGCACCCTATTCTCAGTCAGGTAATTCTCAGTCAGCATCAACAGCAGTCAACTGGTGCTGGCATGTGCCCTTGACGTGAGGAAAATGACACACAACTTCCGGGGTTTCCCTCTCCAGAACACACAATCCTGTTCTGATGTGAGAAATACATGACTCAATCCCAACTGAGGGATGGCCTACAAAAAATCGGACTGTAAAGTCTCCACTGTCACAGGCCATCAAAACCTGTCCCAGCTGAGAGGTCCTGAAAAGAGGCTGATGGCTGAGGCTCTGTGGAGTAGAATCTCAGAACAGAAAAAGGACTTTAGGTAAAATCTAAGGAAGAAGGAATGAAATACAGACTTTTAAAGTGATAATGCGTCAATACTGATTCATTAATTGTAAAATAGCTGCCATATAAATATCACATATTAATAACAGAGAAATCTGGGTGTGGGGTATGTGGTAACTCTCTGTACTGTCTTCATAATTTTTCTGTAAATATAAAACTTCTATAATTAAAACTTTATTTTAAAAAGTATATGCAGCTTTAACATTTATCTTAAAAGTCATATAATACATTTCTTAATATCTCACATTTCCTTGATTAAAATGGGAATTTAAAAATATCTTTTCAGGATACATTTATTTTATTACCCATCCTACAGTGTCAAAGTACCTAACATATTATCTATATTAAACATAAAATGCAATTTCATAATTCTAAAGATTTTACCATATTAAAATACCTAGAGGTGATTTAAAAGTCATTATTAATTATATAGATTAAAAGCTATTTCAAATGAATTAGATTCTTATTCATGGTAAACCTGGTTCCATAAGTATATGAAGCCTTCTAGGAAAGCTAACATTAAGTTATATCTTTTAAATATGTGGATCGAATAGTGGGAAGATTTATACTGTGCCCAAACAAAGAAGAAAAATCTAAATGTTACACTTGGTCAGAAAGGTCTGAATAGTAAAAAGATGGATGAGAATAAAATTTCTAAGATTCAGCATCTTATAAATACTTTTGTCCCAAAATTGAATTCAAATAAAATAGAATGAGAAAGATCAGTAAGTGTAAGTACAACCTGTTACAATCCTGTGTCCAGTAACTAATTAGATCATGATGCATTAGTGTTCATTCTAGCCCTGCTTTGCTCCAAAAAACACTAAAAGCATCACAGCACAAACTCTCTGAGGGATTAACATTTCCACAATGGTCTGCATTAAATGATTCTGCACATTTTCTGTATATACACCTTCTCCTTCTAACCTAGAGTAACTTGATTTGCAAATATTACCATAGAAGTTCCTTTGCTGGGAATTTATTGATTTTCTATTTCCTCTCTGAAGCACCTGGCTTACTTTACTTGTTGATGTTTTCATTGATTTTCTATTTCCTTTTGGAAATGAGATGAGGGCTTTTAAAGAGGTCACGCTACTTGGCAAGAATGAGATGTTAAGTTGTGAGGGCTTCCTAGGGAATTTCACCATTAAACTTACTACTTTTATGTCCATGTAAAGTAAAGATTTTTTTACTCTACATTGTATACCATGTTGCTGTCACTTTATTTTACATTTGAGTGTGTTATGCTACAGATTAACTCTGCAAGAAAACTGTGATTCTTGAGTCATTGAAATGTATCACCGCGTCAATCTCTATCACGGTGAATTCTCAAAGGGAATAGCCTCAGGTTTGGAAGGTAATTTCAAGTCTCATAAAATATATACACAATCTTGAAAGTTGTGACAATTTAAATAACATAGATGTATGAATTGCTCACATATCACCTCTGAGAGTAAACAATCATTGGCATAATTCAAGTAACTATCATCTTCATCGCCCTAATGGGGAGGAAACCTCATCACTTACTAGAATGTGCATTTCTATCTTAAAGGGATGACCAGATCCATCTGAGTGAGAAGACAAACTAGGCATCTAAGTTTGTAAAATGTTCAATTGTGCTACCCACCCAAAATCAACCATCCAAATGCCATCCAGCACCAGCCCAACATACCAGAGATACCTGATGTTTTAAAGCTGCTGTATGAGGGACATAACCATCCATCTTCTTCTAGACCTTATCTGTCCAATCTAGCAGCCACTAAACACTGGAAATGTTCTAGTACTAATGCAGATGTCCTATAAATGTAAAATATATACTGAACTACCAAAGAAAAGAATGCAATATATTACACCAATAATTAATTATATGGTCACTATTTGTTGAAATAATATATTGAACACTGGGTGAAACGAAATACAAGATTAAAATTAATTTTACCTGTTGTTGTTTAAATCCTCACCCGAGGATATGTTCTATTGATGTTAGAGTGTGAGGACAGTAGAGAGAGAGAGTAACATCAATCCCTCACTCCCTGCATGTGCCGGGTCAGGGGATCAAACCCGCAGTCTAGGTATTGAATCAGCAATCGTTTGGGTGAAGCAGATGATGCTCTGCCAGGGCTGTTTTTATTTTTTTTTATTTTATTTTTCTTTAATAAATTTTATTGATTTTTTACAGAGAGGAAAGGAGAGAGATAGTTAGAAACATCGATGAGAGAGAAACATCGATGAGCTGCCTCCTGCACACCTCCCACTGGGGATGTGCCTGCAACCAAGGTACATGCCCTTGACCGGAATCAAACCCGGGACCTTTCAGACCTCAGGCCGATGCTCTATCCATTGAGCCAAACCGGTTAGGGCTATTTTTATTTTTTTAGTCGACCCACTAGGAAATAAAAATTAACTAGGTGGCTTGCATTATGTTTCCATTTGACAGTGCTGTCCTCGAGTCCCTAAGCTCTGCTCCTGTGATAGCTCTTACAATAGAGAGGGCTCTAACGGTTGAGCCGTGCTGACCTTCCCGCCGACAAGGCATCTCAGATCTGCCCAGCAATGTTCCAAAGCCCTCCCAGAGGTTTCCACGCTTTGTGACCTCTCCAGCTGTCTTTCTTCTTAACTTCATGGAAACACTGAGTCCAGATTTTATATTAGTAACCAAAAACATGAAATTTAAAAGTCAAATTATAACAACACTCGCATTCACTGGCAGGAAACATTAATATTTATGGTATGTGGCAATGTAGGAGTATACCGTATGCATACCTCTAGTTAGTTCTCAATCATTTGCCTGAGGGCCTATGTTATATCATAGAAAATAACTCTGCATGTACAATGCATGACTAGAAAACAAGAAACAAGATTTGTGTATCTTAAAAGAATATTCAAGAGTAAAGATTCCAAATAGAAACTTGCTTTGCCAGCTTTTTGGCAGGTGGTAAAAGCAACAGATAGCAATAGTCAGTCATTTAGAAATGGGGTGGAAGAGCAGGAACATAATTCAGAAGAGGCAGCTGTAACCTAGAAGCAGATGGTCCACCTGCCTACAGTCCGCTTGGGGAGAGAATTGAGGGCATCAACTCACTACAGGGAACCATCAGAGGACACACCCCGTGATGACCACCAGCGGCCTATGGGGTTTTATTTGCTTGCTTGTTAGTTTTGTTTTATAGGGGAAGGGAGATTTATTTCTTTAATTATGATGGAGGATTTCAAGCTACGCCCAGATGCCCAATCACTGTGATGGCGGAAGGAACTTTGCAACAAGAAAACTGAATAAAACATGCAGACTCATACTAAAGGGATGCTGGTTTATTTCACACTCGTATATACCCATGCCAGTTTTCAGTTCTGAAATCTAAATTACAGCTTGACATTCCTGCCATTAAAAGGAAAATGGGATTAAGTTTTACTCTGAATTTTGCTTGGCGGTACCCACATTAGCTATGGATCTCAAAACTAAGAACCGAAACATGGTCTTCAACAGGTCGCACACCAAGGTCAACATAATGTGCCCTATGACATCATTTCCTACCAACAGTGTATTTTCTGATAAAGCTGTTAAAACTAATACCTCTATCATGAGTCTTACTGGACTAAAGCATTGAACAAGCTTTTAAAAGAGCTAAAGTATATGTCTGAAGTCTTATCTCAACGAAAAAAGAATAAATGTGCTCTCTTCTTATTCCTTCTTCATTGTAAACCCAATCAAGCTCTAACCTGAATCTAATGACTTTGTACTATGCACCTGATTACTTTGGGATTCCCTCCTCCCACTCCTCTCCCACCCAGTGACCTCTTTATTTTTTAAAAAAATATATATTTTAATTGATATCAAAGAGGAAGGGAGAGGGGGAGAGAGAGAAGAACATCAATGATGAAAAAGGATCAGCTGCCTCCCTCATGCCGCCTACCGGGGATAGAGCCCACAACCCGGGCATGTGCCCTGATAGGGAATTGAACTTTGACCTCCTGGTTCATAGGTCGACTCTCATCCACTGAACCACTTAGGCCAGACTGTTCCTCTTTTTTTCACAACCATTAGCTAATTCTCCAAAAAGAGTGGTGTGGCCTACAACATGAGGCTCCGCCTACAGTGATCTGGTTGACTGGTCAACTCCAGAGACCTGATTTGGAGACTCTGGCCAGGAAAAAGAACAGTTGGTGTAAAGCGATTCTTACTGCCAATGGGAAGAATAAATGTTTTAAAGTGTTCATAAAACGAAGGGGGAAAATCCCACTCTTTAATCACCTCCATTTTCACACACTGGGAAAATTATATGAAAAAAGGTAGAATTACATTTTTGCTACTATTGCAGGCTTCCAAGAAGGTCAGTAACAGAAAGAGAGAGGACAGTGTTGTGTTTGGCTATGGGTTGAATATAGTCTGACCGCCACAGAAAATGTCTTACCTCAGGGGATGCAAGCATTCCTTGACGTAAAGAGAAAGAAGCATTTGCTTTTTAGTCCTCCAAACTTTTACATATTCTTTACCTTGAAAGTAAGCCTTTAAAATATCCAAAAATGTGAATTAGGCCTGAAAAGCAGTTCATAGATTTGAATAAAGTAGTATCCTTTTAAATTTATGTCCAAATCCTTAATATCCCTGCACCTCTCAGTTTTCCTTACTGAAAATAATAATAATTAAATTTCCATGCAAATAAATAGTACATAGAGGATCAGTTTAAAGCACATTTAACTTCATGTCATATGAGCACAATTAACGAGGAAATCATCTGCTGACCTGAATAAATCAATCTTAAAACACTAACAATAAAGGAAAAATTCAATAGCAGTTTGCTTACCCCCAAACTAGCACATATTCAAATAAAAGGGCCTCCAATTTAACTCCCAGGGTCTACTTTATATATGAAAAAAGTAACCTTCACTTAGACTATTATAATATTTGCCAATTTGCTTTACAAATGATTCCTTTAAGATCTTTAGAGATCACACAAGTAGAAAAATCCCCGTCTTTCCTTTTATTCCATAGCACTGAGCAATTCATTTTGATATATACACACACCTAACCAAAGCACTAGAAATATGTATCTGAAACCGGTTGTCAATCACAGCCTCTACAAATCTCTGAGAGGCAGCCTGTCAGTTTTCTAAACATCAAAAATAATCTTCCATCACAGTGCCTCAGAGTCTACAGAGTTGTGCACTCCGGAAATGCTAAACCCACCGTGAGGTGCAGAGGCTGAGTCTGTGTTCTGCCTGGATCGATCCAGGTTTAGGAAACTCGGTGCCATGTTAGTGAACCAATGTGTTTTGACTCAGCCATTCCCCTTCAGATCCTGGAGTCACACTGCACAGGAACATGCAGGCTTCCTGTTGGTCGCTCGCTGTGGGAAAGTTCACATTTTCTTGC
Organism: Myotis davidii; assembly: GCF_000327345.1. Taxonomy (NCBI): domain Eukaryota; kingdom Metazoa; phylum Chordata; class Mammalia; order Chiroptera; family Vespertilionidae; genus Myotis; species Myotis davidii. Next base: position 1,340,088 of record NW_006297021.1, on the reverse strand, counting down.
CCATTCTGTTCTTCTAAGCATAGTATATAACCTCAGTAAAAATAGCATGGGGATAAAATGTACTTTAGCACATCTTCCATTTTACATGTTAGAAAATTAAGTGCAAAAGGATTGGCTTAACACCAAGAGGCCAAGATCTCAGGTTCATGGAAAAGCCAGGATTTCTCATGCCTAAATCATAATATTCCTCTAAAGCAGGGATGGGGAATGTCTGGCCCACGGAACGAAAGAAGAATGAAAGGCCAGCGAAATCATCTGGTCTGGCCTGTGGAGGCATTAGGGGTGAGTTAATGAAATGTTTGGCCAAATATTGCAGGCTAATATTTAAATTGATAATTTTGTATGGTCCTCGAATGATGGTATAAATATCCAAATGGCCCTTGACAGAACAAAGGCTTCCCACCCCTGCTCTAAAGCATGATGCCACCTGAACGAGGAGTTAGCTGCATGGCCTAGTGGAAGTGGAGATGCACAGAAGAAGAGGAAGAAGAAGGTGTGGATTCCAGGGCAGGTCCTGAGGCCATCAGATCTGGATTCCTGTCATTTACTACGTGAAGCTGTGCCTCTTATAGTACTGGGTTGTCCCAGCTTAAACTCAGAAAAGACCAGTGAGATGATGAAATCTGGGGTTATATCACCTACTCAACATTATAGTCTTTCCTTTGTCAGGATTATCAAAGGTCAAACGATAAAGAATGAAAATAAAATGGATTGTTTGTGCTGCCTTTTGGTGGCAAAATAAAATACAGATTTGTTGACTTTTATCACAATATCTGGAGTCTTTGTTTTAAGCTCCATTTGATTAAAGTTAGTGTAAAGCTCTCTGATGGAAGCCGATTCATGGAGAACACAGAAATGTGGGGCAGTGGCTTGTCTGAATAACGGTGGAAAAAAGATCTCTAAGTATTGTTGGGAACAAACTATCCTTAGAGATTGCTTTTATTGGATAAATACCAAAAATAACTACATCTATTTATATTTTCCATATTTTTCTGAAAAATTTTTTAGTAGAAGGTAATAAAGTCTAACAACTAAACTCCTTTCCTCAAATCATTATTATAGATGTGTCAATTA
>NW_006297021.1:1327793-1337929 GCF_000327345.1 Myotis davidii | reverse complement strand
TGTATATGAAAATCTTCCTCCTGTCAGAGTCTGGGGTGCACCGCAGGACCCAGAGTCAAGTCCCCACCCACCCACATGTGCCTCAAAATCGTGCGAGACCCAGACCCAACCAGCCCCAACCCCACTGGGCTAGATCCAGATCAGGCTGGCCCCACTCCCGTCAAGCCCCACTGGCCACCTGGCCCAGCACTGGGGTGGGGGCATGCAGCCTGAGGTCCCCCGGCCCAGGCCAGGGAATGTGCCTTGAGATCCTCAAGCCCCACTGGGTGGGGGGCATGGCCTCAGGCCACCTGGCCCAGCACTGGGGCGGGGGCATGCAGCCTGAGGTCCCCCGGGAGAGGGGGCATGGCCTGAGGTTCCCTGGCCTGGCACCAGGGGCAATGCAGCCTGAGGTTCCCTACCAAGCCCCGCCGGGTGGGGGGTGAGCCCTGAGGTCCCCCATCAAGCCCCGCTGGGCAGGGGGGCATGGCCTCAGGTCCCCCAATAAGCTCCGCTGGGCAGGGGGGCACAGTCTCAGGTCCCCCAGCCCAGTGCCGGGGCAGGGCATGGCCTGAGGTTCCCTGGCCTGGCACCAGGGGCAATGCAGCCTGAGGTTCCCTACCAAGCCCCGCCGGGTGGGGGGTGAGCCCTGAGGTCCCCCATCAAGCCCCGCTGGGCAGGGGGGCATGGCCTCAGGTCCCCCAATAAGCTCCGCTGGGCAGGGGGGCACAGTCTCAGGTCCCCCAGCCCAGTGCCGGGGCAGGGGGCATACCCTCAGGTCCCCCATCAAGCCCTGCATGGTGGGGGGCATAGCCTCAGGTCCCTTGGCCTGGCACCAGGGCAGGGGGCATGACCTCAGGTCCTCTGGCTCAGTGATGCGCAGGGACCATGGCCTGAGGTCCCCTGTCAAGCCCACCAGGTTGGGGGCGCAGCCTCAGGTCCCCTGCCCTGGCCCAGCACCACACAGCCTCAGGTCTCTTCAGATTGCTCGTTAAGGCTCCTTACAGGAACTCAGCCTCCAGTTTGGGTGCAGCCATCTTGTGTTGCAAAATCCCTGCCTCCACTGTGGGCGCAGCCATCTTCACCATTATGGCATGACAGTCAATTTGCATATTCCCTCTTTATTAGATAAGGTGGGAAATAGCAAAGTAACCACGAAACGACGTACATCGAGTCCGACATAACCTGAGGACTGCCTGCATTAGGAATACTTTTGAAAAGCTAAGGGACCTTAAATTTCAGTGTTAAAGTGCACTTAATTAGGTCATTAGATTTTCACTTGTTAAAGGTAAATAACTTCCAAATAACATATTAAGTATAAATATCTTCAAATACTAGCTAGAATATGTTCAGTAGTACATGCCAAGCACTTTCTAAACATGTGCATGTTTAAAGTCCTTTCATTCTCACAGCATCCTTAAGAAGAGAAGTGATTATTATTTCCACTTCTCAGGTGAACAAACTGAGACAAAGAGAAGTCAATTAACTTGCTCAAGGATATACAAGGAATAGGTGATAAAACTGATGTAAAGTGTGACCACAGAGCAGTGAATTCCCTTGCAGCATCCACATAGCACGTTGTCTGTCCAAACTCTCAAACACGCTGTACAGCTTCACAGATGAACTCACTGGTTCCTTACAAAACCTAAATGAAAGTGCCAGATCCCAATAAAATCTGGGTACAATGAGAGAGTGCAATCAATCTGCTCTTCTAAGATGCTGTTTCAATTGCTCCACTGCCATAACAAAGCACCACAGCTGGTGACTTAAACGACAATGTACTGCCTTATAATTCTGGAGGCTCTGAGATCCAGGTGTTGGCAGATTTGGTTTCTTCTAAGTCCTCTCTCCTTGGCTTATAGGTAGCTGTCTACTCCTTGAGTCTTCCCATGGCCTTTCTTCTGTATGTCTGTCTCCTCATCTCCTCTTTAATTTTAATACTAGAGGCCCGGTGCACAAAAATTCATGCACTTGGGGGATCCCTCAGCCTGGCCTGCACCCTCTCACAGTCCAGGAGCCCTTAGAGGATGTCCACCTGCAAGCTTAGGCCCGCTCCCCAGGGGATCAGGCCTAAGGTGGCAGTCAGACATCCCTCTAGCAGCCTGGGAGCCCTTGGGGGATGTCCAACTCCAGGGAGCGGGCCTAAGCCATTAGTTGGATCTCCCACCACCACCACTGCGCTCACAGCCATCAGCCCGGCTAGTGGCTGAGAGGAGCTCCTACTGTGGGAGTGCACTGACCACCAGCGGGCAGCTCCTGAATTGAGCATCTTTCCCCTTGTGGTCAGTGCATGTCATAGCGATTGGTCGTTCCTAGTCTTTCCACCTTTAGGGTCAATTTTCATATTACCCTTTTATTATATAGGATATTTTTATTGATATCAAAGAGGAAAAGAGAGGAAGAGATATAAATAGAGATATAAATATATATGATGAGAATCATTGATTGGCTGCCTCCTGCACATCCCCACACTAGTTATCAAACCAGGAACTGGGGCATGTGCCCTGTTGGGGAATCGAACTGTGACCTCCTGGTTCATAGGTTGATGCTCAACCACTGAGCCACACAGGCCTGACTCATCTCCTTTTTTTATAAGGGCACTAGGTATATTGGATTAGAGCCCACCCTAATGACTTCACTTAATTAAAATGCAGTCACATTGTGAGTTACTAGGAGTTAGGACTTCACCATACAAAATTTGAGAGAACAAAATTTAGTTCATAATGACTATTTTTGTTAATTTTCATGAGAATTCACACAGGTCAAGAAGCTGAAAAAAGCTGCCGCAAAGATAATGTAAGTAATTACTGTAATACTTATTAAACCTTCACATTGCGCACAGTTCTATCCTAACCATTCCTGAAAGGATTATGATTTTAGCATGCATTAATGTGGCTGTTCTTTGAGACTGTCCAAGTGCATAACAGTCTGCTTGATGGCTTGAGAAATACGAAGAAATGTTAACAGCCCCAACCTCTCGGTTGAAAACTTTTTGTTGGAAAGAAAAGCCCTAGCTGGTTTGGCTCAGTGGATAGACTGAAGGGTCCCAGGTTCAATTCAAATCAAGGGCACAGGTGGACTCAGTCCCCAGTGTGGGGCATGCAGGAGGCAGCTGATCAATGATTCTCTCTCATCATTGATGTTTCTATCTCTCTCCCTCTCCCTTTCTCTTTGAAATCAATAAAAATATTTTTTAAAAAAGAAAAAGATATGTGTAAACCACCAACACAAACGCAAAAGCATTATAGTAGATGGCAAAAAGAGTTTATAATTACAAGTAGGTGAGGAAGAGAAAAACACCATCTGAACATATAGAAAAGTTTGAGTTCTAGAGAAGATATCAGGGACTGGAAAGCCTTCAGGGGGGAGTCCAACTGGATTTACTGCCTCAAATGGCACAACATGGAAGGAACAAAGAGAAAAGGAGAGAATTTAAGGAAGAAAAATCCAGAGGAATGGTCAAAATGGAGTGAGAAAAGGTTTACTGAAATGCAGGTTTCCATAGGAAAGTGACAGAAGTTGGTGAGAAAGGTAGATTGGAAGGATTACATATTTCATCTGTGGTTACCCAATCGTGAGTGTCACTATGACGTACAGAAGGGAAAAGCAGGGCCACAAGTTTGATGAACTGTCGACGGAGCAGGGTAATAAGTAGGGAATAAGCAGCAGAGTGGAATTTGAGGAACTTCCACCTTCAAGTTTCAGCAAATCTACAGTAAAATGTTGTTATTAAGACAAATATAACCTTGAAAGATCTGCATGTTGATTTCCACCCAAACCAAAAGTAGAATTTAATAATTTTTTAAAAACATGTCCATTTTTAGCTCTAGATTATAAAGATTCCTTTTTTTTTTTTGGTAATCCTCATGTTAGTATATTTTTTCCATTGATTTTTTTTTTTTTAGAGAGAGTAAAAGGGGGGGGTAGAGACAAAGAAACAGCAACATGAGAGGGACACCTCGGTTGGTTGCCTCCGAACACACCCCAACCAGAGCTGGGGAACCTGCAACCAAGATATGTGCCCTCAACCTGAATTGAACTCGAGACCCTTCAGTCTACTGGCCAACTCTCTAACCACTGAGCTAAACCGATGAGGGCCCAAACCCTTTTTTAAATGCCTTCCACACAACTTCTCTTCCTGCTGGGGTGTATGTCTTTTTCATTACTACCTTAGGGCAGGAAATGTGACTCTAGGTTGGGACCCAGTTATTTCGCCTTGAGTAGGTATAGAATTAATAAGTGAACAAAGCAACTATGTTAATTGCTTACTAAAGCATTTCAAAGTTAGTAACTCTAAATGAACCTAGGAGAATAACTTACCATTGTCCAGTCAGCCAGAGTCAGTAGGATACAAGGGGAAGATTGTAGATTCTGAAATCACGCATATCTTATAAAGAAATCCAACTCCAATTCTTATATTTGTTTGATGTTGGGGAAATAAGCTTTCTGAGACATGGTTTTCTAGTCTGAAAATGGAAGGAATATTTAACTCACTGTGTTGTCAAAAATATCAAGTGATCTGTAGAGCAATCACAGTGTGTGATATATAGTGGCTGCTCAAGAGATACAAACTCCCATCGCTTCCTCCATTCTTTGTGAGCAATCTTTGATAGGAAAGAGGAAACCAATAACAGGTGCAGTGGGCATCTGAGAGAGAGGATGAAACGTAAACAACTCATCAAGGAGGCGTGGGGCAGTGGCACGCGGGTACACTGGATTCAAAAACGAAAAAGCCCTGTCTTGTAATGCTTGTCCATTTCCATGTGGATGCACAACTATGGCTAATTTCAAGCTGCCAATAGTATAACTTCCGGTTCTCAAACTTCCTGAATATTTAACAATCTGTTCTCAGTTGTTATTTTTTAAATATATTTTTATTGATTTCAGTGAGAAAGGGAGAGGAAGAGAGAGACAGGAACATCAACATTGAGAGAGAATCATTGATTGGCTGCCTCCTGCACGCTCCTTATGGGGATTGAGCCTGCACCCCGGGCCTGTGCTCTTGACCAGAATTGAACACGGGACCCTTCAGTCTGCAGGCTGATGGTCTATCCATTGAGCAACACCAGCTAGGGCAACAATTTGTTCTTAAAACTGTACTTGCCGGCTCCACCCCACAGGAAAGGGATAATGAGTCTTCTCCTCAGGCATGACACAGGCTCTTCTGTCCACATCCTATCTTGTCTTGAAAGCACTCATGTAGGGGGTGGTTAGCCTGAACTCAGAATAAGCCAAAGTGAATATTGTTGATAGTTGGGAGGCAATACTAATAGCGGAGCAACCATAAAGTGCACATTGATAAATGTAGAGATATATAACAAAATAGTTCATGAATATGTCCCAGAGGTATGTCCTCAGCACCTTGGATAGTGTTTGGCATGCAGTTTTTCTGTCCATAGTTACTGATTGAATATATTGATTAGCTATATTCCTTTTATTGTGATTGAAATCACAGTCAATGTTTTCAAACAAGGAGAAGTTTCAACTGTAACTGACACAGCAATAGGTTGTGGACACCCAGCATAGCAATCTGAAAATTGGGATGATGGCACCTGTTTTGCAGGGTTGTGTATATGTTTGGCCTAAAGCCTCCTTGTCATGTTGGATGCTAAAGTATTTAAGTGTATGGACTCAGAAAGCTGAATTGTCTGGGCTTACACCTTGGTTGTTCTAGGTATCACCTGTGTAAAACAGTCTAGTGACAGATTCTCTGTGTGTCTGTTTTCTTACCTTTAAAGATACAAATGATAATAATACCTACTCACAAGGTTGGCTTTGGAGTAACATAAGTTTGGTAAACTTTTAAGAACAGTGTTTGACACACTTTATGCTAATAATAAACATTACCCATGCCCAGCGTGGCTCAGTGGTTGACCATCAACCTATGAACCAGAAGGTCACAGTTCTGATTCCTGGTCAGGGTACATGCCTGGGTTGTGGGCTCGATCCCTAGGAGGGAGTGTGCGGGAAGCATCTGATCAATGATTCTCTCTCATCATTGATGTTTTTATCTCTCTCTCCCTATCCCTTCCTCTCTGAAATCAATAAAAATATATTTTAAAAAAACATTACCTATGATTATCTGTATCAGATGACCAACAAATATCTACTCACAGAGATTCCTCTGTCCAAAGACTCACACTCAATGCCAAGCCTTTAGGCCGCCAAAAACATCTTTCCCACCTCTTCCGTCATCTAAATTTGTCCTAACCTTGTTGGATCAACCTTCAGTCCAGCTCTCATGGCCTTCCCATTTTCTTACCTCCTCTAGCAAGAATACTTATGCCACATAATTAGTCATTCAATTATATATTCCTTTGTAATTTTTTTTCTTCTTGAGAAGGGGAACTATGTCAGATACTTATCCTAACTGGAGAATTGTACAGGAAACATGGTACTTCCCCTAGTAAACTAGGCATTAATTGATTTCTTATTTAGAATTAACTTTATAGTTATGATATAAATATTGACTTTATCAAAAGAATCTTTTATTTGCAACTGATACCACCTGCATTAAAATGTCAGCCATGTAAGAAAATACAATTAAGAGATAATATTTAACTGCTTAAGATTATTATATCATTCACTGTAATAGTGTGCCATTTGAATACAAGATATGTGCAAGGTTTTACATTTGAAGTCTATTATCATAGAATCAAATTCATTACATTGATATAAATTTGTTTTAGAAAAGGTGGATATTTTACAGCCCCAAATGCAATGAAATTTTATAGCCCCCAAACGCCACCTTTGCTCTGATTTAAATTGCAACATAAGAAAGAAACAAAGCAACAGCCTTAACTGGATGTAAAGCATAGATTTCTTCTCTGTCTGATGGGGATGAATGGAGTTCGTTTGCCCAGGCCTCTAAAGTCTTCAGATCACCACCCGGGATCGCCTGAGAGCATCACCCGGGATCGCCTGAGAGCATCACCCGGGATCGCCTGAGACAGCAGGAAAACAATTAAGAAGGATAGTGTGCTCCAAGGAGCTCTGCTCTGCTCTTAGCAGTGAGCTAGTGCTGAGGCAGTGTGCCCGGGGAGACCACTCCTGCCCCACGGGCGCATGTGCAGTTGCTATGTGAGACACACGGCAATGTTTGCCAGTCTATTTGCAGTCTAAAAGTTAGCTGTGAATACTTTTTAACTCTGTTCGATCCCATGAGACTAGTCTCCTGTCTGCATTTGCCATACCAAAGAAATTTTGTGACTGAAAAATTAAGGGCTATCTAGACCTGCAAATGTCACAGGTAATGTGAGAAAAGTTAATGATTTCAACATTTGAAAAGTTAGACTAAGACCTACGAGGGCTCCTCCACCAACGAGTCCCTGAATTCGCTATCTGGGGTATAGCATTTCCTTCTTTTTCTTTAATTCCTGTCTGGAATGTGCTACCTTTCTTCTCTATACAATCCCATTTTTCCAGGAAAGCACTGACATAAAGCAGGTAGTAAAGAAATGTTTGTTTCTCTATATCCTAACCTTCAAAACAGAATAGCAGATGCTGAAACAATTACAAACTCTAAACCAGATGTAAAGTAAACCCAAAATAGGTGCATTTGCAAACTTAAACACCCAAACACATATAGAACTTTTAAAGATTGGGTTGGATGTTAGACGCTTATAAATTTTAATAAGTAATACTGACCCAGTTGGATGCTGAGAAGAAAACATTAAGAAACCTTTTCCTGGGGGCAGGATCCTGGGTGACGGGAAGCAAAGCCACTGACTACCCGGCATGTCAGTAGGCCTATAGTTCCCTGTTATCCTCAGAGCCAAGCAGAGTGCCTGGCTCTCAATAAATGTTTATTTTATTTTATTTTAAATATGTTTTAGTGATTTTTTTTTTCAGAGAGAAAGGGAGAGTCATAGAGAGTCAGAAACAATGAGAGAGAAACATTGATCCACTGCTTCCTGCACACCTCCTACTGGGGATGTGCTGCAACCAAGGTACATGCCCTTGACAGGAACCGAACCCAGGACCCTTCAGTCCACAGGCCGATGCTCTATTCACTGAGCAAAACAGGTTAGGGCTCAATAAATGTTCATTAAAACAATTAAAGTACAGTTAATTCTTGAACAAATGGGGTTAGGGGTGCTGACCCCCACCCCATACATTTGAAAATCTGTGTATAACTTTGACTCCCCCAAAACTTAACTCTGTTTTAATAGCCTATTGTTGACCTGAAGACTTACTGATAACATAAATAGTCAATTAATACATATTTTGTATTACATGTAATATATATTATAGTGTTGCAATAAAGTAAGCAGGAAAAATAAAATACCATTAAGGAAATCCTAAGGAAGAGAAAATACAATTACAGTGTTTATTGAAAATAAAAACCCACATGTAAGTGGACCCTCACAGTTCAAACCTTGGTTGTTTAAGATGCCTGTTAGGACCAGGCTAAGTTTCACAGGGGGAAAGGGATGGGATGGAGGGAAGGGGGACATCAGTTTAACCCTTGTCTCTCTTTTTCTCTTTATTTCTCATTCCTTCCTCGGTTCCTTGGCTTTTCGACTTTGTTTCTCTATTTTAATGGCCTTTGCTTCTTCTATTTCATCTCATTGATCCTCTTTATTGATTTTTCTGCCTTTAGTCACCAGTACCACTAACTCCATTGTCTTTAACTTACTATCTATAATAATAAAAGCATAATATGCTAAGTAGACCGGACAGCCCAATGACCTTCCGGTCTTTCTGGATGTCCTTCTGGGCGACCTTCTGGATGAGGCCGGGCTGCCAGGGCCGAGCTCCTTGCCTGGATTTCGTGCATGGGGCCTTTAGTTAATTATGATCTGGTGCAATGCCTTGAAGCAAAGTGGCAATGCATTGCTCCCCATGGCCTTTCAGTCCCTCTCAACAGCCTTCAATAGAGACGGAGGAGAGCGTCTGAGAGGTGTGGGACAGCAGAAGGAAGACCCAGAGCCGTCCACAGCCAGGTGTGTGAGGAAGTGCCTCTCTCTCCAGCAGGAAGGAGCAGTGGAGAGGAAGTGAGGAGACCTCACACCAGTCATAACCTGTTTCCAGAAACAAACCTGGTTCCACCATCACACTTGCAAAGCTCTGTGGCAGGGACATCTGTTACAGGGGCAGCCCTTTCAGCAGTATCAACACCGTAGTAACCCCGCGAAGCTTCTCTAAAATGTAAAATCTGGACAGCGCTGTAGGTGAGATAACGCTTCTCCCTGGTGAAACTCTGAAGATAGGCTACCTTTACAACAGTTTGCCGGATGGATTTAATAGGTTAGAAAAAACATGATTCTAATTCCCAATAATAAAACGTTCAACATGTTTTGTACTGAAATGTAAGACACATACAAGAAAGGGGACCCGTCATACGTACACAGAGGGACGACCTTTAACAGATCACATGTCTAGTTCCTGATCAAGAAACACAGCATCATCAGTCTCCCCGTCCAGGCACAGCATGGCCCAGCCCGAGGGGAGCCTCTGTCCTGACATCGAACATGACAGTTACCTTTTGCCTGATTTTGTACTTCCTATGGTATTTGATATAGTATTTCATTAATTACCCAATTTACTATTGATAATGGTTAATAGTTTTAAATAACGGTCACCTGAGCAGGTTACTTTTCTTGGAAGCAACTTGCATGGAATAGAAAATCTCTATGAGTGAATAATTCACATAAAAACTTATCAATGATATAATTACTTTGATACTTTTAAAACAAGTATGTCGGTGAGTATGCTACATAGTTAAAATTACAGCATTACATAATCCTAAGAAATCTAATAAACTGAAAGGAAAAAATTTTTACTTAGTCATAATGTAGATTTATAAACATACCACGAACTTAAGCATTGAAGTTGTCATGATATGTAATTAATTTAAATAATGTTTATTTTAAAATAATGATTTGGAAATTATTTAAAAATATATAAAGTTCCATATTGTTTTAGCCGAAACCGGTTTGGCTCAGTGGATAGAGCGTCGGCCTGCGGACTGAAAGGTCCCAGGTTCGATTCCGGTCAAGGGCATGTACCTGGGTTGCGGGCACATCCCCAGTAGGAGATGTGCAGGAGGCAGCTGATCGATGTCTCTCTCATCGATGTTTCTAACTCTCCATCTCTCTCCCTTCCTCTCTGTAAAAAATCAATAAAATATTTCCATCTCAGCACTGCTGCCACTG
>NW_006297021.1:1320786-1327437 GCF_000327345.1 Myotis davidii | reverse complement strand
GTTTCTAACTCTCTATCTCTCTCCCTTCCTCTCTGTAAAAAATCAATAAAAATATATAAAAAAAAATAAAAATAAAGTTCCATATTGTTTTCCAAAATCCTGTAACGTAAGAAAGGGCTAGATGAAACCTCAGTTCGATACCAGATTATGAGGGAAGAAAAGTCCTGGGAGATTTAGATGGCCCAGTTACTCGACTCAACTTCCACAAGAGCTGATGCAATCAGTCCCAGGCTGTAGTAACAGGAGTAAAATTCCCAAGAAAAGAAATCCTCACACACACTCTCTGACACCGCCACACCCTTCCCCGCACGGCCCAGCTCTGACCGTCCCTGAGAAGAGACCAGTGGGCACGGGCTCGCTGGGGCCACATCATCTCATCAGAAGATGAGGTCAGGTTTCCCATAGTGAGTGGTTGAAGAAACAGAGGATTTGGGGCTAGAGAACGGTGTTTGGGGAACATGACAGCCGTCTCCGAAAATGTTCACAATTGTCATGTGAACGGTGTAATGGATCTAATCTAAGCTTTTCTTGAGGGCAGGACTTGCAAAAATTAAGTAACAAGGAAAAGATTTTGTTAAATATTTTAAAAATCGCTACTAATCATTCCAGTTGTCCGGCAGCCGACTCTGTTGACTCAGAAGGCAATTTCCTATTAGAATAAAAGTTAACCTGCAGGAAAGTAACTTTCTCCAAATTTAAGAAAGTTCTACCCAACAATTATAATTTTCACCAATAGAATGTGCTGACTCAAAAAGGCAATGAGTTACATCGTTACCAAATAGTCTCCGAGAGGGAAGGCCTTGTTGAGGGACATTTCTGCCTCCCCAGGGGCAACAGAATAGAGCACAGGACTCCCAGGTTTCTTGGAATTTTAAGTTTCAATGACTCGATATTTCCCAGTCATTGAAGAAGTTTTTATAGTACCTATTTTTTAGGAAGGCTGATACGATGTAATTACACTTTGCACTATCTTTCAAACCTCGGGTACGAAGTGTTTTCTTAAATCACTGAACCATCCTGCACTCGCAATTGGTGAGCTGCCGAACTCTGGCGCCTTGTATAGCCAGGATGACCCACGCGGGAGGCAGTAACCCTCTCAGGGGCTCTACAGAATGAAGGTGGTCACTTCCCTACTGCGTGTCCAGCGCAGGCAGGCTGATGCATCTAATCTCCACCTCTCCCTCAGCCCTGGACCCAGGTTGGCAGAGCAGCCACTCTGCGTCATTGCTGGCGATTATGTCAGAGGGGAAGGTAGCAAAGGGAACTCACCTCAAGCTTCCCCCCAGTCCGCACGCACACAACTGCTCACTCCTCATTGGTTAGAGGGCGTCTCACAGTCAGGAAGTCTAGCAATGGGTCAGGGGCCTCTCATGTACACGTCCTCTATTTGCCATAATGCTTGAAGTCAGGCCTCGTCCCCAGAACGATGATGTCTGCTTACAGATGCCGCTGGGGCCACAGCCTCCCTGGGTGACCCCTCGGACGTCCCTGCTCAGGCGCCTGAGCAGCACAGCGCACCTAAGACAGAGCGCAGCCCAGAGCTGGCGGTGGATGAAAGACCACAGATCTGCCACCGGTACCTTTTAGCTCATGTTCATTCAGTGTACTAATGAGAGGTTTTACTTATCGCTTTGGTGTTGTTCAGTGATTGCAAAGGAACTTATTCCCTCAGAAATTATGATGTTTATGTAAGAACTCCATGCTAATAGATACAAATCTTAAAATGATTTTGTTTGATCTGCTTCACAAGAACATGCACCTAAGCAACACGCACACACACACACACACACACACACACACACACACACACGATAGAGGCCTTACTGCTACAGAAACAAAGAAATTAAATCAACTTTCATATATTATGACCCTTCTCTCTGCCCCCCTTTCTGTTACTGTGCTCTTCTATCTGGAACTATAAAATTTAAAATTCTCCCCAAGAATGTCTGTTTATATTTCACCAAAATTCCACTTTTGTGGGCAACAGACTAGGTGATGTGACTGAGCAGTGCTGACCTGTCACGGCAGTGACACATTCCACACCCGGGGACATTGTGGTAAGTGGCCTTCCCAGGAAGGTGGCTTTTCATGTCTGACTTGAATTCCTTCTACATCATTTCATCCAGGATGACTGCCTCCAACGGCTGCCTACTTCCCTCCGCCTTTCCTTCCCCAACTCCTGTGGGCCTGGAGAGGTGCCCCTCTCCTGGTGTAAGGACCTGTCATTTTAAAGGGAACGGCCCTCCGACTCGGCCAGGTTCCCAGCAGCCGGGCCCACTGAGAAGTGGCAGCACAGACAGGTCTAGTTAACACACCTGTGTGAAGTGTCCCCACTTGTCAAGAAGGAGAGGAGGTACAGGGACTCGGGGATGGACAATCACAGCGCCTGACCTCAGGAGGTGATAGTCCTCCAGGGGAGACCGGAAACCAACCATGCTGTCACCATGGAGAGACTCACAACGTAAGCGCGTTTCCATCGTCGATACTGCATTGCCCTCCAGTGTTTCAGCTCACAGTCCCCGGGGAAAGCAGTTTGCACCGGCTCCCACATGCCTGTCACAGGACTGGTGCTGACTGACCACCTCAGGTCCCAGTGGGGGCTTCGGACACATGTAGCTTTTCAGGACCTTTACCAGGAAACTGGGATCTATTCATCTGGACCAAGTCCCCGGGGTCTGTAGTTATCCCAAAGCTCCCCGGAGATTCTTCTACGCCAGCGATTTTCAACCGGGTGCTGCAAGAATTTAAAGACATGCAATACCTGTCTATTTAAAATTAGATCATCAAATTTAAAAAATGACAACAGCCAACGCAACAATAGCCGTCCAGTGTGAATGAATCAAAATTACACCTATTTTTATTTGTCAGATTGACAAAAATGTATGTTTTGCTGTGCCTCAGAATTTTAGTAATTACTTTATGTGTCATGAGGTGAAAAAGGTTGAAAATCACTGTTCTACACAACCAAGCTCGGAACTCCTGCTTTAGAGCAAATGGTGAGATGGCCTCTCCTCTTTAATAAACAATTACATAAGAAAAATATCAGCAATGAAGAATGTTTAATAAAATTAGTAAGAGCATGTCAGTGTATTCCTACACACCAAGCATCAGAAGTAACCTGATGGTAAAAACTGTAAAAATGGAGCAACAGCTGACTGAGTGGCAGTGACCACTACTAACCCACATCAATCACTACCAAAGCAACATTAAATGAGTAAATAGTTTACGGAAAACACATTTTAGAGGATTACACAAAGTGGGTGGAATTAAATATAAATTTAACCATAAAACCAAAGGGAATGGGAATTGTCAAAGGATAATTCATCTGTCCTCAGAGTTAGGAGGCTCATCTAGAAGGCAAAGCACCCTGAGTACAATGGACCAAAACGGATAAATAAGAAAAACAAGAAGTAATCAAGTTTGAGAAAGAGCCACTTGGGAGCGCTAAAAAGATTATAAAATGAAGTGAAGGGAGTGATACATCAGTCAACATACCCGGCGACAGGTAAGGAACGGAGACTGTGCGGGAGTGTAAAGTCCGTGCTCCGGCATTGTTCAAGCACCAGAGGAGCCGGTATGAAAATTTATTGGGCCAAAAGACCATGCATATGCCTCGCACATAACCACACAGCTAAGTGGCGTGCCCGGGCTTACTCCCAGAGCTGAATATGGGAATTCAAGTAGCAAAGTGGGGTTTGGGAGCAGATCATCAAAATTCTATTGTATGCCAGGCCCCGAGCCCTGGGGATAGAGCATGCATTCGCAAAAGAAAGGAATTGCAAATATTACATACAAACTGGCTGATGCTGCAGAACTGGAAGGCGTCAGACAAAGAAGGAAGACAATGAGCTCCATCAGCTCATAAATAAACGAGGGACCTGGGAGAGTCTACACTGTGCCAGTAACTGTAAAATCCGTGGATTTAAGGCCTGGGTCAACATCAGCAGAGCTATATGATGTCAAGGTGAGGCTACTCCATGAAAAAACATAAACAGCAATTCATCAGAAACAGAGGAAAAAGAAAAAAACACATGCACAATTTCTAAAACTCAAAGCAGCCAAGTAATTGTGGGTTTGGTGAGACACACACTTGCAATTTACGCATAGTTCTTGAAGGAGAACAAATATTCCAGAACAGAACAAACACTGTCCAAGTATGAGAACACGATTAACATTGTGAGCAGGTTTAAGAATTAAGTGTAGCTTTGGAAAATCGTGGACAGTTTGGGTCATCTCATTAGGGGATTGGTCACAGTCGATTGCGTGACATTTGACACTAACTGTTTTTAAAGCACAGGCCTGCTTCTTCTATTATTAATTTCCACCTAAGGGCAAATGCCAAGCGAACTTACTTTAGCTTCTGCCTCCTGCTGCCATTTCGACTGTCAGGAACAGCAGGAGTCAAAAATGAGAAGCGCCACCTTTTGAAAACTGACAGCTTTGTGCAGTCCCAAATCTTAGGGAAAGGATTGTCACCTGGGCCTCCCATAGCCATTTTGACAAAGGAGCGCGTTCTCCCACATCCATTTTAAAATGGCAAGTGGAGACACATTTGCAATTGGCTACACTATCGTGGGGCAGGGAGTCGCTCAGAGTCTGTTCATCTGAGAGAAAAAAGTTAATAAAAAAAACACCTTCAGAAAATAGATTTTTCTGTTTGACCTTTAATGTAATAAAGAGAGTGCAATTTACAATGTGAGAGAGCCCATAATAAGCCAAGATGATTTTAGTTCAATTTAAAAAATAGAGAAACTGTATTAATTAGCTCTGTAATTAGAGGAGAAGGTAATTAAGAAAAGAGCTCTGAAGGAGTCGAGATGCTGAAATAGATAGAGTGGACAGCTGCTTCAAGGTTAATGGTTACAATCCAGGATATTTTTTAAAAAAGAAAACGTATTTTCAAGCATCAGAATCCAATGTTGGGAAGGAGCCAAAGGGATCCTGGAATCATCTCTTCCCTGAGAGTGTGGCTGATATGAAAGAGGCTGAGAGGGAGTGGTGACCAGGAGGCGACTTTGGAGGCCAAATGTTGGGGCATGAGTCTGCCAACTGAAAGGAAAAACACATCCTTTTCTCCTTCAGAAAACTGTTGTCACAAAATGTAAGCATTTCAAAGAAATACAAATCACCACAATTACTGACCTTATCCTATCTAATAATAGAGAAACATGGTAATTAACCATAACTTCGCTACCTTTCCCATTGGCTAATCAGCAAGATATGCAAATGAATTACCAGCCAAGATGGCGGTTAACCGCCAACAAAGATGGTGGCCAATTTGCATACTGCAGGCAGGGCGGTACAGCGTCATCCCGCCTGCCCTGCTGCCATCCGGGCCTGCTATTTGCGACCCAGGTGGCAGGCAGCCCGTATGGGAACAGACCCAGGGCTGGTGGTGGGACCCCAGCGATTGGCCACCTGCCACACCCACAAACGGCCCTCCCAATGGGATCCCTGGCTGAAGGCACTGATCCGCCACCAGCCACACCCACAAATGTCCATCCTGAGGGGATCCCAGGCTGACAGGTGCTAATGCACTGATCTGCCACTGGCCATGCCAACAAACGGCCCTCCGCTGGGATCCCAGGCTGGCAGGTGCTAATGCACCAATTTTCCAAAACGCACACCCGGGCAGCCTTTGCCCTGCATGAACTATGCAGCCGGGAGAGGGGAGTGGGGCTGCTGGGAGCAGGGCGGGAACTTCCCGGGGTTTACATCAGGCAACTCAGAGCAGAGTGTGAACTATCCCAGCTTGTAGCTACTTGCTCATTCACTTACTCGCTCATTCATTCACTCATTCACTCACTCATTATTCACTCACTCAGCAAACCTCTCAGGTCCAAGGCACCAGGGCAGGCACTGAAGTTGAAGCAGGATAAGACAGAGCTATGTCTCAAGATGTTAGTAATTCAGTAGGGCGAAGCAGAAACATGAAGGAGGCAGTTGTATGCACAGATGCAGTGTACTGGGTTCGGTGAGGGCTGTAACTAACGCCAACTTTGTTCTCTTGATAAATTGGGGCCTCGGGAGCCAGGCTGCCCAAGCCTGTAGGCCTGTGCCTAGGCCAGGAGTGGTCGGGGTCCTAGAACATGACAGAGGGTACAGGTCGGGCTGAGGGGTCTGGCCCCACTCCTCACCCTCACCCCCGAGTGCACAAATTTTTGTGCACCAGGCTACTAGTTTTATAATAAAAGACAATCGAGGGGGTCAGTGAAGACGCAGGTGCTGCGTATGAAGCCCCGCATGGCCCTCAGCTGCAAAGGAGCTGTCTGGATAGAGAAAGGCAGAGGAGAGGTGTCGGCACCCCTGAACGTCTGCCTCCGCTTTGTTACATCCACTGGACCATGAGGACCCAAGCCCAACTCTCAGTGGCGAGAGTGCAGACATGGCACTAAAACACAGGGTGTCCCAGAAGTGTATACACACTTTAACGGCTGGTCGCTCAATTTTCTTTTTTTTTTAATATATTTTTATTGATTAAGATATTACATATGTGTCCTTATTCCAATGTTACCCTCTACCCGCCCCCCCGCTCATGCCCTCACCCCCCCGTTGTCTGTGTCCATTGGGTAGGCTTATATGGTTGCATATAAGCCCTTTGGTTGATCTCTCCCCCTTACCCCCACCCTCCCCTACCTTCCCTCCAAGGCC
>NW_006297021.1:1305672-1318880 GCF_000327345.1 Myotis davidii | reverse complement strand
TGTCCACTCAGCCAGCCTTCCTGTAGTTCTGGATGATGTCCATTTTGTCTTTGCGTTGTATTTTTGAAGTTGTTGTGGGAGGCAGCAATTTCCCGGTATTTACCTATGCCGCCATCTTAGTTTCTCCTAGTGGAATATTATTTGACATAAAAAGGATTGGAGTGTTGAAATATTCTTCAATAAGGGTAGGAGCCAGTCCATGCAGTCAATAAAAAGTTCTTTTACACGTGGACAGGGACAACAGTGTGGTGACTGCCAGGGAAAGGGAGGGTAGAGGGAAGTGGAGGAGGATAAAGGGGAGATCAACGGTGATGGACAAAGACTTGACTTCAGTTGGTGACCACACAATACAATAAACAGATGATGTGTTATAGAATTGGACACCTGAAACCTATATAATTTTGTAAACCAGAATCACCCCAATAAATTAAATAAAAGGAAAAAAAAATTTTTGCCTTCTGGTCTAAATGCTTGTTTCTAGTCTGGGTTCAGAGAAAGGTCCTGATCATTTGAACTGGTTGTCAATCAAAGTCCCCTTCATTTTTGCTTTCTTGGCTTCCAGTTCAGCCAGCTCTTGCAGCCGCCTTTTGCTCATGCCTTTGCGCTCCAACTGTTTTTCAATCACTTTGGCATTCTGTGCATACGAGTCAGCAACTTCCCGAGCTTCAATCGCCTCTTTCTCTTCATCAATAGTAGACACAGTGACACAGCTGAACTTGCCCATGTCTTTAGTCCATTTGTTCATCATCACCTTTTTAGGAGGCTCTTGCTTCTGAGTATATATATTCGTTTTGCCAAAACCCTGGCCAAACTTGGACCTATCCCGGGGCCTCATGGGCAATTTCTCCAGCTGACAGTCCAGCACCAGAACCATCTGGCCGCACAGACAGTAGTAGACATGGAGGGGCTTCTCGCCGTCGTCATATTCCTCCCGGTCCCGGGTGTCGGAGCAGACAACAGATCGGGACACAACTTTAGGCATAGTTCAGAAAAACCCTAAAACTCAACACCAAAAACAAGAGTCGCACATAAACTGGTCGCTCAATTTTCACTCCTTTTCAGGTTTAACTGACTTGAAATGCTGGGTGAAGCCAGAGTAAGCTTTGATCAAAGAACACTTATCCGCTAGAGTTTTTTATGGGGATATATAAAGATAAAGTTTATGGCACAAAACTGGCAATTGTTGATGAATTGAGGGCACACAGATACCGAATGAAATGATTCTTGATGTTTGCGATTCCTTTGCTTCATGTTATCAGTAGGACCTGGACTATAACGGTCATCAGTTTGAAAACAGGCATTGACAAAAAGTTATTCATTTTTATAGGTTCATTTAAATCTTGAAAATGAAGTGTATGTTAATAAACATTGACTTTGTAATCATTCAAAGTGTGTATGCATTTTTGAGAGACCTTAAATAAGATATTCTCTAATGAAATCCAAGGGAACTCCAGTTTGACTGGGTAATATGGAAAGATGGCAAAGGCAAACTTTCCCCCCTCCCAGATGTGATATGGACTCAGATGATGAGAGGTGATGAGCCAGGACGCCTACAGGAGCAAGAGCCACCCTCCCTCACAGGAAGTAGCCTCTAGTCCAGTGATGGCGAACCTATGACACGCGTGTCAGAGGTGACACGTGAACTCATTTTTTTTTGGTTGATTTTTCTTTGTTAAATGGCATTTAAATATATAAAATAAATATCAAAAATATAAGTCTTTGTTTTACTATGGTAGCAAAGTTCAAAAAAATTCTATATGTGACACGGCACCGGAGTTAAGTTAGGGTTTTTCAAAATGCTGACACACCGAGCTCAGAAGGTTCGCCATCACTGGTCTAGTCTGAGGCTGCGCAGTGGACGCAGCACCGTGCAGAGGCCTGCCACAGGTTATCTTCAGAACTTGGGTAAGCAGACGCAGGCTTCCTTCTTCTGGGTCCCTGCTGGGCCTATTTTGAAAGGACAAGCTGGGCGTCTCTCAGTAACTCAGGTCGTGGCCGTAATGATCCCAGTGGTAACTGGGGTCACACCTGGACAAGTGTCTGGGCACTTTTCTTCCACCATCTTCTTCCACCTGAGGAACTTCTGACCACCTCCGGTCAGAGCAGCTAAACAATTCAGGGTTTAAGTTCTGCTTCTCTCAGTTTCCCGCATCCATGCATAGCCTAATCCTGGGCTTTTTAGTACATGAAAAAAGGGCCACTTTTCTGACAGCATCTCCCCTAGCGGTGATCAGATCTGATGGCTAACTGCACTCTCCTTTGCCAAGATGCTTTGAAGGCAGACTAGTCAATCTGAAATGATGGCCTTTGAGTGAGAAATATCAAACACGGGTCCTTCAAAAATCTATCCTTTGCGGGGAGAACAACTTCGGAAAAATCAATTAATATATTTTATCCTAACATGAGGATAAGCCAAACATCAAAGCATGGGGAAGTAAGTTATGGGAAGTACTTGGCACACAAGCTTTAATATGCCTTCACTTACAATAGCTGATAGGAAGAAATGATAAACGAGGCCCAAGGAGAAAGAACAGAACTCTTCATAAGGGACACCAAACACTCACTAGTAAATTAATTTTTGTTTTCGTTTGCTTTTGCCTCAAGCACCTGAAACTGAAGTAAATAAAACTGATAAAGCTCTGGCCCCTCATTCCTACCTTGATTCCCATATTTTGGGCTGCTTTCAACCCAGATACCAAGTTTGGCTCTTTCAAGAGTAAGGAGTTAATGAAGGCTCTTGTGTATACCATGTAATTCTGTGTCACTCTCCCCGCCTCCCTTTGGCTGGCCTGCTGTGTGGACTGCCCTCTCATGACCTACAACCTGCATGCAGTCTTGGGCTTTTGGGAAATTGCAGAGCTTTGACCTTCTACTGCCTCTGACCTCTAACTTCTTGGCCCACCCTCTTTTCCACCCGGCCCCCAGTTTAATTCTGAACCTGGAGCTTGCTCTCAGAGTCCCAGTTTCCAAGCAGCTGTTGCCCCTGGATCAGTCTCACAGCTCAGTGGATGCTCAGTGCGGGCTGAGGATTTAACACTCAGGATGGGCATATTTGTGTCATGATGCCTGAAAGATTTAAATATGCATTTCATAGGGTATGCAACCAGGTTTTACGAGGGGAGAGGGGTTGTTCAATTATGACTACATCATGCATTATATGCCTCTTGTCTGACAAGACGCAATCAATTCTGTGTTCCCTTTTGGCTAGTTCTACATCCACCCTGTACATTGGGGTTTCTTTAAATATGTGTTCATCCCTTACTTTTTTAATAATACTACAAATGAAGCAAATCACCCCTTTTATTCTTGCTAGCCTTCTGCAAGGAAAAATGCAGTATCACTCTTTATTGTTTTTCTAATTTTTCTATTCAGATGATCTAGAATGCGACACAAGTCAAGTGTTTCTCACTGTTTCTTGTCGCTCCACTCTCCTGAAATTGCATTGTTAATGCTCACCAATGACATTTTATTTGTCCTTTTTATTCCTCATTCTCTGTATCCCATACCAGACCATAAATATTGAACACACCAAGGGGGGGAGGGGAGGAATAGGTAAGCAGGATGAGAGCAAACATAGACCACTTTTAAGGAGTACAGGAGGCTAGATGATTTCAGTCTCAGAATAATTCTTCCTGAGCACCAGATAAACCTGCCCATCAAACATTTTAGGTGAGTAGCACATTCAAGTTGCAGGTGGGCAGTAAAGCCAAAACCCACATTAGGTTCAGAAAATAAAGGAGGTTGAGTCCAAAAAATATTAGATTACAGAGTTAAACAAGATGTCCCACCGCAGGTTAAAAGCCATGACACAAGTGTCAGGTAGCACAAGGACCTACTTACAGCCTGGGTGAAGGGGGCTTCCCAGTGCCTCTGCCAAGAGCAGGAGCCCATCCCTGAGCCTATTGGTGAAGGCAGCAGTGAAGAGCTAACGAGTAGGGAATTAGGGGATGAAAAATAGCAACACATCCTGACACCCCCTCGCAAGATGCTAAAGAATCTGACCCTGAATTATATCTTAAAATATTTCTTTCCTTTTGTCTAAGACATGTTAATTTTTCTCCAACCCTTTTTATTCTTTAATCTCTATAGTCTTTGTAAACCATTATTTCCCTTTCTAAACACTAAATTTAGACCAGAACTTTGTTCGATAGATAGATAGATAGAGATAGATAGATAGATAGATAGATAGATATGAACAGATAGATATAGATGACTAAGTTTATACAGAGATAAGCGTGTTTCTACACAGGGAGTTAAAAGCTTACACAAATACAAGTATGTGTCTGTGTGTCTGTATATATGTATATATAGGTATGTAATATGAATGAAATGTATATTTGTGTCTATATACATTTTACATATGCATGCACTATAGTATGTTTACATTGCATATGAGTTGTCGTGGTGTGTGAGGTATACTCTTACGCTAGAATATATTATCTACTCATTATAAAACTGTGACATACTCATGTAGTTAAAATGACAGAATAATCTTATCACAATATTACCAGGAAGGCACAGCACGATCTTCATAAAGAAACAGAACAGAGGGGCACAGGGGCTTTGGCACCAGGGAAATGGAGTTTGACTTCTTGATGTTACACAGCTACAAATGCCTGAAAACCGGTGCTCCTCAGTGTGCCCTGAAAATAGCTCTTCTTCCACACTTCTATCCTCCTGACTTCATTGCTGCAGAAACCCGTTCATTAGCCTACCACATTTGCCCACCTACATAAGAAGGGGCTGTCTTAGATTTAAGTCCTTACCAAGACTTTCATATTGTGGAATGGCTCTCAATTACTTCATGTGGAAGAATAATGAATGTCTGGCTAGAACACAATGGCCAGAAATGACCTCCACCAACGTTAATGTTGGATGTTTACAGAGACCACCAAATGGAGTCGATTGTTTTTAAAGACAAATAAGTTTAACATGAATTTCATCATTTTCTCTGGAGGTTTGAATTCACAAAGACAAGTGTTGGGTGTTAAAGAGAAAAGGCTCTTAATAATCACTTCTAAAAAATCAGTAGGTGGTTGTGCTGTAGAGATAACAAAAATATAACCTCAGAACAAGTGAGAAAAGGAGTCAACGGGTTCTTCTGGACAGGGACATACTATAAACCACTATACTGACATTCATTATTGTTATCACTAACGGAAAATGATGCCTGGTCAGTTGTCAGGGATTAGAGTCTCCAAACGGAGCACTGCAGTGGCTGCATTCAATGTCACCGTCATCGGAATCAAGGACCTTGAGTTTGCCTTTAGCTGTGACGCTGAACTACCTCGGAGAGAAGTCACGCCATAGCCAATCCCTGGCTTAACCTTTTATAAAATGCAATGGTCATGCTACCTACTCCACAGCAGTTCTGATATTTAAGCAAAGTTACAGAGACAAAGTCCTTTCAAAACTGCAGGGCAGTAGCTGCGGTCCAGCTCTGAGCCCAACACATGGTCTAACCTCTCTGAGTCTGTCCTCCACCTCAGGGGAAGGGAGGCAGTCTACCCTTCAGCCAGTGCTTCGCAAACTGTCAGCCAAGTCCCCCTAAGACCAGAAGAGGTTGACCTGCACCCACAGGGATCGAGTGGACACGTGGAAAGGACCACTGCAAGCCTAACATTTCTTTGAAGTTTTTAAATTAAATGTTTTATGCAATGAGTACATTCTCCTGCAGCACAGGAATATTTATTTTTATTTTTAAAATCTTTACCCCCAAGCCTTGCAGTCACATAAATTCCCCGGAAGAAGCACTTTCCAGTGCATCACTGCCTGGTCCGCGCGCCCAGCTGGAAAAACAGGGCATTGTGCGGAGCTTCAGCGGGCCGGACCATGGTAACCATGACATCGTCTTCATTCCCCCCACGCGGCCGCGGTCATGTCCCCATCAGGGGATTCCTGGATCACCTGCCCCTGCAGCTGCGCCCCTTCTCCACTCCCAGGGAGGACACAGCCCACGGGAGCTCTTTGCCACGCACACAATTCAGCCCCGTGTCCACTGACAGCAGGGTCTCAGGTAACCTGACATCTTTCCCAAAAAGTGTGTTCAGGTTTCCATCTGAACATTCTAAGGTTACCTGGAATGCACCAACATTGTCTTAAACTCAATGTCCGCATTTAGTGGTGAGCTCACAGATGGTGCTCAGCAGGGGCAGGGTGGGGGCGGCCATAGCTCGGATGATGTCATCTAAGGATTAGAACCTGATTTGTTGTCTCTAGAGAGTGCATAAAGGACCATCATCTTGTGTGTTCATAGATGTTTTTGTCTGGATCTAGACTCCAGATCTAGTGTATAAGTTTAGGTTATTTTCAACATGCAAATTAAATCTATAAAAATACGTGGGTGATGCTGTCATTCTGCATATTAGTGACCCCATTTTTTATGTCTTAGCAGTAGCATTAAAACCGTATACCTCTTCAATGCAGCCTCCATGTCTTATTCAACTTCATTCACGCCCCGCCCATCAGTTGGCAAGCAGCCTTGTCCATAATAAGAGCTTGAAAAAGGTTTGTTTAATGCACGAGTTATGGATATCTCCATAAATGTCCTCACAGAATTAATGACTAATTTTCTCTCACAAAACATTTTATGGACACTGTGATTTAACCCTGTGATTGTAATCTTCATAACAAAAATGTTGAAATCAATCCAAATTTGTTTTTCTGAAGTTTTATAATTTATTGCAATTCTTTATGTCTGGGTCATTTGAGCTAAAAAGGCTATATATTATAACAATTAGTAGAATCTTGTCTAATGAAAAGAAATTCTCACAGGCACTATCAGAACTTTCTGATTTTGCATTTAAAAAATCAGTAAATGTTTTCAACTCAACACATTTTAAAAATCAATCATCTCATGTAACTAAATCTAGCATGATCATACAAGGGTGCAAGCTGACTCATGTCCTGCTCCTGGCTTCTGGTGACTGCTGTTTTACATGGTAACAGTGTGACTTCTTAGTAGCAAGCTATAGCAATTTATGTATCTCGGTTGTTATTGGCCTTGACTGATGAAATCTGGGTTCATTATTTAAACATCAGATATCTATGTTATGATGTATTCATGATACCATTTTTTTTCTCTCCCCATTATTCTTTAAAACTCAAATAATATCTTCATCTTTGTTCCCTTCTTTGCTGACTGCACCTAATTTTCCAGTTATTTTGACAGAAGTCAGTTTGATTTAAATTGTTGGTAATAACTCTTGGAAGGATGCTATCTAAATGAATAAAGGAATAACACCTGGTAGCTGTCGCTGGAGAATAGTATACCTTCTTAACAGAAAATGTCTTTTATTTCTAAACTATTCCATTAAAATATTTAATGCTCTTTAATAACTTCTATTTCAAAAAGAGAAAGATATTAATTAGTAGGCACACTGAATTATATATACCTTATTTCAAACAAGTTAGTATGTTCCCCACCTTCTAAAGACCAAGAATTTTTTAGATCTGCTAAAAGCAAAATGAAAAAATAACATGAACTGTCAATTTTTAGAGATGTGCACCAAAAACAAAACAAACAAAAAGTCTAAACAAGTACCAACCATGCCCTGACAGTTAACTCAGAACATCGTGGCAGGGGTCACTTGAATTTTCTTCTCAATGATTACAGTTTTTAACAGTAATAATCCAAATTCCACTGACTTCTTCCCTTGCTCATATTCCTAGACCGCACCCCCCCACCCCCCGCAAGACTCTGCCCACTTCTGCTGGTCTTGGAGGACATCCCATATTAGTTTCAGAGAAGCACCCTGCGTTTTCCAGGTCTGACACCCCTTGGTTATGTCCCTGTCCCCGCAGCCACCTGGGAGCTGTGCCGGGGACCTGGGCCGTGGGCCTGCTGGGGAAGGAGCCGGAGCTGCCCTGATGCTGCATTTCAGAAGCAGATGCACTGACTTGGCTGTTTATATGTTACAGGTCGAAAGAAATGGGGCAGTGTCCAAAGACATCTCGGTGCACATTTTACATTAGGTCCCCAAAATGTCATTTTCTTCATCATTCTGCAGGTGACTGAGAGCTGGCAGGGACATTGGGAGGGGACACCAGAGCCCCCTGTCCTGGTCAAATCCTGGTGGACAGAAATCGGAGTGATTACCTAGTACTCATGATTTGGGCGCACCTGGTAAGCAGGGTTATAAATCCTCATCAGTGCAGGGGGGCCGGAAGCGCCCACTGTAGACAAGTCTAGCGACCTGGCTGAGGGGGGAGCTGAGGGCAAGATAACAGCAGCTGAGAGTGAGGCTCATTCCTTGGCCACCACGGTCACTGTGAAGGTCCACGCACTATTGTAATTGCCACAGGTGGCAGCAGATGGAGTGGATGGGCCCTTCCAGCTCCTCGTGGAATTTTCCGTCTCTGTCGCAGGGTAATTATGTCAGCTCCCTCAAATGGGAGCTCTCCTCCGTGTCTATCGAGGTGAAAAATTGTGTGCACTTGAATACCTCCGCCAAATACACAGACGGTTCATTCTTCATGCAGTTTTTAAACTATAGCCTCCGTGTTAATAAAGCTACTGTAGTAGCACACAGTTACCTTGGATGTATTTGTCCATGTTATAGGGACCACAGTAAAACAGCATAATAACTTATTTTAAGTTTAATTCTAATCAAAACCATTTACATAGAAACTGATGTGGTGATAATTCCTAACATTCAGGACCTTTAAAGAAATGAAAAGTAATGGATGTTAAATATCACTCAGCAGATTATGGTGTTTATATGAATAAAAAGAAATATCCAGAAAAATATAAGTGAACAAAATACAATGAACCATCTGAAATTAACCAGATTAGTATAGTTTGTCCCAGTGAACCTTAAGGCAAGGTCTTTTCAGTGCCAATGTCAGGAATTTTTTTATTTTTTATTTATTGTTATCTTTTTAAAATATATTTTTATTGATTTCAGAGAGAAAGGGAAAGGGAGAGGGAGATAGAAACATCAGTGATGAGAGAGAATCATTGATAGGCTGCCTCCTGCACACACCCTACTGAGGATCGAGCCCACCACCCAGGCATGCGCCCTTGACTGGAATAGAACCTGGGACCCTTCAGTCTGCAGGCTGATGCTCAACCACTTGGCCAAACCAGCCAGGACTGTCAGGGATTTTTAGAAACTAAACCTCAAAAAGGTAAATCAACAGCAAAACTTCTACTCAATGAACACCTAAGAGAACTAATGTCAACCTTTATTAGCTTGCAACATACAGAAGGCAGCTCTTGGGCACCATTCACTATCTTTTTGGTGCAGCAGCTACAATCAGATTTTAAGGAACCTTCTCCATTCAAAACCATACTTTGCATTCTGAGGATACTGTCCTATTGCTCCCTCCATACCTTTGCTCCCAAGAGACATGCCACACACGTGTGCGGAAGGAGGGAAGCCTTCTTTTAGGTACTCAGGGTAGCCGGGAGCAAACTCAGTGTGAGGTCAAGGATTAAATGGCAACATCCCAGAAAGAAGAAAAGACAGCCCCCTCAATTTTTGCAAGTGCTTATTTTTAAATACATTATTGGCCTTGCCATAATATATAGAGAGAGAGATTTTAAAAATTCTAATTCTGGGCATCTGATGAAAAGTATTAGAAAAAAATTCAATTACAAGTTAATATTTTTTTAATTGCAATGAACTCCTTTTGTGTGTTCTGAAAGATTTTTGTCCTTGAATAAATTACATGGTACATTCATACTAGAAACTGCACTTTTCCTCGCTGATAACACAAACCAAGTATCTTTTGCTGATGCCTGGCCTAGATGGGAGATTTCCCCGGCCCCCGAAGGGAAGAAAGGAAGTGGCCGCCGCGGGACTGCTGTCTTACAGTCTGAAAGCGCCAGAAACAAAGGGAACAGTGTCATTGTTTTATGATTTTTCAACTCTGCTGGGAGGCTGCTCTAGTCAGTTTCAACTGCAGGGGATGCATTTGATGGAATCTTAAAAGCAGCTGAGTGATATAAAGTGTTGACTTTTATCCTTCCCTGGCATGAGTTGCTTATTCTTTGAAGGATCTTTACCTGGGAAGCTTTCAACTCCCA
Organism: Myotis davidii; assembly: GCF_000327345.1. Taxonomy (NCBI): domain Eukaryota; kingdom Metazoa; phylum Chordata; class Mammalia; order Chiroptera; family Vespertilionidae; genus Myotis; species Myotis davidii. The sequence goes on along the minus strand of NW_006297021.1, from coordinate 1,308,850 downwards.
TTGTCATGCAAGCCTCCTACACCCAGAGATGAAACAAAATTAACTTTTCAAGGACATGGTGGTCTGGAAAGAGGAAAGCTATTTAGCAACTAAACATGAATTCAAAAATCTAATCAGTTCCCAAACTTAATTTCAGTGTTGTGAACAACCTATTCCCTCACTTATATCACATTGTTTGCGGGTAGTTTTTATCGCGCGCTAACAGGTGGAGCGGGCCATTTTTGCTAATTTTTTGCGCAAATGACAACATTCAGTAAAATTACGGTAACTTTAGTTTACGTATTTATATGTTACCCGCATTCTACCGCTGGTCTATAAAAACGTATTAATACGTGTCCCGTGCTCTACTACACTGGTAGAATGCATAAATACGTAAAATGTATAAATATGTTTCCCACATACAGTGTGATATCTATAACAGTGATGGCGAACCTTTTGAGCTCGGCGTGTCAGCATTTTGAAAAACCCTAACTTAACTCTGGTGCCGTGTCACATATAGAAATTTTTTGATATTTGCAGTCATAGTAAAACAAAGATTTATATTTTTGATATATGTATTTTATATATTTAAATGTCACTTAAAGAAAAATCAACCAAAAAAATGAGTTTGTGTGTCACCTCTGACACGCGTGTCATAGGTTCGCCATCACTGATCTATAAAGATTGTATGTGAAACTCTACAAAAAAAAAAAAAGGAAAAGAAAAAAACCCCTGCAACACAGATGATCTGCAACGTTTCAATTTAATGAATCCTGAAAGCCAGGTATAGGTGCCACAAAGTTTCTATAAATTTCTTAATTTTAAGTGTTATGCTGTGCCTATCATAGCATAACTACTGTTTTATCTCCATGAATATAAATTTCCGCTAAATAGAATTTCCTCTTTTCAAAACTTTTATTTTAAAGCTCGCATTACTGAACATTCACATGCAGTGTAAAATTAACTGGAAATTAATCTCTTCAATCAACAGTTTGAGTCTGTTAATAAGAAGCAGCTACAATTGAACAACACTGGCCTCTTCATACGCTTGTAATTACAGGTATATGTGTAATTATGCACATGCTAACTACAGACGAGAGACTGAGGAAATGTGGGCTGTTCGACTGCTAAAAGCAGACACAACTATTAACATCTGAAGAACAATAACAATAAAAACATTTTAATGTAAATGTAGAGCAAACAGTAAGACAGGGCTTTGGGCTCTATTGTACATTCAACCTATAATTATAAAATGCCTCCTCTGTAAAATGCTCTCTGATTACATTCACTTAGTAACCCATTTCCACCTCGTGAAGTTCGGTAGTGCATTATTTTTTATCAAGTCTTAACCCTTGAATCTACTACTGAGATGCCTTAATGGACTACTATTCATACCTTTTTTATCTCTATAGTCCCTGTTAGCAGAGATGGAAATTAACAGTATATACTCCAGAGTGTTAATTTATACCACTGTATCATTTTATGTCATTGACTGATTGGAGGACTTGATAGGAAACCATGCCTGAACCCAGTTCCAAGAAACAAACCATCACTTTTATGAGCAGATGAGATTAAAGGATGGGCCTACTTGTCCAGCGAGTTTCTGACCTGGTAGAGCCAGAACCCAGCGGTCAGGGTCTCCGCTGGCCTGTCTTCCATGACTCCACCTGCCATTAATTGTCCATATAGAATAGAGTATCTATAGTGCGCAGTCATTTACATAAATTATCTTTTTAAAGAATGAAGTAGAGATTATTGACCTTAAGTGGAAACTAATTGTTCATGACTAGGTGTCTGTTCTTCACATTATCACACAGGGTGGGGCAAGCATAGGTTTACAGTTGTGAGTACAGGAAGCAAAGAGTTTATTCTTATTTTATTATTTATTAATTATTGTGTTATGTTCCATACACACGACTGTAAACCTACGTTTGCCCCACCTTGTATTCACCAATGTCAGTTTTTTTTATCGAATTTTAATTTCAAATAAACCCAACTTCCACATGGATGCTTGGCTTTCCTTTGTCTTTCATTCCTTCTTTCCCCTGTCTTTCTTTTCTTCTCTCTGGTTTTTTGTTTGTTTGTTTGTGTCTGTTTTTAGGATTTTCTCTTTTATTTTAGATGTTTGCTACCGTGGCAGTTTTTCTGCAGCGGCAAATCAGATGGGATGAACAACTGGTAGGCATGTAGACACAGGCTTTGTGGGAGGGATTACATACACATACATCCGCCTTTGTAATTTTCATTCCCCTCAGGTAGTGAGGTCTCTGAAAGTGAACCGAGAGGTCAGTGTATGATCTGCCAACTACCCACTGCAGACACATTAAGCCTGCTCTTTTGTGTCTGGACAAGAGTGATTTCAGACTTAGTGATATTCTCAGCCTGGCCAATGTCCCCATTATCCTGTTAAAACCTGAAAGATGCATTTACCTCCTTCCTCTTCCTCATCTCCCAGAATTAATTGATCCTATAGTCTTTCTAATTTTTCCCATGGATAACTTCAAATAAATTCTTCTTTTCCATCTGCCTCTACTTAGTCCTAACCTTTCTATCACTCACCTGAATGATGGCAATATATTTTGAATCGGTCTTTGTTGCTCCCGAAGCCTCTCTCCATACTGCTGCTATGAAGTATCTAAATTAAAAATCTGCTAACGAGCCTTCAAGGCTCCTTAAGAACATGGACGAGCCCTTGGCTCCCTCGCACAGAGTCCTCTGGGCTCTCCCTTTCCAGTGCCTGCTTCTCACCATCTCCCCACCCCAGCCCCAGGGACTGAGTCCACTCCAGAAACTCTACACATCATTCCCTAAGCTGATCCCTCCCGCTGGACTTCACCTGGTCACCTCCACAGCCTTCTCTATAACTCAGTCACGGCATCACTTCCTCAGGAAGCCTTCCCCGGCTTCTCAACGTGGAGCTAAGTTACCTATCTTCTGAACCTAGATAACTCGAAGCATGACTCTAGCAACATAAAAGCACTATATTGGAACCATCCTATCTAATAAAAGAGAAACATGGTAATTGGTGTACGACCACTACCCTTCCCATTGGCTAATCAGCGAGATATGCAAATGAACTGCCAGCCAAGATGGCGGCCGGCAGCCAGGCAGCTTGAAACTAACATGGGGCTTGCTTGCTTCAGTGACTGAGGACTCCAACGTTCCCCGCCTGCCGCTGCAGGCCTCTGAGCTGCAACTC
>NW_006297021.1:1279159-1305184 GCF_000327345.1 Myotis davidii | reverse complement strand
TCTGTGGGGGGACCGGGGGGAGCTCCCCAAGCCCCTGATGGGCCCTGCTCTGTGCGTGACAGGGGGGAGCTCCCCAACCCCCTGATGGGCCCTGCTCTGTGCATGACAGGGTATAGAGCCCCAACCCCCCTGATGGGCCCTGCTCTGTGAGTGACAGGGGGTGGCGCCGCAACCTCCCCATCGACCCTGCTTTGAGTGTGACATGGGACGGTGCCCCAAAACCCCTATCGGCCCTACCCTGAGCGTGACTGAGGGTGGCATCACAACCTCCCGATCGCCCTGCTCTGTGCATGACAGGGGGCGGCGCCCCAACTCCCCAATTGGCCCTTCTCTGAGCCCGACCAGGGGCTGCACCTAGGGATTGGGCCTGCCCTCTGCCACCCGGGAGCAGGCCTAAGCCAGCAGGTCGTTATCTCCCGAGGGGTCCCAGACTGCGAGAGGGCACAGGCTGGGCTGAGGGACCCCCCCTCCTCCCCGAGTGCACAAATTGTGCACTCGGCCTCTAGTCTATGTATAAGTCTGTTTCTTTGAAAGCTCTATACACAGCAGAAAAAGGTTTCCTTAAATGTGGTAGGTATTCATTTAAGGTGTGTCTACTATTATAAGCAGTTAATTCATTAAGAAGATATCCTGGAAAAACATGTCTTGAAAGATTTTTGAGAGGAAAGATCGTATTCAGACAGGAAAAGAGCAGGAGAGATTTCACAATGGCAGCGGCGCCCGATAGGAACATCACAATGCGTGTGAAATCCAATAAGCAACTGTCCAAGAAAGAACATGTCAGGAGAAGACGGCCAACGTGAAAGTGAGAGACTTGTCAGGCAATGTAATGCAGTCCAGCTTAGCAGAAATGAAACACGTGGTTGGTGTAACAACAGGGGAAGTGAAGGCTAGAGCAACAGGAGGGAGGGTTGTTTTTTTTAATACATTTTATTGAATTTTTTACGGAGAGGAATAGAGAGTTAGAAACATCGATGAGAGAGAATGAGAGAGAAACGTTGATCAGCTGCCTCCTGCACACCCCCTACTGGGGATGTGCCCACAACCAAGGTACATGCCCTTGGCCAGAATCGAACCTGGGACCCTTCAGTCCACAGGCCGACGCTCTATCCACTGAGCCAAACCAGTTAGGGCAGGAAAGAGGTTTTTTGTTTTTTTGGTTTTTTGCAAACTAGAGATATTGACCTGTAGGTGGAAAAATAATAACAGGTATCATTGATTTGACATGTATTTTGTGTTATGCACCCTTCTAACCACTTTAGATGTGTTCACAATTAATCCATTACTAGGAACTATAATAACTCGATTTTAAGGAAATTAGGGCACACAGAGGTTAAGCAACGTATCCAAGATCACACAGCTAGTTGTATAAAACCAGGATTCAACACTAGGCAATCTGGCTGGGAAACTCACACTGTTCAAAATTCAGAGGATTTTAAACCAGAAAAAGAGAAATATATATAACAAAGAATAGAGAGAATAAATATTTCTGCTAAATTTTTAATGAGTGACCCATCAAACCACCTTTAACTCTGTCTTCTAAGCGCTCAGAAGTTGGCCCCTTTACTAGGACACTCAGACATTCATCGGTTCGGGAAAGTATCGGCATTCTTGAAAAGTGCTATCATCATCTGTGGGTACAAGCAGGCGTAAGCTGCATGAGCAGATGACTCAAATTCTCACCATCTCTGTTCTTACTGTATGTGCCTCCTGCCCTCCCTCATAGACTCTCAGGAGAAGTACTCTGCCAGATGCTGAGGAAGAGAACATGAGACTGACGTTCACACGCATGCTGTGCTAGAACCACGCAGAGGTGGGTGGGCACAGCGTTTCAGGACCACCAGGGAAGCCCTGGCTGGGCTATGGAGAGATTTACCTTCCCAGCAGCAGCAGTTCCAGCGTGGCCGAAACACTGTCCTTCCAGTTGTGATGTACACTTTGAAGCATCCGGAACGTGATGCTAAATACACAGGCCTTGGGACCCAGCAGCGGAGGTGGCATCTCTCACTCCTACACCCAATTCCTTCTCATCATATTCTTGCCTCCCGTCCCTGGACCATTGGCATCTTGATACTCGGAGGTTTTAGTACCGTGGCATAGACAGATCACTTCCCCATGACCAATGCCCCATTCTGCCTGATGATAAGGGAATGGAACACCCTGAGCACCTGTTTATCACATGGCCACCCAGTTAGAGACCCCTAGTGCCAGTTCCCCACTGCATCTGATATAGTCATGTGATCACATCCTAGCAAATGAGGTGTGAGCAGAATAAGGCGTGCAACTTCCAGATCATATCCCTTATAATGGACGAGCTTGAACTTCACTCCCTTTCTTCCCACACTCACTTGGACCAGAATTCACAGGGCAGACGCATGTGGGCCTCTGGCCACGCGGACAAGACCCTAAGGCATAGCAGAGCAACATGACAGGACGAGATTGATGGGATCCTGGAAAAATCTCATTAAGCAGAGGTTTTATGCCCTGGACCACCTGCCAACTCTGAACGCCTGTGAGAGGGAAACAACCAGCTTGCCTGAGCCACTCTTCCTTTCAAATCCCTTCACTATAGCGGATTCGCCTGTCTGTGGCTGAATCAGCACCAAAGGAGAAAGGCTCGCAGCTGAGAAAATAAAACGGTCCCGCTGCGCCTGCAGATGAGAGTGGGTCACTCGACGGTCCACATGCCACAGGACCGACACGGGGAAGGGGGGCTGTGTTTACTGGGGTAATTAGTACAGTTTAAGGGGAAATAGAGTAACTGCTATATTCTATAGAGAAGAATATGATTAAAAATCTGGGGGTCCTCTGGGTTACCTCAATTCTATGACCGGGAAGAACTGAGTCACCCACAGAGAATAAATCCTGACTTCTTATTGTCATCTGAGGGAAAGGCAGTTTAAAATGGGTGGTGTGGTGGTTACCTTTATGTGCCAACTTGACTAGGCCGCAGGGTGCCCAGAGACTGGGGCAAACAGGATTCTGCCTGTGTCTGTGAAGGGGTTTTGGATATTAACATTTAAGTCAGTAGACTCAGTGAAGCAAATGGTACTCCCTAATGTGGGTGGCTCTCCTCCGATCTCCCTGACTGGACCAACAAAAGTGGACTCTGTTTTATAGAGGGAGCTTCTCCTGCTGGATTGTTGAGCTGGGACATCGGTCTTTTCCAGCCTGAGTCACACTGAAATATCCACTCGTCCTTGGTCAGAAGCTGCAGGCTCTCGTACTGGGACTTCCACCATCTGCTCTCCTGGGTCGACAGCTGGCTGCCTGCAGGTACTGAGACTTCTCAGCCTCCATAATCAGGTAAGTCAATTCCTCATAACAGCTTAGATAGATGATTGATAGTTAGGTGATAATAGATAGATAGATAGATAGATAGATAGATAGATAGATAGATAGATGATAGATAGATAGATAGATAGATAGATAGATAGATAGATAGATAGATAGATAGAACCAGATCATACTGGTTCCTTTCTGCTGGACAACCCTGGGTAATATAGGCAGTAAAGGGAAGAAGTTACAAATGCCTCCTATGTTCTCATGAAAGTTGTAGAAGAATAAGGCTGTGGAACTACAAATATTTCAATTGCCTCAGTAGGAAACATTCCTTCTTTATCCTTCCTCCCTCTCGCTACTGCTTTAAATAGGATCTTCCATTTTGCAAGTGGTGCTTAACTTTCATAATGTTGTCCACAGCTTACAGGATGGCAGGAAGGAAGGGGCATCACCAGAAGCAGGTGTAGGATCTCCCTCTAGATAGAGCATATTGTTGTTTGTATGAGACAGAGTTGCATTTTGTTAGGGAAGAGCATTTTCCTTTAGTGCCTATTATCATTTTATGGAAGTTTGAGAATGGGAAGCACGGACTGTATCATTATTGACTGGACCAAGAGCACAGCCAGCACCAAGTGGTTCACTCAATGTTGACCTCAACGCCCTGCTCACCCCTCCCGGCCCTGTCAGAGCTGAACATCCACACCCGGCCTCCCAGACTGCCTTCCACCTGCAGCTCTCTGTCCTTTAAGGTATGCCAATCAATTGATATACCTCATTCAAGATAGTAATTAGCAACTGATGTCCGTAGGCCGATGCCGATCACTCACTTAGCTGATGCAGATTACGGTAGAACCCAGGATTCTTGAGCTGAATCTGCAGCGGTGCATCCTGGTACAGGATGTCTCCTTGGACAGCTTCCTGACACTGGCAAGGCAGCAGCTTCTGCAGACAGCCACTGGGATGGGGTGTCATTCATGGAAGCCCAACTCTGCACTTCATTTTCATAGTGCTGTGTCTCTCCTAGGTTTATTTCTGCTTGTATGTCTGTAGAGCTCAGGTGTGGACACCAAGCAAGTGGCTTTATAATAATACTATGATTTTTTTGTTACCGTCTCTCCTTTTTGATAATTGACTTGACTAAGTAACTTATATTAACTAAGAAAGCTTTAATGTCAAGATTTCTCTAAATCAGAAGTGTCAGGTATAGAACTGAAAAGAGAGATTTGGGCTATGACAGAAAAAGAAATGGTTGAAGTTAGGAAAATGGCTACAAAGTCCAAGAGAAGACCACAGAGATAAGAAGATGGGCCACTGTGGACTTTTTAGAATAACAAAGGGAGAAATTAATAGCAACAGCTCAAGCACAAGGACTACCAAATGCTGGGTGCAGAAAGCCAGAGTGACTGGTTCCTGCAAAAGGGATGGGGCCCTAGTGTTGGGTATCAACTGCTTACCCAGGAGGGTGAACCCTGAGAAAGGACCCCTGCTCATATTACTATGCAGTCACGTGTGTCCTGCAAGACTGTAGGTCACTTGTTACGGAGTTATGACGGAAGGCAGATTATTGAGGGTTAAAGAATGAGAGGGGATAAAGTAGAAGTTGAGGTATTGAAGCTGGAAAATTTTTCTCTTTCAAAAAGTTTGTTAAAAAGGAGCATTGCAGGTCAGTCCCCTGGGGAAATAGCATGGCCAAAGGAAAAGTTCTACTTCGTTTTTATTTCTAACTAGGAGATGTGGGCATGTGCACAGACACAAAGGAAGATGGGCTGCGGTGGGGAGGGAGAAATTGAGGACGCAACCGAAGAGTGGATAATTAATTTTTAAAAGGGTTCAGAAGTAATAAGGAAGAATTAGGATGAGAAGTGAGGTTATGCAGATACTCTAAACAGAGACAAGAGAAATAATAACTTCTTCCAACAAAAATTCACTTACTGCAAAGGTTTATAAAATTAACCAATGAGTCTCTTAGACTATGTCCCTCTACTTTGCTCTCAAAAGGAATACAGGAACATAACTCTGTTTGTCGTTGTTGTCACAAAGATGCTGTGAGGTTGTGCCTCACCACTCACCCCTGGAGAGGAGAGTTCATGGCTACTCGAATTACAATTCAGAGCCACTCCATACCTTTTTGAAACACTGAACTGAAAAACATTTGCATCTAGAATGGACTTTGCAACAGAATGTTAAATTCTTTCCTCTTCATTTAAATTAAGGTTTTAAAAGAGGTCAGGCACAATATAAGCACAGAAATTCTAACTGAAAAACAACCATAAAAAAAGAAAGTGTTTTCTCTTACAAATACACTTCAGAAATAATTCACATAAAGCATGTGGTTCAAGGAGAATTTTCTAAGTGCACACAAGTTAATTGGCAGTAAAATCCCAATTTTGTGTGATGGATGGAACTGATCTGGGCAAAACATAATACAGTTGACCCTGGAACCACATGGGTTTGAACTGCGTGGGTCCACTCATACATGGATTTCTTTCTCAATAAATACCTGCATTGCTTTTCGATCATTTGGGAGTGGCAGAGGCAGAGGACGAGCTGTATGCATTGATCTACATCATCTGATGCAGGGAACTTGAGCGTCCATGGCTTTTGGTTTCTGATAGACATCCTGAAACCAATCCCCCATGGATGCCAAGGGACAACTATATTTCTGGGGAGTCAAAAGTTGTGCAAGATTTTCTACTACAAGGTGGACTGGCACCCCTAACCACTGTGTCAAGACCAAATAAAATCAATAATATCCCTGGTTTTGGAACATTATTTCCCTCTTTACATTTGGAAAGATATAGGTTGGTGATCCTTACAAAGTTCAAAGTGCACTTTTCTTTACCTCATTTCATGACCCATCCTTACGGTTTAGTTGTAAGTGAATGATGGAGAACATAACACAGCTTCTCATGAGGCAGAAATACTCTCTCAATCATACTTTGGGGGCCTTGAGGACAAAGAAGCCATTGTGTTAGGGCTTCCCTGAGAACTCTTCCAAAGGCTATGGTCTTAACTAAATTCTCTGTGAAAAGAAAGAAGAAGAAAAAAGCTGAGCAACAAGAGGCCACACAGGGATGGAAATGTTGGGGAGCAGCCGCACGTGTGCCGAGTTGTGTCAGATCGGGCCACGGCCTGGCTGGCCTCAGTATGGGGGAAATATCGTTCCTTGTCTGGGGCTCAGTGAACGCTGCCTGTTCTGCTTACGCTGAAACATTTGGTGCCTGGCCAACCTCACTGCTGCATCCGTTCTCTGTGGGGCGGGGCCGGGCTCCTTGCCTTGTGGAATGAGAGATGTCAGAGAGAACCACTGGACTGGCGGACCAACAGCCACCATGAAGGCGGGTCTTGCTCTGTCCCTTCTCTGTGGGAGCACAGCTGCCCCATCCGGGGCTCAGCTGTGTTGTGCCTTCCTTGCTGAGCCTGACACCGAGACACCATGATCAGAAGTATCAGGACTTCAAGTTCGGGTGGCTGGCACAGGGATGGTCATGCAGCCAGAGCCTTCCCCTAGGACTGATGACTGGTGCCGGCACTCCCCTCTCCTGGGACTGACAACCAGTGCCCTGCACTCTGCTCCACGCAAGTCTGAGGACAGACACTGTCCGCTCCCAGTGCTAGAAGTCGCCTGTGTGTCAACCTTAAAGTAACCAGGGACCTTTGTATCTTTCAAAGACAGACAATGGAGTCAGAAAAAAATTAACAATCCGACATCAGAAACAAAATATAATTTGACCAAAGGAAGGACACTCAAAAATTGCCAAGTCTCTGGCGCTTCTAAGAGGCTTCAGGTTCTCTGTTAATGGAAGTGTATTGTATTTAGCATTCACAGGCTTAAAGAGATCAATTGTCCCAGCGACTGGCTACCTCTAACATGGTGCCCCATCAAATCCACCTCCTGGCACTTACATTTTCTACCACTGATATGTGGCCTGGACTAATGACCGACTTTTAATGAATAGAATACAGTAAAAGTGATGAACTGTCGTTTCCTCAAAAAGTTGTGGCTGCCATGTTGGCACCCTCTCTCACTCACTCCGTCCTTCCCTCTCCAGGGAAGCACATTACCATGTTATAAAACATTGCATGAAGAGGCCCACATGGCACCAAACTTATGTCTCCATCCAACAGCTGGTGACGACCCGAGGCCCACTCAAGGATCACCTGGGTGAGTTTGGCAGCCAATCTTCGTCCTGTCAAGTCCTGATGTCTCGGCCTCGACTGACAGCACAGTGGCAGCCTCGTTAGACACCCTGAGCCCGAGACACAGAGCTAATCATGTCGGGGCCCGAACCCCCCAAGATGGTGAAGGAATAAATATCTGTTTTAAGCTGCTAGGTTTGGGGCTAATTTGTTACACAACCACAGATGACAAGGATAATCTTGAAATTTCTAATGTTACATTTATCTTTGGGATAAGCAAGGTATTTTATTCATTTTTTTTAAGCAACTATTTGAATCTAGGCACCATTCTAAGTACTTTATAAATACCCATTCATTTAATCCTTATAACAGCCAAATGAGAGAGATTCTGTTTTTACCTTTTGTAGATAAGGAAACAGATTTCAGAACAATTAGGTAACTTTTCTAATGTTCAGCTATTTGAGTGGTAAAACGTAAGAGTCCAAGCTTTTAACTACTATGCTATGCTGCCTCAATAGTTAGACAGAAACTCCCCCCAAATGAAATCCCTGCACCTGAAATATTCAAGTCAAATGTGAGGTTAGCTTAGAAGTTCCTCAAGCCAAGGACTATCCGCAGTCCAGCTCTGCCGCAGCAGGTACCACAGAGCACAGGTTCAGAAACTACGGACTGGAAAGTATTGACTCGGATTGTGTTAGCAGTAAGGTCAGGCAGAGAAGGTTTATTCTATGTGAAATGCAGAGCTTCACTGCAGGTCATCCCTATCGTTACTTCAACCCAGAGGGTAGAAGGAAGTGCAACCGTGCATTTACATATATTCCTTTTCTAGCTGCTTCTCTTTACTTCCACTCTGCACCAGCTGGAAGAAAAGATTTCTTAACTGGTCAATGACAGAGTAATTTAGGAGCACAGGAAGCAACCCAGGAACCCTGAAAGCTCCGCTGGGCGCTGTAGGACCTCACTCTACTATTAGCATTCGTGCTAGGTCATGTCTCCTGTAAATTCTTTTTAAAGCCAAGAGAGCTGGTCTGGGTGAAGCCTCTTGAGGTTGTTTCACAGTTAATACACAGAACCACTCTCAGTTGCAAGCACTGCCTGGACAGGCATGTGTCAGCGGCTCGTCTCTGAGACAAGTCTCCCCACTCATAAACGCTCCTTTTCTAAAAGTGAATGCATGTACATTTGGCTGTGATGTAACAAAAGAAAACAACTCAACGAAGGGAGAAAACACAACGAAGCAAGAAGCCAAGAAGCCTGTGAGCTTAAAATAGTTCAAGGGAAAGGATGTCCCATTGCTTGGATCTGAATCGCTAGGTGAACGGCTTTATTTGGATTGCAAAGAGCCTCGGCCCATACAGCTGAAGAAGCTCATGTGTGCTTCCCTAAGAAAAGATGCGGACATGCTTGCTTTTCTTCTCAGAGAAGGGGAGCAATTTCACAAAACAGAGACCAGGGAAACTGAGAGGGGAATGGGATTGCATGTCTCCGTCCCACCCCCCGTAGTACCATCTGCACGCCCACACATCTGAACTTCAAGCTTCCCTTACTAGAAAGAGCTTGGATATAAGTTCAGAAATTAACCTCAAATCATCTGAAAAAGAATAATCCAATGCTTTGTCTTTCTAATGTTAAAGAAACACTATAGAAAAATACAGAAATGGGTTGTGTCTTAGTCCCAGCATAATTACCAGTGTATCTTGTGACTATTTAGCAACACGCAGATTATTTTAATTATCATGAACTTCGAGTGAAATATTTCAAAGGGGTCCTGGTAAAGTATATTTTCACTTTCTATATTTACTGCTATATTTTGGCACATATTCAATGACTTAGTTTATTATCTGATTTTTACTAAGAAACAATACTGAGGTTACTCATATACATTGTTTTAAACAAGTAATAAACCCCCAAAGTGGAAGAATATATAGAAAAAGGGGGAGATCTGCTGTTAATAAAAATTCTGATATTCAAATGTAAACACTGCAGTTAGCTGCTAAGCACTTAGCTTCTTGTTTGATAAAGGTTTCCTCTATAGTAGCACTATAAATAACTAATATTTATAAATAGCCTCATAATTTCTGAAGTGCCTTTATATTTCTTGTAATCCTTACAAAAGCCATGTGAGATGTGAACTACGAGTATCTACTTGATAAATGAGGAAGGCAGCTCATCAAAGTACTTGTCCAGGGCAACCACATTTTCCAGTTTCAAATCTAATGTTTATTTCTCATTCCGTGCTGCCTAAAATCACACAGCTAAGGGCTGTCCCATGCTCGGGAGGAATAAAGCAGAGGTAGATAGTCACTAAAAGTATATCCTTTTCTTAAAACAACTGATACAAATATTTGCTTCACAGAAACCTGCTGTCACATGCCAAATATGACTGACGGGTAAAAAGAGAGAATAATTACACAGACTATAATACATGTAAATGTAAGTGTAGGTAGCAGAAAAACACACATTTAAAAGAAATAGGGAAATGCCAGTGGATAAAGAAACCAAAGTTTTCAGAAATAAATGCCCCTATTGCTGTTTCAATTTCCCCATATTGAAAAAAAAAGTGGAAATGCATATTAGTGATTTCTTTTCAAAGAAGGTTGATATAAATATGATGACCTGAGAATTTATGGCAAAAATAATACCTGTGAAAAATGATAAAATATTTTTACTAGTATATAAGATATCCTCTACAGTAGAATAAATTTATAAGGAACAAAACAATGTTTTTTTTTCTCTTCCATCTATAAGAAACCCATGGGAGGATGGATGGCTATGATGATCCCAGGCATAGCAGAGCATCCATATAAATTGGTATGCTTTTAAATAAGATTTTTATTAACTATGTCCATTTTAAACAGGAGTCCTAAATACTCCAATGCTAAGATCTAAGTCCTAATGTTAGAATGCCAAATGGCTTCTTAAAAATCCTGGCCAAGCCACATAGAACACACAGAAAGAATATAGCAGTATTGAAAGAAAGCAAATTAAACGAGCCTACTTTAGTCTTGACCTAAATTCAATGACAGGTCTGATATTCTGAATCTGCCCAGGAAAAAAATATATTCTACAACTGCTTGTGAGGCTCTGAGGCATAGTGATTTATAATAGTAGTTCTGAGCAAGTGAAAACCCAACATTTTTGCAGTTGAACAAAATTGGGCTTGGACAATAGGGAACCCAAAACTCATTTGGATTCACGCAGTGTTTCAAAAACACATCGCTAGGACCTCTTACAATCAATCCCAGACCTAACTGGCAGCCAGAACCAAAATCTCCAAGTGGAGCTGTGCGTGGACCAGGCTCTGCATGCTTAAAATCTCAGGGCTGCATACTTGTGCAGCTCTCTTCCTTTTCCAGTGGGGCCCCTGTGGGGAGAGAATTACTGTAATCCAAGTCGGATAGCATAAAGCCAGGAAGTTTCACTGCCATCTGTGACACTGCATTCTAACTCTGTTTCTAAACTAATTATACACAGGTTTCCCCCAGTAGATGGACTATAATTCAGGACGAGCGGCCATCAATTAACGTTTCCACTGTTTGCACAGATAAGAGAGTTGGCCTTCGGTTTTAGCTTCGAAACAGGAAGAGACGAAGATCTGCAGGCACAGAGCTTTAGGATCTGCGTTACGAATCTTTTTTGTATTATCTGATTGTCGTTCAGCGTTTCTGAGACCTCTGAACCCAGGCCTCCAACATCACATGACGTCTCAGCAGATGCTCTTCCAAAGTAATGGGGAAAAATACTCACCAATAACTAGTCAACTTCATGACTCTAGTCTCTTTCTTTCCTTGGTCCATAGTACCTATTTATTCCTAAAACATTCAGGCACAGATTGAGCCATGTAACTGTAAAAATGATAGAAAGGAAAGAATATCTAATTTCTGTCCCTTTATCACAGAAGAGGTTGCAGCAGAGCTTAACAGGAACAGACTGGGTGAGAGGCAGCCCAGACTCATAAAAGTCAGCCTGATCCTCCGTGGGCAGAGACTCTAAGCCCTCACAGGGCACAGGAGGATATCAAAGCTCCTTGGCTGCACTCTGGAAATCCAGTTAGCGTCACCCTTCAGCCTGCACACATGGTTTGAATACGATAGATGGTTTTCATTTCTGTGTTATCAAGTCAGATGGTATTTTGGGATTTGACCCAACTATTCTAAAATGTTACACTTTTCCGTAAAAGCAAACTGGTAGGCATTTTTTCATTATCAATGCAGGTTTACTTTTCTAAAATTTAAAAACATTTCACCCCCTAAATTAGGCTACATAAGAAGTGGTTCCTTTCATCTTTTTTCTTCCTTATCAGAAAACTGTTATAATTTGATTATGAAATCAGAGCAGACTAGTTCATGAAGTTACACGCAAGCATGGTGATTGTAGCCTGGACCTTGGAGAGTCCTATGTGCAAATAGATTATTTTATAATAAAGATGAATCTGATACCGATGCTTAATCTCGTTATTTTTCCTATCAGAACTACCATGGCATTTTTTTTAGTGATGGCTAGATATCCAAAAATCTTTGCTCCAAAGTTTTTGCTCTTCTGGCCTACTTCGCAGAGATCCTCAAGTTAAAGCTGTATACATGCATAAATTTCATGTTTCTGTAGCCAAATATTACCTATGACTTCACACAAGCCAGTGAATAGGAGTCTTAAGTAGTTGCCAAAGTGGACAAGTGATGACACACTTCTGCAGATCTATCAAAAGTGCTGTGTGCCTTCTGTAAAGGAAGATCCCCATGAAGGCCTGGGCTCCTCACACCCCTCTTCTTTGGCAGAGAAAGAGTCTAAAGATGTGGAAGCGCTAAGACAGCCTCTGGCTAACATGCCTTTGCCCCAGCCTGGTACATTTCCCTGGCACATCTAAAGAGAGCAGGTAAGTCACCACATTCCCAAGTACTGATGCTTAATGTAGTTATTTTTCCTATCACAACTACCGTGACATTTTATTTTAGTGTTTTATGTCCACCAAAGTTCAATCTGTATAGAGTTGTCAAAAGAAAATATACCACATGAACTTTATTTCATGTTATCTGATGGCTTTATTTTCACATGGGGACGTAGTCCCTGTATTTTCCTTTAAATAGCCTAACAAATATATAATATTATAGATCATTATCTGAAAACAACTCATATTTTGATACTGCTGTGGTATTTGCCCTGTCATTCTTTCTGCTTGGATTGCTCGTCCCCGATCTTTACACATGTGAGGTCTTGCAAGAACCAGGTTATCTACTAAGTCTTCAACTGCTCTGGACTTGTGTAGCATTTGGGGACCACACTTGCAGCATGCATTACTTATTAAATTTATTTGGATAATTATTTTCCAGCTAATTATATTAAACAGAGGTAAGAAGAGGGGTGGTATTCTCTCATCAGCAGTAGGCACTAAACACACACCCACTAAATAACCCTGTGTTCTGCAATTAAGAGAAAGTTTACATTTTAGTACTGTGATTTCTTTTCAGGAAAAATGACATCTTCTTTTGCGAATTTATTATAAACAGAGAAAGTGGTACTTTGTATTTAAAATCAGTGTTAGACATCCAAAGGTGTGTTAAAACTCCCTGAATACCAGAAACGGCTGCCCAACCTCTGAAAATAAAAAGAAAGCAAGTTCCTTTTTCTCATCATAAGCAAGTGGGTCAGGAGCAGGCCTCAGAAACAGCTTCTACTTTTCTTTCAGTTCCTCCCATCCCTCCTTGCGAGTCAAAGGTTGGGAGAGTAAGGAACATTCACCCCATCCACCTCCTAATTAGGGTTGTTTGGAAATTTTCTTGTCCAACTCATTTCCCCACCACATGTACAAGGTTTTATTCTATGCACACTCCTTTTTCGATCCACAGATATGGAAGTGAGTTTTAGACTAAGATGTCTGCTTTTATAAAAACCAGAATTATTTACTTGCCAAACCCTGAGAGATCACCTTATCTAAAAGAAATCTTGTTTCTTTTCATTGGCTTATTATTGAAATTGGCGTCTGAGCTTTCTCAATTAATTTTAAAAAATTTAATTTGATTTCCAAGCAAGAAATTCTTATTTTTCTTCAAATTGATCTGTCTTCTTAGTCTTTTCCAGAATCTACTAGTAAAAGGCTGGACTACCAACCTTGACCCAGGAATAATGAAGCAACAGAGGATCTGTTCTGAGCTCTCGGTTTCATGCCAGTGAAACGCCTGATTTCATATTGTTTATATTGCCTAAGTTATCTATAATGCTTAAATGCATGAATAATAATGCCCATTTAATATACATTTACCTACTCATTTTTGATGCCTTCATGGAGGCTTCCAACAACTATACAAAGCACAGTCTAAGACTTCAAGTGAGAGGCATGTAAAATTTTTCTGTACAGGACTGGATAATCAATATTTAGGCTTTGTTAGGCATACAGTCTGGGTCACAAATACTCAGCTCCCCCATGGTAGCCACAGACAATATATAAACTGGTTTCCAATAAAACTTGCTTTCAGACACTGAAATTTTTATTTCACATAATTTTTACACATTTCAAAACATCTATTTAGAAATGCAAAACATCTATTTAGAAATGTGAATACTACTCTTTGCTCATGGACTGTTCAACCCCAGCTTTTGGAAAATAAGAGAAATTGGATTTAGTATCTGTAACTACTAGGAGGGGAAAGATATGCAGAGGAAACAGTAGGCTAAAAGATAATATAAGAAATGTCTAAGTTGTTAGGGAAGGTCAAAGGCATATGAATAAAATTGCATAAAGTATCATTTCAAACATACTCTGATGGTTAACTTTAATGTGGGACTAACTGTACATGTAGTGCCACAAATAGTGCCACCAAAGAATTTTCAAGTCTGCCTGTTAATCAGAAGCAGGACACAGTCTGACAGGAGGAATGGAGATAACTCAAGAGTACCATGTCTGAGAAGAGGAGGACGCAGACAGAGCAGGCACCAAAGTAAACGTGCAACATAGTCGGAAATGAACCCTAAGGATACCACTCTCAATAGATTATAAACATCAGAAGAGTGTCCAAGGAATTAATGCAGGCAAAATGAAATGCAAACCAGTGGAAAGCATTTACACAAAAATAGCGGCCTCTCTATAGTTTCCTAAATGAAATAACTTAAAAAACAATAACGATGCACCTATATCCTTCTCAAAACTGTTAAATATGCCAGATTTAAATAAAAAAGATAGTTCAATTATACGAAGATGCTTGATAGAGAAGCCAGGTCAAACAGTACAAAATAAGCTAAATACATACCACTGTTGAAAGAAATCATACTGAGGAGAAAAGAATTTGAATTATTTAGGGTAACAACCAAGTCAAAAGTCAGTCCAACCACACTTTTCTTTCTGAGATAACTTACTATTGCTTAAACTCAGCTGTGCTGTGTAGACATCATTAATGAGCAATTTATTCAGATAAAATCATTTGCTCTCCTAGAATATTGTTAGTTAAGGCTAATCCAGAGTGATTTTCATTCACTATAAATGTTGCCTATTTGTGATTTCAAACTTATTTCAGGCATATGACTGGATAGAATAATTAGAAAGGGCTGTACCTTAGCAAAAGTCAAAATCAGACTTTTTATCAACCTGTGTTTTGACTTTCTCACCACTTACAGTGAATATTTTTCTGTCTCCAAGCCAACACTAACAGTACCAAGGTTGATAATTCTTCTCCACGTCAACAACATTTTTATGCAGCCATCTTTGTATTCTACACTTCAAGAAGAGCCTACATGTGGATACATGGAACAGACTGACAACTGTCAGAGCGGAGGGGGCTGGGGGGACTGGGTGAAAGAAGGTGAAGGAATTAACAACAACAACAACAAAAAACACGTACAAACAGAACACACAGACAACAGTGTGGTGATAGCCAGCAGCAAAAGAGTAGAAGGATAGGTGAAGATATGCAAAGGTGGGGAAAGAGACTTTACTTGGGGTGATGGACACACAATACAGTGTAAAGATGATGTTTTATTGAGTTGTACGTTTGAAACCTGTACGGTTTGGCGAACCAATGTCACCCCAATAAATTCATTTTTTTTTTAAAAAAGAACAGCCTACAACAGCTGAGAATAGCTATTCTTTGCACTTCCCCATTCTTCACACTTATAATGTCTCATTCTTCTTCAGTTGGGGTAAACTTTTGCATAATAAGAACAAAAAGATCTAACAAAAAAAGTTAATTGTCCAATTAGATGTTATCAAAGCCTAACTAGGGGAAACAGAGTATACCCAGTGACCTAATTCTTAAGGAGTCAATTGGGAGTGAATAAGAGCCTAGGAATACAAAAACATCATGTATTCCTCTAAATGCAGCACTTGCAGAATCTTACGTGTTAGATCTGCAGAAGTACTTCCTTTTACAGTAGCTCTCTATAGGATTTAAAGGTTTAAAAAATCCTGTAAGTCAAACAGATTTCTGTGTTAGACTCTCTATATCACCAGTTATTTTGCTATATTTTATGATCCTACAAATTTGGGTTAGATTATCAATACCAATAAACTCTTGCAGTTACTGATCCTTCCAAGAGAAAGTGGACTCTTACTATACAGTATTTATTTACAAAATCTGGTTCCTAAAGGAAATTTCTTACAGATCCCTCATACACCTTAAGTAATGGTTACATTCAAGTCCTGGACTCTG
Source organism: Myotis davidii (assembly GCF_000327345.1). Lineage (NCBI taxonomy): Eukaryota > Metazoa > Chordata > Mammalia > Chiroptera > Vespertilionidae > Myotis > Myotis davidii. The sequence continues at coordinate 1,289,126 of NW_006297021.1, read as the reverse complement.
GGAGAAAGGAACAGAAATAGCATTTAGTGAGATGTTACCAGGTGGGAGCCCCAGGACTCAGGTGCTGCATGTATGTTTCAGCATATGATCCTCTCACCCCAGATAGGTGGATGTCATGATGATTTACAGAGGCCGGAGACAGCTACTTCCTGACAGTGGTTAGTCGGATGGCTCCCAAGTCTACATCAGGGGTAGGGGACCGTTTTTCTGCCAAAGGCCACTGGATATTCAGAACATCACTTGCAGGCCATACAAAACTGTCAACTGAAAACTTAGCCTGCTATCTTAATATTTGGTCAAATATTTAATTAACTCACCCCTAATGCCTTGGCGGGGCCAGATCAAATCATTTTGTGGGTCTTATGCAGCCCGCGAGCCAGACATTCCCCACCTCTGGTCTACATGCTTTCCACCACAAAAACGCTGTTTCATTTATTTAATTGAAGGTTAAAAAATAAAATAAGCTTTGGATAAAAGGGAAAAAATGGTTTTTCTTTGCTTAAAACCCCACCCATCTTTCTAGGCCTACATCAAATAGTTCTTCCTCTGTTCTCTTCCTTTTCTCTGAGTCACTAGCCTGAAGTCCTCTCTCCCTCCTAATACTCTCCGAGTATTTTTTCAATCTAACAAAATCATTAATATATCATATCCATGGCATGACACTAAACACCACAGGGTCCCTCCTAGGGTCACAGACCTTTTACACCTGTTCCTTTAATTTATTGGGCATAATGTTAACTAATCGCATGTCCAGGAGAGTAGTCTAGCCAGAGCTCAGAGTGAATGAGAGCCTAGGATTATTGGTACTGTCTCTGCATAAACCAATTCCTATATATATTACTCTTTCTTCCTCAAAAGAAGTAATTTGGAAGAATGTGTTCAAAATAATAATAATAATAATAATACAATAAAATATAATAATAATGGTTACTCACTCCCCATACAAGATTTTCTCTAAACATATTTTGAAAAGAAGATGAAGTATCATTACTGAGTAATTTACCTACACACACCGCATTCATTTTTTGTGTGTGTTTAAATTAGCAATTGCAGCTCCCAGAAGTAAGTTCCATCTAGAGGAAAAGGTTAGTTTTTCAATCAGAGCCACAAGATAGAATTAAGTAAATCTGTTAGAAAGATAAACCATTTTATCTCGATATTGGCTAAATTGGTTGACAGGTGACATCCATTAATATAAACTATAACTCTATTCTGCACAGTAATTAATATATCCTAGAGTTAACTGCTTTAGATAAAATTATGTACAGAGCATTCATTCCCTGAGGAAAATATTGCAATAAGTTATAGTAAAAATCTAGTCCTTTAAAAAGTAACAGAGATTAATTCTATGGTTCCATACAGGTACTCATACAAAGGAATGCCTAAAGACAGAGGCTTAGTCTAATTTTTTGAGGTCCTTTCCTTCCTCAGGATTTGGGAGAGGTCAAGGCAGGATTTTAAGGTCCCGCTGAAAACATCTGGAACTAAGAAAGCAGTGTGCTGAGTACAGCGGGGATGCTGTGAAAACCTGACTGCTTCCTCCTGTTTCACATACCTACAGCGAGGATGATTCTGGAAGCCAGGCTGGTCACCACGCTGTGGTCTCAGCCTTTACAATTACCTGGTTTTTCTTGTCATTGTTCAGAGAGATGAGTGAAGCCAGGCTGTTAGACTGCAGATTGTCCCTGTAAACAAATCATGTGAAGAAGATTAAAAAGCTTCATTCTCTTTAACTATTTTGTTTTATATCCTCAAGAAAAAAATGAAATGACCAAATAAATTTTTGTTCGGTTTTATTCTGGCAAATGCTCTCATTGAAAGTGTAGAACCAACCAATGGCACCTCTACTTAAAATTTATTCTGGAGGCATCTCCCCAAGGGGCGATTTCTGAGGAATAATATGCAGCCTTCAATTTACTTTATCACAGCTGGATATGAAGCTAAATCCCCAGCTGGAATTTAACTACCCAGAACCAAGCACCAGATGGCTTATCTGTGCCTCAACCCAACAGCTGGGTCCTGATATGCACAGCTGGCGTTCACATTCCAATGACAATATTTAAATGATAACATTATGTGATGTAGAAAAATGTGCTTGGGTAGCACAGGTCTTGAAAAATAGATGGCACAGTTGCTCTTAATGGTACACACACAGCCTCGGTGACGGATTCCCATTCCCTCGATTTGTGTGGATGGGCCATGGCTGCTCTCTGAGTTTCCTGCCACGTGGACGCATTCCAGTGCCACTCATATTGTGCCACTCTCTGTCCACAAGGACTCCCCTGGGAACTCACCATGTTAGAATTTCCTTCACATAAAAATCAGCACAACAGAGTTTCCATTGTGAAGCTAGAGACTTTTAAATTTTTCCCTAATTAATAGATAATGCATTCTGCCAAGACAGAGGAATTAAAAGGTATTTGGTAGAAAGCAGCTGCTATAGAAACTCTTCAACAATTTGGGAATGTTATTCATTTCCTAGTTGAGCAACAAATATCACCAGAATAACAAACATAACAACTTTAATACCAAAATTCAGCACTTGAAAAATAAAAAAAAATTTTTTTTAAACTCCATGAAGGCAACTGTCAAGGAAAATGCATTTGAATACATTTCAGACAATAAAAAATCTGACATATTCCCTATGCTGCTATTCAAACTTTGATGAATGTATACACTTCCCAGTGACTCAAAGAAAAGTTATCCTTAATATATATCCAAAGTAGTTGTAGATATAAGAAAAAGAATGTTCAGTGGTAAGGAAACTTGGATTTATATTTCACTGCTGTTTTCATAACTGAGTTCAGTCATGTCATTTAACTTCTATAAACTTCAACTCCTTCCCTGCGGAATGGGAGCCACAGATGAGATTACGTTTGAATATGTCCTGTAAACTGCTATGATACAGAAGAGGATGGTGGAACTATTTTTCTGTTTCTTTCTCTAAGGGACTCAATCAATCGTACTCCTCTCCCTCCCCGGGGTCCTGAGTGAGCTAAAACATCAAATCCAGGAGTGGCCGACACAGGCCTGAACATCACTTTCATGGTGAATAAAGACCAGGTCAGAGGGTATGCCTCACAGTGAGAGTCAACGGGCTTCCTGGCAGTAAACCCCCAATGCCAGCTACCTAGCCAGGCATGAAAAAGCAGGGCAAGAAGTGGAGTCCCAGTGAGCAGCTCAGGCGCCCAGGAGAACGGGCAGAGGTTAGCATGCAGCATTCAGTCTTCCCACACGTATCAGTCACTCAGAGTAAAGGAGCAGAGTCCAAAGGTTCAAGGACTATTCTCAAGGTGAAAGGAAACATAAGGAGTGAGGAAAAGGATCTCTCCCTAATGATTCTCAGCTCCTCTTCTCACCCTTCAGTGACCTAAACGTTAGTGTCTGGGAGGCCAGGGACCCAACTCTCCTCTTTGGAGGAAGACACGCAGAGCAGCAGGAGCGAGACTCCACTGTCACCGAGCCAACCTCTCAACAGCAGCAAACACTCCTGTGAACACCCTCCTGAGGCCACTCAGAGCAATACAGATGTCACATCATCTTCTGACTTGTCTTCTGCTTAGATGCGACCTTTGTCGAATTCACTGTCTTGAGAAATAGTATTTCCATCCTACCCAAACCACGATCAAGTCTATAGGTTCATCCTTCAAAACCACTCTAGAATCTCACCATTTCTCATTACCCTGACTATGAGCACCCCATCCGAGCAATCCCGTACAGTTTTATGTTCCTCTCTGGTTTCTACTACTTGTTAACATATTATATATTTGTTTAGTGGTTTATGTAAGTTCCATCAGAGTAGAAATTTGTGTTTTGTTCACTACTGTACCTATACCACATAAAAACATGATACAAGCAACCATAATATTTTTGAAAAAAAGAAAATGGGAAATGAGAGAAGGGAGGGAGGGAGGGAGGGAGGGAGAGAAGGGAGGGAGGAAAGAAAAAAGAGGTAAGGAAATAAAGAAAGAAAAAGGAAGGCAACAATTATTGGAGTTTCTAAGGCTAAGGACATCCCAGATTGTAAATTTGCCCCTCTTTAATTTGAGGATTGAGTGTGCCTTTGAAGGCACAATGTAACAGTCAGCAGTATGTGAAAAGGGATTCTTGCTTATTAGAGCCTCTTATTTTCCAATTTTCTAGCCTTTGCCCTTGACATGCACTAAAATGGGCACTCTGCCTTCTCTAGAATTTCAGCCACTCAAAGCCTTCCTTCCACTCAGTTGAACTCTCCATTCTTCATTAAACACACAAACACACACACACACATACACACACACACACACACACACACACACACACACACTGCCCAGTCTTGACTTGGCCACTATTGGCAAAACTGATAAATTTCCCATCAACCAAGTAGACTCCCTCCCAAGCAGCAGATAATTCTCACTTTTTACATTGTAATTTGGGTGCTTTAAGATCTTAGAAAAAGGCAGAGATTGTGATTAATTAGGATTCAGCAATACCAGGCTATTTGACTTCTAATGGATCTTCAGCTCCTCCATCTTCATTGTTCACCGAATGCCCATCTTTATGGGACTTCCCGAAATGAATCTTCTAAAATACCTCACCAATTTCTAGTCCCCAATTCCATTTCAATTGTGCTGTAATCTTGGCATATGATTTTTACTGCTCCTAGAAGATCAAGATTATCAGGCATTAAGTCCCCCATTTGCCTTTAATCTCTTATCCTCCAAAATAACCACCTTTTGATCCCAGAGAGAGAATTGCTCTTTTCCTTTCAATCTCCCACTAAGTACCATAGTCAAAATTCTGATGTTGAATAAGGCTTCTTGATCCTTGAGATATAAATAAAACTGGCTCAAACTCCAAATTTATACTCTAATGAAGTTCAAAGTCCTTCAGAAACTTTCCAGAAATTTACTAACGTCTTGAATTTTCAAGGTTCCCCAGTACCTGACTACTTTCTGTGCGTGTTATTCCTATTATGTACTACATTCACCCAGAAATGACATCCAGACCATTCCTTCAAAAAAAGGGGGGGGGGCAGGGATGGGAATGGGGGGAGGAGAAAAAAATGTTGTGTGTTGTAGGCTTTACTGAAAAGGCCACGTGACATCATTCTGACCAATGAGAATGAAGTACAGTGGGCCTTGACTTACAAGTGTCCCGACTAAGGAGTTTTTCGAGATATGAGCCATCTCTCGGCCGATTTTTTGCTTTGAGTTGCGAGCTAAAATTCGGGTTACGAGGCAGCTAGTTGGCGCAGCGAACGTCACAGTGAGCGCCCCAACATCAGCCCAGCTTCACCTGTCTCACTCGTTCACTTTTTGATTTGACATACGAGTAATTTGAGTTACGAGCTCCGTCACGGAACGAATTAAACTCGTAAGTCAAGGCCCCACTGTAGTAATCTTCTGGGAGGATCTGGGAATGCTTCTGCTTCCCTGTTACAAAGGAAGAGGTGTGACTGATCCCACTGTGGATATCCATCTGGAGGAATAGTCATGTGACCGTAAGGCAACAGGGAAGTTCTGAATGCCAACAGCTTTCTACCTCTTGTTTTGGGGGAAAATGTAGAACCCTTTTGCTTTCAACCACCACTAAGTTTTCTTTCCTTTGATACAGGAAGCACTCACTTAAAGCTGATACAAAATTTGAGAACCACAGTCGTCATAAGCCTAAACCTATGAAATTCAGAGAGTTTAAAGATGTACGATCTAAGCCTTTTCTGTCAGAGCAATCTGGTCATTAGGGCACTTCAACTAGTGAGTGCCGTCCAGGTTTCAGGATGAGATTAAAAGCTGGTCACTTCCCAGCTACTTGATTCTGTACCAAGGAGAAAATGATAAAGATGGTAGGAGGGCTGAAAACCCCTTCCTCAGAACGAGAGCTCAAGTGATAACATGCCCCTGACTCTGAATTTGCCCAGAATTTGGAGACCTGCCCAAGCTCTAAGTCTGCCCTGACTCTTCAGAAACCTAAATGTTAGTAACACCTGAGCAATTTAAGAGTCCTGAATTCCTAAACGACCTTCATTATAAATGCCATGGAATACCTGACAGGTTACTTCTGAAAATATATTTACATACAAAGACCTAAAATTTAAAACACAGAAAACAATTTTTGTTCATTCATAAATGAATGTTACACTCCCATTAAAAATAATGCCATATGTGCACTTAGTGGGTTTCTGTAGTACCCAAAATATTTAATTTGTTGACATGAGTGGTAATTATTACCTGGATTTAATTTTATGCAAAATTCTTTAAGGTGTGTATTTGTGTTTCCTGTCCTTTTCTATATTTACATCATATCCTACAATTAAAAGGTGTTTAAAATAATCTAACAAATATTAGTGACATGCAAAGAAGTTAAAGACATCTTTTTTAAAAAAGCAGTTTACAAAACAATGTGTATAATGTTGAGATTTTTCACCAAATAGAAACATTAAGAGATAGGTGATCTTCAATAAGGCTACAGTACTTAGAAATTGTTGAAGAACATGTACATGTTTTTAAAAAATGGGAGGAAAAAGAATATTAAGTCATATGTAAAATAATCTTCCCCTTTAAATCTTTGCATGAACCACTGGGAAATAATAGACTAGTTGAAAAGTTATACATGGGATACATTTGTTCATTAGAATATTTTTCCTTTTAAATCATAACCAATAATTATTATTTTAAATGGTGAGAGTACTTGCTGTAAGTCATTGTTATTTTAGAAGTTGGCTTTTACTGTGAAAACTTTTACTGTGACACTAGTTAGCAACGTCAAAGTGACTTTTAAAGTTAGGAAGATGTGAGATTGGTTTTGTTGCCCTAGGCCTTCACTGTTGTGACGAATCACATTCACAAAGACATCATACCCTATAAACAACTGTCATAAAAAGCAAGTTCCACCATGGAAAATGCTCTACTATATCCTCCTTACAGTAACTTTACTGTAACAGTGACCCAGTATTAAAATTACAAATTGAAAATATGTTGTACACAACTTATTTGAAATTACCTAATAGGCCAATATTCAAATATACAATCTTGGTCCTAGAAGTCACCAAGATGGCTCTTAAAGGTTAAAAAGTAAAAAATAAAATAAATCGTGATTTGAATCTTCTATCAATTTGATAAATGATTTCAGGGACATGAACCAGAAAAAAATATTCTAGAAAGGAAGACTCCTTTCTTTTCTCATTTAGAGAGTAATACAATAATAAGATAACACTTATTTCTGTATAATTACTTTAATTACAGTCAGAATGTACAATGAGGTAGTAACATCAAGTGTTCCCAAATTAATGAAAAATTTATTTGAAAGAGAAACGGAACCACAGTGTTCTAACATTCGTAACAATCAGTACTCACACTTTTCGAAACTAACAAGAGCAAATGCCAATCAAATAACTTGTATTTAGATAACCCAGGTAGTAGTTCACTGGAGAATTTTTGAAAAAAAAAATTATTTCAATGCCAAGTCACGTTTACAGCTTTGAACAAGTAGCAAAACATGGGCATGTTTCTCAAATGGATTTCACAGCATCAGTGCCAAAGCCAGAGGGGATGGCTTAGTTTTTTAAGCCTCGGATTTGAAATATCTAGACTCCCTGCAACTACAGCGTTCAATCCTCTGTGGAACCACAGCTTCAAATGCTATCAGGACAGACTCAACTCTTCATCCTTCTGAGACCGGTAAATTGAAAGCCGTGAAGTTTAGAGAAAATGGAGGGGAGCCCGGCCCCTGCCTCACTCCACACAAGAAGGCTCTGTTTGTACCATCATTTAAGCCTCCATTTGAGACTGTCTCCTTGGTTAGACTTGAGGATGCTGTTTTTGAAACCTTCAGACATTTCACAACCCTGCCATGGGCCATCTTACAAACATTTAAACCGAATTTTAGACAGCTTAAAGTAGACAGAAAACATTATTTTCAGTTCTCATTTAAGATAGTCAAGGAAATTCTAACTGCTTACTTTAAAATGCATTATAGGGAAGGGGGAGGCAGAGAATAACCAGAGAACTTATGTGCATATATGCATAATCCATGGACACAGACAACAGGGTAGTGAAGGCAGGAACTTGGTGGAGGGGGCAATGAGAGGAAATGGGGGACATCTGTAACACCCTCAATAATCAAGATAAATAATTTAAAAAGAAATAAAAAATAAAATGCATTATAGGCATCTGGCCAACTCTTTATTCTTCCCATGGAAATTTCTGAAACTCAACTTGATTCCATTTGGCTGCTTTGTATGTTTCTGGACTGCCTCCTCCCTGACAGTAATAGATGGATGCTTTGGTAAATTTCAATTAAACAACAGAATTCTACTTAATATGCATAGTCCTCTACCAGTCTCTCACATTTCCTAACTCATTCACAAATTTTATAAGATAAGAAAAAAGACTTGTTTTATCCATTCTATAGATGAGGAAAGTGTGGCTTATGAAGGTTATACCAGTTAACCACAGCTAATATGTTCCTGCCCTACATTGTAAAATCTAGGCCTTGAGAATCCCCTTGACGTATTGGTAGTGATGAGTAACTTCTACCTAGGAATATAAACATTTTACTAAAGAAAAGTGTGTAATACATTCTAAAGTAAAGTAAAAATAATTCATACCTAATTCTTTTGATTTATCATCAATGCTACATATCTGCTATGTATAATTAATGATTTTTAAATAATACAAATTTGGAGAGAATTCTGGTAAAACTGTGGACCATTTTTTTAAAGTCTACTACCTAACTGATGAACAGATCCCCCTTTTCATTTAGGATTCTCTCAAAATTATGCATATGCCTCCAATTATATGTAGGCCCAAATGAAAACCTGAGAATAACATGAGGCCACTTCTAGGGCTAAAACTCACATTGCTCTCCAAGTTCTAGTCAAAGAAAAATTAATCCCATAAGGAACTCAAATACTCAGACTAATTTAACATCTTTAAGACCCCTGTAGAGCTGACTTAAAGTTTAGGCAAACACAGTAGATCCAATGGGTATTTTAATAGGTCCTAAAAAGGCATCAGAAAAGTTTGATTCCTCCTAGACGACTTATTATTTTATATACAACCTAGAGGTCCAGTGCATGAATTCATGCTCAGATGGGGTCCCTCAGCCTGGCCAGCAATTGGGACCAATGGGGGGCCGGCTGGCCCACCCGCATCGGGGTGATTGGGGGGCCAGCCGGCCAGGGAAAGGGACTACAGGAGGTTGGCCCAGCAGCAAGCTAACCAACGGCTGATTCCGCGAGGAATCGGGCTCCCTCCTTCCTCCTGTATGGGTCCAGGATGCAGGTGAACCAGATTTGGGGTTATCAGGGCCCCAGCAGCAAGGTCTGAGTCAGTGCACATCATAGCTACCGCCCGTCATCCGGTCATTCTGGTCATTCGGTCCTAATGGTCTCTTAGGCTTTTATATATATATAGACTAGAGGCCCGGTGCACAAAAATTTTTGCACTTGGGGGGTGGGGGAGGGGATTCCTTAGCCCGGCCTGTGCCCTCTCGCAGCCTGGGACCCCTCGGGAGATAACGACCTGCTGGCTTAGGCCTGCTCCCTGGTGGCAGAGGGCAGGCCTAATCCCTCGGTGCAGACCCTGGTCGGGCTCACAGGAAGGCTGATTGGGGAATTGGGGCACTGCCCCCTGTCATGCACAGAGCAGGGCAGATTGGGAGGTTGTGATGCCACCCTCAGTCATGCTCAGGATAGGGCCAATTGGGGGGTTGGGGCACCGCCCCTGTCACACTCAGGGCAGGGTCGATGGGGAGGTTGCGGCGCCATCCCCTGTCACGCACAGAGCAGGGCCCATCAGGGGGGTGGAGCGACCCCTGTCACGCACAGAGCAGGGCCCATCAGGGGGGTTGGGGTGCTCCCCCCTGTCACACACAGAGCAGGGCCCATCAGGGGGTTGAGGAGGTCCTCCCTGTCACTCAGAGAGTAGGGCCGATAAGGGAGTTGGGGCACCGCCCCCTGTCACCCACAGAGCATCTTCAGCTTTGA
>NW_006297021.1:1277979-1278782 GCF_000327345.1 Myotis davidii | reverse complement strand
TAAGGGCTGTTTTCAGGCTGGCATGTGACTGAAGCTCCCAACCGCTCCTTTTTTTCTTTTTTTTTTTAATTCTGGGCCAGATTTAGCTCTGAGGCCTTGGCTGCTGAAAGCAGGTATCTGGTTTGTTTGGGTTCTATAATCGAAACACTGTTTCAACTCCAGCTCTGAGATCCCGGCTGGCTGAAAGCAGGTTTCTGGAGTTTGTTTAGATTCTATATTTGTAACAATGTTTCAAACTGCAAGCTCAGAGGCCAGCAGTGGCAGGCAGGGAACGTTGGCTTCCTCCATCACTGAAGCAAGCAAGCCTCATGTTCGCTTCAAGCTGCCTAGCTGCTGGCCACCATCTTGGCTGGCAGTTAATTTGCATATCGCCCTGATTAGCCAATGGGAAGGGTAGCAGAGGTACGGCTAATTACCATGTTTCTCTTTTACTAGATAGAATACCCTTGAGGAAGCTGACATATTGAGACCTTTACTCAAACATTTCTACTCTAGTACAATTTACTTATTTTCCTCTAACCAGCAGATGAGTTAACCCTTTGCGGTCGTATTAAATTTGGACATGGGTGTCATACTGGTCGGAATTAATTTCCATTGAAATAGCAGTGATACATAATATGCAAGATTATAAAGGATAAACAAGGTTTATTAATTCTTTTTTGGAACTACGTCACTACTAGTAGAATCACTACAAACGTTATCACTTTGTACGTCAGAGTCAGTATTCAAGGTGCCAAAATAAAACTCTTCATCGTTACTTTCAGATTCGCAGTACACTTCTTTCGGTAACTTTCTCTTTGCCA
>NW_006297021.1:1274522-1276479 GCF_000327345.1 Myotis davidii | reverse complement strand
TGGGGTGGCTGAGAGCAGACATATGACCAGAACGGTAAAAAAGCTTTGTTGGCTGAGAGTAGACAAACGACCGCAAAGGGTTAAACTTCTCTGATGGGAATTTTGATTCCAAGCAAGGAGAGCAGAATTTTGGAAAAGAGTGGTTTGCTGTGGTGGCTGAGAGCAGACATATGACCAGAACGGTAAAAAAGCTTTGTTGGCTGAGAGTAGACAAACGACCGCAAAGGGTTAAACTTCTCTGATGGGAATTTTGATTCCAAGCAAGGAGAGCAGAATTTTGGAGAAAAGAGTGGACTTAGTAGTATGAAAATCAATAATCAGAAACCTCATTTAAAATGAAGTCCAGAGGCTCCAGAAAAGAATTCTCATGCACATGTCACTCAACACACACTACTGGCCCCAAGAGGAAGACATACACCTTACATCTCTGACAGGAAGTGGTACATCACTATCTGAGCAGGAAGCAAAGATTCCCCTAGCCCAGGAACAGGTCAGCCAATGGGAGACTGTCAGAACTCAGTGAGTGAGAAACCAGTGTACTCAGTATACCTCCAATTCTCCATTTCCTCCAATGGACTCTTGGTTTACAGGAGCCCTGCCCTAGTCCACCAAAATGGGTTCCTCTCCTTTGTTTTCCTGAACTTCAAAACAGCAATTCCTTGTTGTTCCTGAATAAACCCATTTTGCTAGAGAAATTTCTGGCCATTTGTTAAGGTCAATAGTAGGCCAACAAAGTCCAGGCCCTTTTTAGCCAGAAGAAATGCAAATGCTTTCAGAATCAGGAAGCGGCTACGTAGAGAGCAGTGGGCGCTGAGGCTAACTTTTCATGTATTATTTTGCACAGTTGTTTGCCTGGCTCCTGTGCTTGTATCAAGAATACTAATGGTGGGGGAAATGAGACATTTTGGGGGGCTAGCAATCTGAATCTAGTCACTGCCCCTTTAATTATCTGGTCCTGCAAGACCTGTTTACCCGAAATACTACTCCCATTTTGGAGCGGCCATAAACCATCCCCAGACGCAGTTATCAGAGCTGGCACCAGGCCAGGACTTGAGATGTGGTCCCACTGCCCCAGCCCAGCACCTGGGGCTATTTGTAAAGCCGGTGATAGGTGCAGAAGCCCCATTCTGTATTTGGGAGACAAAGGGACCTAGAGGATATAAGGAGGGAAAGCCTCCTCCATGTTGGGGCTCAGGATTTGGAGAGAAACAGGCTCCCCTGAGTCACTGTACCGGTACGTGGGAAATGTCTGGAAATAAATGGGTTTTTCCTGTGCCTCCCGTACTCCTATTTTTTCGGTCGCCTGGTAAATTCTGCAGCACGAAGGCTTAATTCAGGTGCTAATAACAATGAATTCTAAGTACAATATGTTTTGCTTGATTCTTTACCCTGTTTTGCTCCTCTTGTCCATTTTACTTTGCATTAGTTTATCCTGATTAACCCAAGCACAAATGACTTGTTTCTCCTCCAAAATCCCATGGTAGAAACTTATAAAACTTCTAACTTTTTAATAGCACTTCCCTCCCTTGGATAGGCTGCATGATGCTATCTAAATTGTGCATATACTCTCCTAATCCAGGGGTTTTGTAAACCTCCCAACTCCTACCCAGTTAATGTTTTATTAGTCTGGGTAGATTAAAAGACGCTCTGCAACATTACTTGATATCGTGTCTTCCCCTGGCAACACAGGCAGGCATTTGCAGAGCCTCAAATGGATGACTGACTCACGCTTGCCCATCGGCCCAGACAACCGAACTACCACAAAGGTTAGCTCTAACACACATTTAAAAATCTTCATCCCCCCCTTTATCTGTGACCGTGAATAAAGGAAAACTCATTCAGAATGGAACCGGGGGGACAGGAGAGGAAGGCACGCCTGCGGGTAGGTACCTTGCATGGTACAGCAGCAAAAGGGGAAGATTTCCTCTCCACCCGGCAACAGGGAACAACTCCAGGC
>NW_006297021.1:1273847-1274468 GCF_000327345.1 Myotis davidii | reverse complement strand
GTGGCAGCCAATCAGCAGCCGCCACGTGCACTCCTTCCTACCGGGAGCTTCTGTTCCAAATGTCCTCCCTCTGCTTCCTCTTTTCCTCTAAGTAGGGCGCTCCCTGGTCTTCTGGACTTGCCTGTGGGTCTCGTTTCCTGGTCTCCAGTGCAATTCCCTGCTATCCATCCCCGAACAGCCTCGGCTGGGCTGGCTGGGCCTCTGCCCTTTCCCTTTATCCGGGTTGACTCGGTCAGACTCAGGGGTTCCGTCTGCAGGCGAGGGGACGGCCGAGGAGGCTTCCTGCCCCAGGGCAGGCGGGCGCTCCCGGAGGCTGCAGGGCATCCGCTGCGCCTTGAACCCTCCTTTTCGCCAGGCGGGCAGCGGGCTGTAGGAGGAGAGGCCGTCCTAGGGACCCTCCGGCCGGGGAGCCGCTGGGGTTGGGGTGGGAGAAGCCAAACTGAACAGCTCGTGGGCAGCAGCGCCCGTGCCCTCAACCACCGCCCCAGGCCCAAGCCCAGGAATCGCGTTCCCGCCCCAACTTTTCATTAAACGGAAAAGCTACAATCAAGCTTAAAAAGTTCCTAGAGCCACGCCCCCCAGGGCTGCGTAATTTCACGTTAATTTTCCCACATGAAGCGC
>NW_006297021.1:1251747-1273502 GCF_000327345.1 Myotis davidii | reverse complement strand
GCCCTGTACCCCAGCTCTGCAGAGGACTGGTGATTTCCCAAAGAAAGAAAGTTCTGTGTACCCTTCTACCGCATCAGCTTGTAGGGCGGGAGGAGCACTTGCTACCTGCAGAGCAGGGTTCCGGTCTCAGCTAAGGATTAACGCCATCAGCGGAGTTGGTCAGAAGTATCAGTGCCTGGGCCCCCGCCTGCTACAGTGGTTCTCAACCTTCTGGCCCTTTAATATAGTTCCTCATGTTGTGACCCAGCCATAAAATTATTTTCGTTGCTACTTCATAACTGTAATGTTGCTACTGTTATGAATCGTCATATAAAGATCTGATATGCAGGATGGTCTTAGGCGACCCCTGTGAAAGGGTCATTCCACCGCCAAAGGGGTCGCGACCCACAGGTTGAGAACCGCTGTCTGCTAGAACCAGGGCATCTCTCTCTCTCTCTCTCTCTCTCTCTCTCTCTTTCTCTCTCTCTCTCTCTCTGTGTCGGTGTGTGTGTGTGAGTGTGTGTAAAGCCCCCTAAGTGATTTTGATTTGCAGCCAGGATTGTAGCGAAAGTATTGCCGCCTCCAGGAAGCACCCCCTGATGTACTGCCCTTGTCATCGGTGCCTATCCTCTGTACAGACCATTATCTAGCCATTTTCTCACTGCATTGTGTGTTTCTTTCATTTCAAGACACAATACCCGAGAGTAATTTCAGACCCCGCCTGAGGTTGCTAGTAGGACTTCCTGGGGGCAGAATTGGCTCCAGAATTTGGTGGAGCTCAGTTTGGTCGTTATAAGCAGTGAATGCATTCATAGAAAATGAGGAAACAGGCCAATGGAACTCATTCCCAGCAACAATGAGGAAGGAAAGTGCAGGGGCCCAGGCAGGGGGCAGTTCTGTGTCTGGTGCATACAGCTTCTCAGAATACACTTTCAAGTTGGTGTGGCCACTATTTACCCAAAGCAGCACCCACCCTTTAAGGAACGTGTGTTGTTGTTTTTAATTAGTAAAGAGATGGACCATTGAAGACTTGTTTGTGTTTGTTTGTTTCCTTTTCAATGCTAAAAGCATGGGCTTTGCAGCCAAAATGGCTACTTTTGAATCCTGGCTTGCTACCTGCTATCTGTGTGACCTGGAATAAGTTACTGAACTTCTCTGGGCCTGTTTCCTCCTATTTAAAGTGAGGATAATAGATAATAACTGCACAGTACTTACCTGGAAAGCTGTGGTGAAGGTTAAATGAATCTATGTGAAGCCCGCACTGTAATTATATGCTCTTGTGGTATTGTTATTGAGACTGGCTATGGTAGGTGCTACCCCAATAAAAGTATTAGTAATACATAGTTTTAATGATCTAATGATACAGACATTTTTAAGGCTTTGATTTAATGAATTTTCAATGTACAGATAATGTTTTTAGCAGCTTCCGTTATAACTTTAAATTGAAGGAGAGGATTTTTTTTTTCTCACACTCAGTAGAAATATGTTTTAATAAGGGGGAGGGGGGAGGCTCTTTTCATCAGTAGCCAAAATCTTTGAATTCTTCACAGTAAGTAGTTGCCTTAATAATTTTGTCTACACCACTGTGTATATCACTCCGATTCCTTTGTTGCATTTGATACACCAATTTAAAAGTTGAGTTTAACTTAGAGATAAATGGGAAAAATAATTTTAAAAATATGATTTCTCAAAACATTTCTGGTTTGTTGCATTTGGATTGAAACACGCTCTATTGGCCTGTGCTGAGCAGCCTGGAGGATGTTAGTGTCCGGAGGTTCCGCCCTGGATGCCGTGGAGAGGGGCTGTGCGGTGTGCGAGCGCGAGCAGTGTGACGGCACCGTGGGCTTTGGAGGAAGCCCCGATGAGTTTGGGGAAACCACGCTGGACGCCATGATCATGGACGGGTAAGGACGCTCCCCAGGACCGAGCATCTGCACCATGGCTTCCTGCGCAGCCAACACCATAGTTGACCAGTCTTCCACTGAGAGCAAGATGGGTGATTACATAAGCTTTGTCACCGGGAACAACCCCCAGCTTGTTACATGGCCTTTCCAAACACGGTGTTTCCCTCTCAGTTAAAGCAAAGTCCTATCGATCCTACAAATATCACATGGAGGAAGGTAGGCCCTAGCACAGGAGAGCCCGGGACTACAGAACTCTGTCCCTGACCTGGCGAACGGTCACCCACCGCCGTCCACAATGCTGTGCTTGGCCTGACCTGCAGCCTCGACACCCCTTCCAAAGCCGTAGGGGAACACGCCAGGGGGAACCGGGAGGCTTAGTGCTGTGCGAGTTTGTGGGAAACTGACTTAATTTGTCCAGTTGGGGGAATGTGGGTGAACTTCATGGATGTGCTGTGACTTCTGCATTAAGTGGGTGTTTATTCTACAGGTGACTGTGGCTTGAAGTAAAGCAGTGCTTTTTTAATCTATGAGTCTGGAAATGCCGTCATAAATCTCACCGCATCGTTTTTCCTTGCAGCACCACCATGAATGTAGGAGCAGTAGGCGACCTTAGACGAATTAAGAACGCTATCGGCGTGGCGCGGAAAGTCCTGGAACACACCACACACACACTTTTAGCGGGAGAGTCAGGTATATTTTCACTCTCCTGCAGCGTCTAATCTTCTCTCCGTATTCACTGTGAAGAAAGGACTCAGTATGAAACAGTGGATAAAAGCTGACCCAAGTTCAAATCCCACTCTTTTACTTACTACCTACTTACCTTTGGATTTGTTACTTCTAAATTCTCACTTTCTTCACCTTTAAAATAGCACTTTAAAAAGTTAGTGTATTGTCTGTAGATGGGGAATTACTGGCCTGAAAGAGGACTCGGCTCCAGTTCTCTCCCTGAAACACCTTTTAGAGGCGTAAAACCCGGGGAGCATTATAACCTGAGACGACGGGAACAGATGGAGCTTTGCTATGGCACTCCCGGTTCATACCAACATCTTACAATCAAAACTGACTTCTAACCATGTATCAGCTCACAGCTCCCACAGGTGGTGTCCAGTTTTGGTGAAAACTACCTGACAGGCGAAGGGTCTGGTCTTCGTGGGCTCCCGTTACCCCTCCAGTGTCTCTAATCTCTCCCACACTGAGCACTGCGCCCTCGTTAGAGCAGTAGGATTCTTCATTGGCGGGAGGCGTGCCTGCTTTTCTGGAACGTGGGAGAAGGGAGGCGGTGGGGAAAGGGAGGGGGGAAAGGACAACCGTCATAGCACATACCCCCACGGCCTCAAGCAGATCGCTTTTGGGAAGGACACACGGAAGCTGAGGTTGAGAAGCTGATGCCCTTAAAATTGTTCATGTCTGAAGACTCCGCTGTGTACTCTGGGCTGGTGTACCCCACGGAAGAGAAGGCTGAAGTACAGCGCTTCCCGCACATAGATTTTATTTAGAAGACGATCATTAACTGACTTACATTTTTCTCTTCTTTCCAATCCCCAGCCACCAAGTTTGCGGAGAGTATGGGCTTTGTCAACGAGGATTTGTCTACCGATACGTCTCGAGCGCTGCATGCAGATTGGCTTGCTCGGAATTGCCAGCCCAATTATTGGAGGGTGTGTACACATACGCGTGAAAAGTAAATGCTTTCACAATATGAAGTGACCTCCCTTCTGCTCTCTGTGGTCTACCTGGTGCCTAAGGCGATGGTTAGCACCCTGGTTACACTCCAGAAGCGATGGATGATTTAAGTTTTTAAGTTGACTCCCGGCTTCGGTGTTTCCAAAGCCTCTTGCTAAATGTCCTCAGGAGAGAGCTGAATAGTTGTCAGACTTGGAAGGTTCCCTTATGGGGAGAGGGGCCTGCCTCAGTCGGAACGGCTCTGCTTGTATTTCCTTTGAACAACAGTTTCCAAGTCTAAAACATCAAAGTTTGGAAACCATTGGTCTAAAGTATCCCTTAGCTTGTACCCCTGTGCAGTTCCCCAGGATCTCGCCCTGGTGGGGCTGGAGTCTCTAGACCAGTGGTTCTCAACCTTCAGTTCCTTATGTTGTGACCCAATCATAAAATTATTTTCGTTGCTACTTCATTAATGTTGCTACTGCAGGGGTCCTCAGACTTTTCAAATAGGGGGCCAGTTCACTCTCCCTCAGACCGTTGGAGGGCCGGACTATAGTTTAAAAAAAACTATGAACAAATTCCTATGCACACTGCACATATCTTATTTTGAAGTAAAAAAACAAAACGGGAACAAATACAGTATTTGTATTTGCATGTGGCCCGTGGGCCGTAGTTTGAGGACCCCTGTGCTACTGTGATGAATCATCATGTAAATATCTGATATGCAGGATGGTCTTAGGCGACCCCTGTAAAAGGGTCATTCAACCGCCAAAGGGGTCGCGACCCACAGGTTGAGAACCGCTGCTCTAGAGTTTTAGATACCTAGTATGTTACTGGTGGGGTACTTGATCTGTCCACTGTGGGGCTTGGAGCCTAGGTCAGTCTGACTTTGCCATTCAGGGTTTTACTGTGGGCTGTCGCAGCCGCTCATCTGTCTCTTCCCCAAATCCTAATTACCTTTGAGGGTCCCAGGAGTGTCTGGGGTTAGTGCTTGAAAGAGGCCTCTGTGTAAAACCAGGTCAGGGCGGCCCTGAGCGCACTCATGATATGACATGAGAAGTCCGCTTCCTGCTGTAATGCTAATCCATGCGTTCCACCTAACTTTATGAATTTGGGTTATCTTCTTGAGCCTTTGAGATTCATAAAGGAATCGGAGTAAAATTTAGACTATGTTCACTTGAACCTGGCTTTGAAAGAAAGATGGTTTTAAAATTGAATTGGCTTTGAATTAATAATTCTTCTTTGGCCCAGGGAACAAATCATGAAATTTAGAGGTCAAGTTGCAGACCTAATTCTGTTGAGGATTAATATCAAACACAAAGTCTTGACTTACTGTCTGCCCTTATGCTGAGAACTTTAGGCACATAAAGAGAAAAGCGGGGATCTTTTCCAGAATGAGTAGATTTTCCCCCACATTATGTAAGTCTGAGGCCAGGAGGTACTCAGTAAAATTATATCCATCTGTTCCCAGAAGGCTCAGTTAATCTTTGGCTTTTAATTCTTATCTTTCACGTACCAGATGTCTTTTTGAGTTCTTGCTAATGTTCGTGATTGTACGTAACTACTTGCCGATTTCTAAAATCGCCCTTTCTAAGAAATAAAACTTAAATCTTTTTTACAGAATGTTATCCCAGATGCTTCAAAATACTGTGGACCTTACAAGCCACCCAGTATCTCAAAGCAGGATGGTTCTGCTGATGGAGAGACAGGAGCTCATTATGGGCATGACACTATCGGTAATGTGCCTTTGATACAGTTTTTGTGGTTAAAGTTAAGCCATTTTTAATTGCCTTTCTGTGGTTCTTAACTTTTTCATCCCTATTCATGTGGCAGAAGGTGGTTTTGATTGTTTTAACGGGCAAATTAGACTTTAAAGATATGTACCTACATACAGCGTGCACGTGTGCACACACACAAACACACACATGCATTCTTTCTTTGGCATCTGTACACATTTTGACACGTTACCTTATACAAGACCCTAATATCTAATGACTATTCACTTGTGGCTTTTTAATGTTTATTTCTGTTTAGCTCTGTAATAATTTGACATTTGCCACATTCACGTGATCTTTCCAGGCTGTGATGTTGAAAAATTCTATTAGTCTGTGTCAGTGATTTTCTCTGGAATGACCTTTGAAAAAGCCTTGAAAAGTAACTGAGGAAACTGAAGAATAAGAATATGGGGTGTCCACCAGATGATGCTGTGAAACCAGCTCATTAAAAGCACAAGTTATAGTTGGTATCATCTGCAGTATTCCCAAATGTCCTATTTTCTTCTACCTGAAATTCACGAAAGAGGAAATTTACATCACCAACTGTTCAATTATTTGGTTATATTTGAGGTAAACTTTATAGTTGATACCTACAAAGAATTTTTTGTTTTAACTCCAGGCATGGTTGCAATCCATAAGACGGGACACACTGCTGCCGGTACATCTACTAATGGTATAAAATTCAAAATACATGGGTCAGTGTTTCTATGAGTACAGCTCTCACAACTATACACTGAGTACAAACCCGTATGTGCTTGCTGCTCTGGGAGGTGCAGAAGCGAAGGACAGCCTTACCTTCATGGCTGAGATGAACAGTTGTGACAGAGAGTAGATCAGTGTCTGCCAAGTGCCAAAGGAGGGAGGCCCTGGGTGCTTGAGAGTTGGGGGCTAGCAGTGAGCCGATTAGGCTGGGTAGTCAGGGAGGCCAGTAGGGAGATGCTGGAGCTGAGCCTGAGCCTCAGGAAGGGAAGGGGACGTCCAGGTGAAGGCACTGACAGGGCCGCGGTCCTTCACACAGTGCAGGGCCCCCGCTGGCTGGAAGGGAAACTGTAATGTCGGGGCCGGGAAGGAAGACGAGTCAGATTTCAAGGGGTCTTAAGTTGGTGCAGTATTTCTGGATTTTTTTTCAGAGTAATAGAAAAGCATTGACGGGTTATGACAGGGAAACACTTCGGTACAGTTGGGCACATTAGCTAGAAAGCAGAAGTCGATAGTAGGCGAGGAAAATGAATGTGAACCTGTTGAGGTAATTCAGAAAGTAGATGACCAAGGATGGGAATGGTGGAATAGTCACTATAAGTCTGTGCCATCTTGATAAATAAGCTGGTATCTAATTCTTAGAGAATTAACGACGGTTTGTGGAAATCCAAGTTGAAACTTATGAAAATCCTTTTCTCTGTGTTCTGATGAAGAAATTACTTAAAACAGTTATCCGTGGCTAAGTGGAAATACCTGCCATTATTGAAACAGCTCATAAAATAATTTCAGTTTGCCACTGATTTCCGGTCTTCAATCACTATGCTGTGTCCTCCCACAGTCGAATCGGAGATTCTCCAATTCCCGGAGCCGGCGCCTACGCTGACGACACTGCCGGGGCTGCCGCGGCCACTGGCGATGGGGACATACTGATGCGCTTCCTGCCCAGGTGCCACTTCCCACCTTTGTGACTTTCTGACACCCTCAGAGGAGAATTGTCTGTCAAGGTGGATCATAATGTTCCTGCCACGTGACCCAAATGTGTGTGCAGGAGCTTCTGAGAAAGTCTGCTCACAACCCGGTCCCTGTCTCGTTGATAGCATAATCACTCAAACTAAGTAACCCTGGTCCTCTCAAAATAATATTTCTCACTCGACTTCACAGATGAGGATACTTATGATCCATGTAAATGATGTAAGGCCATGAGTACAGGAGCTGTGGTAACTGATGATAAAAGTCAGAAATGCAGTCACTGTGTCCAACCCCTGGAATATAATCATGATGGGGAGGTGCTTCGCACAGGCCCAGTGTTTTTCCTATTGATCGTGGCCTGTTTCTTAAAGATGGCCTCTGTCCTTTGTGACCTCCGGCTGTTATTACTGAGTAACAGTTACTCCAAAATAATAGTCCTCCGAACCTGATGGGCGGATGAATTGACAGGCATCGAATCAAGGTCTGCATGCGTTTTCCGCTGCTGCCACCGCCTGTTAATTTATTCTGTCAAACTTGACAATTTTGATAGTTTTAGATTCCCCTCTTAAAGTAACTAAAGTTAGAGTTAGTTTAATTTTTGATTCTCAAGTGTTGGCTCTGTTTCAATCAGCTACCAAGCTGTAGAATACATGAGAGGAGGAGAAAGTCCCACCACAGCTTGCCAGAAAGTGATTTCAAGAATCCAGAAGTATTATCCGAAGTTCTTTGGGGCTGTCATATGTGCCAATGTGACCGGAAGTTATGGTGAGTCGTATTTGGAATTTGTGTGAACTTGCAAATGTTGATGAAAACATACCCTTTTGAACATCCGTATGTATATTATTCCTAGACAATGGAAATGGGGGATGTTGAGTAGGCA
The DNA here is from genome assembly GCF_000327345.1 of Myotis davidii. Taxonomy (NCBI): domain Eukaryota; kingdom Metazoa; phylum Chordata; class Mammalia; order Chiroptera; family Vespertilionidae; genus Myotis; species Myotis davidii. The sequence goes on along the minus strand of NW_006297021.1, from coordinate 1,265,634 downwards.
CTGGGCCAATGTTCACCGAGGATCTGTCAGGACCCACAGTGTTAGCAGTACACGTGGGCCCTGCTGCGGCTGACGGGGGCTGCGATGCGATCTTCGCTCCGAGTCCTCTGCCCGCTGTCCTGAGTGCCCTTCTGCTCAGTCCGTGCTGAGATGGGCGAATCGAGTACGATGCTGCTATTAACTAGAAGTAGAAAGGGGTAACTTATCTTCCCTGCTTCTTCCCCATTCATTATTTAAATGTCCTAGTCATTTAGATCTTCTTGGGGCGCCACGGTACAAAACGCATTAGTAATTAGTAAGCCTAAGAAGTTAGCGGAGTGACTTTTGTACTGAGCAGGTCCTTGCTTCATTTAAGTTCTGTCGGAGCCTAGCGTGGTTTCAAAGCGTTTCAGGATCGGCCGCCGTGGCTTCTCATTAGTGCATTTCCCGATGGGGAAGATACACAGCTGACTGATCAATATGACTTATTAGGTTAGACTGCTTATTACTGAGCTTTGATCTTTTACTTCCCACAGTTCTGTATTTGAAAAACGTGTTTGAAGAATTCCTTACTCTTTTCTTAAGTACTGAGATAAAAAAGTCAATATAACTTATGGGAGGGAAAGGCTTTATGTATAAAATAAGTCAGTTTCATTGATTTCCTCTTAAAAAGTAAACCTTAAAAGGCTCAGAGTTGGATTTAATAGGATGTAAAATGATGATGATATAATGATGGCTGAATTTAAATTGTAGGTGATAATTATATAATTGTAGATGAGTCTAGTCCAGTGGTTCTCAACCTTTTGGCCCTTTAAATACAGTTCCTCATGTTGTGACCCAACCATAAAATTATTTTCGTCGCTACTTCATAACTGTTATGTTGCTACTCTAATGAATCGTAATGTAAATATCTGATATGCAGGATGGTCTTAGGCGACCCCTGTGAAAGGGTCTTTTGACTGCCAAAGGGGTCGGGACCCACAGGTTGAGAACCATTGGTCTAGTCCCATATAGTGAAAGTAATGGCATTAGGAGGACACCTTCCACATGTCTGTGCACAGGTAAGTAGGGCGGCTGGAAGCCACGTCAGTGAGATGAACTTGATTAGATCAGAGTGTCGACCAACAATTCTGCACTTTCTATGGGAACAGAAGAGCAGGTAAGAACAGGGCACCTGGGAGGGGCGGGTTCTGGGTGAAAGATGGGCACGTGCTAGTGGCTGGGGGAATAAAATCCTTAGATACCCTGAAAAATACTTTTTTTTTGCTAAGGAAAGAATATGAAAACAGTAAATAATGGTAGCATTTGTATAGAGCAAAAAACAGCCTATATTCTGGGGTTCAAATAGACGGCTCACCCACAGGTCCCTTCCTCAGGGACTGTCGATCTGGGCACGGAGGCGGAGGATGCAGCGTCCCTCCGCGTGGCCTGGTCGGACAGCAGGCGGTGTCTGGTCCATGGTACACAGGACCGTCCTGTGACCAGGCGGCGTTCTCTTTCCTCGGCCACAGGTGCTGCTTGCAATAAGCTGCCAGCGTTCACTCAGTTCAGGTTCATGGTTTATAATTCTCTCACGGAGCAGCCCGTGGAGGAGAAGGTGGACTGCGTCTGAGCCGCTTCTGCGTCAGCGTCTGGATTTGGAGGAGAGAAGCAAAGGCCGACTGCCAACTCGCCGTCGCTGCGCAGGGGGCGCTTGTTCTACGGTCTCTGTAAAATAAGCACCAAAATAAACGTTTGCTGAAGTAGCCCCCTCGCTGTCCACGTGTGAAATTGTTGTTCTCCATTTTATTGAAGCTTTGTGTATTGCCTGAAAATGAATGTGCACCTGTGTGTATCTTTTATATGTTTACAGTGTGGGTGATATTTGGATTTCTACTCAGTGGTTTAAGGCATTGTTTGTTACTTTGAGGATTTCTTTCCATAGTGATATCTTAAAGCCCAAAGAAATCGTCTATATTTGGAGACTTAAAAATATTCAGATTATCCATGTTTTTTAGACCCAAAGGAGAAAGTAAGGGTGAGGCCAAACGTGAAGAGTCCTGATTGAATTTCCGTGTGGCCCAGCCACGTGTCTGCTGACAGCGTTTCGGTTTTGCAGTCTCCTCGCCGGTCTGAAGAGGAAAGGATGCGGGTGGTAATGAGGGCGCTTTTGCTTTGTGCCTGTTGGAAAGTCCAGCCACCTTCTGGCGGGCAGTCCGGCTAGTCTGCCCCTCTGACAGGTGCAGGGTGCGGGCAGGTTCTCCTGGTGGGAAGGTCCCCCAGCCACAGAAATCTCTGCTCTTCTAGCTGCTAAGGTTTACTACAGTAATTCCTCCTGAGAACGACTTAGGGAATGTGACCTCGCCCGTGGTTTCACTAATCGCCTGTGCTGAGGTTGGTGTTTGCAAGAAATAAGTCGTCTAGCTCGGCCTGGTTTCCCTAAGTGCCGGTCCCTGTCCGGCCGATAACGGTACAGAGGTGTGTGTGTGCTTTCTCAGCACCTCTGTTCCTTCAAAGTCAGTACCTTTACCCTCCGCAGTCGGTCAGGAAGCCCTATGGCCAATATTGTCCTCGGGCATCAGTGTATCTGTTATGTTTTTACCTTTACTCATCGTGATATTTAATGTTTTTTCTCATGTAGGGCTAGAAAGCTGTAGTTTTGAGGATGCTCTTGGCTCCCTTGTTCTCAGACCATGCTGTGTCTCACTGCCTGGGAGCCCTCTGCTCCATCCCCAGTCAGATTCTTCATGAATGAGAACTTGAAGCTGGAATTAGCAGCTACTAATGGTTGCCCGGAAACTAATCCTATATAATAAAAGCCTAATATGATAAGTGTCCAGTCGTCTGTTCAACCAATCAAAGCGTAATATGCTAATGATATGCTAAGGCCACTCAACCGCTCACTATGATGTACACTGACCACCAGGGGACAGACGCTCAGACTGGTAGGTGAGCTTGCTGCTGGGATCCAGCCAATCGGGACTGAGCGAGACGGGCCAGACACGCCCTGGAGCCCTCCCGTGGTCCCTCCCCAGCTGGCCAACCTCCAGTATCCCTGGCCCCGATCATACAGATGCTTTTTTTTTCTTTCACTTGATAAAAAATGTTCTTTTTTCACTTTGCCTACTAAGGGGAAATTAAGTTGTCCCAGCAGCCCTGGCCAGGTAGCTCCTTTGGTTAGAGCATCATTCCAAAATGCCAGGTTGTGGGTTTGATCCCCAGTCGGGGGACATACAAGAATCAGCAAATTAGTGTATCAATAAGTGGAACAACAAATTGATGTTTCTCTCTCTCTCTCATCAATTTAAAAAATAAAATACATTGCCCTAGCCCTGTAGTCAGCAAACTGCAGCTGGCGAGCCACATGCGGCTCTTTGGCCGCTTGAGTATGGCTCTTCCTAAGCCTTAGGAGCACCCTAATTAAGTTAATAATAGTGTACCTACCCATATAGTTTAAGTTTAAAAAATTTGGCTCTGAGAAGAAATTTCAGTCGTTGTACTGTTGATATTTGGCTCTGTTGACTAATGAGTTTGCCGACCACTGCCCTAGCCCACAGATAGATTAACCAACTTTAAGAGATTCGTACAGCATCAACACTGTCACCTGAATATATGTATTCACACACAGTGCGTGCCATCTGATTCGGTTCTCACCTCTTTCCAGCTCATGCCTTCCAGCTGGAACATTAGGCTTTAGTTTGAGCATTATCTTAGCTCAGTTTAACAGCAACACTTAGGGAAAGGCAGTGACTCTGGTATCAGCAATAGCAAACTTTCTTTATGATCACCTCCAGAGACAAACTTCACTCAAGGGTTTGGGATTTTTAGCACCATAGGCAAAAAGGAAAAACCTTTACCACAAATTATGTAATAAAGAATTTGGTAATTTCACCCTGGCCAGGTGGCTCAGTTAGTTGGAGCATCATCCCATACACCAAAAGGTTTCAGGTTCGATTCCCAGTCAGGGCACATACCCAGGTTGCAGGTTCAGTCCCCAGTCAGGGGAGGCAGCCGATTGATGTTTCTCCTCTCTCACTCTCTCTCTACCCCCCTCCTCTCTCTGAAATCAATAAAAACAAATCCTTGGGTAAGGATTTAAAAAAAGAATTTGGTAAATTCATGTTCTTATATATCCCTAGAACAAGATTTTTAACCACTTGACTTTACATGGGGCAGAATGACTCAGGATGGGTGGAGTCATGTTTTACTGGCCCCATGTAAGCCATGGAGTCCTGAACCCTGTTCAGCCAGCAGCTGTGGCTCCGCCACCCCTGCCCCCGGTGGGACTGCTCTTCCTGGCCCCGGGATTTGGTGGGACTGCTCTTCCTGGCCCCGGGATTTGGTGGGACTGCTCTTCCTGGCCCCCGGGATTTGGTGGGACTGCTCTTCCTGGCCCCCGGGATTTGGTGGGACTGCTCTTCCTGGCCCCCGGGATTTGGTGCAGCCATGCGACTGGCTCTCATAGGAGTTTTAAGCAGAGTGAAGGGTGTGAGACCTTCCTGGGCTTTCATTTCCCGAGCATGACTCCCACGTGATGTGAATGCCCCATCCACCTGAGTCCCCATGGACCCCTGACAGTGCACAGTGGGCACAGGCTGGCAATAAGCCCGTGTTATTGTGAGCGCCGGCACAGACTGCCCGTCCTGATTGATTACCAAATACGCGCAATAGTTTAACAAGTTTGTGGACGTCATTGACCTAATGACAATGAACTCTCTGAAGAATAAAAGGAATTAAAACAACAGGCAAAGAGACCTAGAAAGATAGTGGTTAGAAATGAACCAAAGGGTAAGGGTATCACTGGGTAGGAAAGTTAAGGGTGCTGGAGGAGTATAATAATAGTCTCTATTAATTAGCACTTCCTAGTCCCAAGCACTTTTGCATGTATGATCTCATTTATGTCTAAAGCCAGTGAGGTAGGTAATGGTACCCTCAGTTTAGATATTTCACACATAGAAGCTGCGATCCTGTCCGCCATGGATGGCGCTAGCTTTTTCTCTGGACTATCCTTTCAAGAATGTTTCTATAGCAGAAGGCTTGAAGACTGAGAGAGCATCGTCCTCCTGGGCACAGGGCAATTTATTTGCTGTTCAGTATAATAAAGTCTCTCCTTTTGAGCCAAAGGTTTGTTTGCAGCCTCCTTATAAAATGTTAGGGTTTCGTAAGCCTGCGGTTCCCCAGAGTCCGCCTCTCTACCCCAGGGCACCTAGGAGAAGCCTGGTGTGAAGAGCATGCTGCTGGCTGTGCTGTGAGCAGTGCAGTCCTCTGTATCTGACCCAGGTATCTCCTGTCTTCTGCCAGCTTCCTGTTCGCTGGCGAGTAGGGTGAAGTCTCTGACTCTTCAGGGTTCTTGACTCTACCCACAGCAATTAGTAAGAAGTCCCTGGTTTTGTTATTATTCACTGTACCTGACACATGTGCGGTAAAACAGGGTAGACCTGCAGGTCAGTTAAAGACAGGAATATAGACTTCAGTGTACACCCTAACGCACGGCTTAGCAAAGGCCAAGGACCGCCCTCTGAGGCTGTCCACACAGTGAACATGGAATTCACTGTGATAAAATCTCCCAACCATCCATCACCCTATCGAGGAATCCATCTAAAACACCTGAACACTAATCTCAGTCCATGGCATGAAATGATCAGACAGTAACTAATACAAGCATGTCAAACTCGCGGCCCACAACGAATACTTTAGCGGCCCAGCCAATATAATGGTATGTAAGAAACGTTTTAATAAAAATTGCGTAACTTAATTTTTATAACATCCTATTATACATAATTATTAATAACGAACTACAACGTTCGCTAATGACTGATGACTATAATCGTGTTGATTCATTTCCCTTACGTGCCTTACGCACAGGCGCACCATTTCCACTAACACTAACAGCGAATATTTTAGCAGCCGATGGCCACGTCCTTAGTCTTGGACTGACTTATTTGGTGTGCGCAACAGGAAATATTTCGCATTCTGAAAACCAGGAAAAATAGGTTTATTTGCGTTATGCTTATTAATTTGTGCAATTATTCAGTGTCTGGTAAGTTAATATTCAAGAAAAAATTAATTTTCATTAAAATGTTCTATTATTTTAGGTTAACGACTACTCATTTATTTCAGCCCTTTGTATTCAGCATGTTTCTATGAAAATTGAAGCTTTTGGTTTTTTGCAGTCCACATAAACTTAAACCTTGTTTATTTGGCCCATGTTAGCCTTTGAGTTTGATATGCTTGATAATAGAATTCAAATGTTACCAGGTTGCATTACTAAACAATGCATACTAAACAATGGATAGGAATCTCAAATGATACTTAAAATTTCCTCCCCTTGTTCAAACTTTTAACATCCTGATTTAATCTTAAAGAATGCTGACTTGTCCTAGCTGGTTTGGCTCAGTGGAAGGAGCGTTGGCCTGAGGACTGATGGGTCCCAGGTTTGATTCCGGTCAAGGGCACATGCCCAGGTTTCGGGTTCGATCCCCAGTAAGGGGCAAGGGGTCCATGCAGGAGGCAACTGCTCAATGATTCTCCTTCATCATTGATGTTTCTCTCCCTCTCCCTTCCTCTCTGAAACCAATTAAAAAATATTAAAAAATAAAATAAATGGCATTCTTATTTAAAAAAAAAAAAAGGATGCTGACCTTAGGCTTTAGAAATATACATGTGTGCTGTATACACATAAACAAAAAATAAACAAAAAAAACTCCAAAAACATGTCTATTTCCAATATCAGCAAGTGATTCCTTTGGTTACGGAAGGTAAATAATGGGCTATAATGTAGTCTTAATTGAGATATTACAAACAGACTATATATATTGTTAAATCCCATAGTTTTTAATTGTTAAACTTCTTTTTAAAGTGTCATTAAATCTGATGCTTGGTGATTGAATTTGGAGCTAAGCACATAATTGAACTCATTTAGTATCTTAATAATTTAATTAAATTCATTTGAAAAAAAACTGGCACTGTAAATATATGTCCTAATTGCATGCTAATTACAAAGATAATTTAAGACCTATTTATGCCACTTGACTATCATTTTTTGAAAAAGATTTCTGGATCCTTTGAAAAGCTTCTAAAAAGACATTTAAAAATTTTGCTTGTTTTCTTGAGTGTTATGCTATTTATGTTACTCAGAATACTTTCAACCCCTGACTTAGGAAGTTAAAAAGATGCGGTAATTAGGTCTACGAAAAATGCAACTGTTTGCGGGTCCTATGTGCTCTATGATAGATGTTCCTTGTACAACCCGGGGTCAGCCGCAAGGAAGTGCCGTCTCTCAGTATTTGGAGAAAGCATGCCCATTTGGAGAATAAAATAATTGTCGCATTTAAAATGGGTATAATGGAAGTTAAAGTTGCCATGATCAACCTATTTGCTTCTGAGTTATAGGGACAGGAAGCCATTCATAGTTCTAAGGCATGACCGTGCACTAAAGAATTGGTGATTTAAACCTGTGAACTTTCTGTGCTGTGCACTAGATGCGGTTGCTCATTTAGTTCCTTTAATTAAAATTTGCTTTCTATAAAGTGGATCTTGACATGCAGTGTTTATAAGAAAATCCTATTAGGATAAATGTGTAAAAGCCAAGTCTCTCCCAATTGCCAGCAATCTATCTCTTCCTAACATGCAAAACCCTTACGCACCATAAATGTCAAAATACATCTTTCCATTCCTAAATAAAGCCAATCTCATTTGTCTTGCTTTCTTGTTCTGTTCATTGTAATTAAGGCCAATAGGAAATTAAACCAAAGGCAAGTTCGGAATAAAGGCAATATCAGACAATCCAAGTTCCAAGTTCACTCAATTTAGTTCTAATAAGGCTACAGCAGTGCTGTATAGACCCTGCTTTTACCAACAAGGCCAATTGTTAAATTATTAATACCTTGAAGGTAGCCAAGGTGGGAGTATTTGTGCCTCCCATGTCAGCAAACATTACTAATTAGGGCTTGTTTTTCCTCCTGGAGAGACTTTCCCAGCACATCATTGACAAAAAGTGTTTTGAGATATAGTAGATGTCTCTCTCTCTCTCTCTCTCTCTCTCTCTCTCTCTCTCTCTTTCTCTCTCTCTCTAAATTGAATTCCTAAAGAAGTCAAGTCATTTGCTTGATAGCTGAGATATTTTACACACACACACACACACACACACACACACACACACCTTAGAGAGGAGCTCTGGAACTTAACTGGGTTCACACGCTGGCTCTGTCACTTAGCTGTGAGCCCAAGAGCAATTACCTCCCCTTCTTTGTGCCTGAGTTTTATCTTCTCTAAAATGGGGATGATGATAACATAGTACCCACCTTACAGGATTGGGGGGGAGGGGGGAGTGAAGGTTGGTAGTATCGTTGTTTCCCAGCATCCAGTGTTTGGTTAATGAGGGGGTGGGCACTAGGCTGATCTTAATTCCTGTATGCAATATGATCTTTCTATCTGGGAGTGTTTAGAAACACTAGTCTGGTTTCTTGCTGCAGTCGAGGTAACCGTATCGGCCAGCCTATTCCTTTCCTGTGCTTGCCGTGGCCTTTGAGTTTCTGAGCCCCGGCGTGGAGGGGTGTAAGGGGCCTTCCGTCCCTTCTCTGTGTGTCACACTTGGAGATGTTACAGCTGAGTTACACCAGGTGGTCAGGACACAAGGGCTCCCAGCAGGTGACTCGGGATCCCACAGGGAAGGGAGGGACAGCGTGGTCCGTGTACCGAGCGTGCACAAGTACCTGCATCTTCACACGCGTCCGCTCCGGGGCTGACGGGGAACAGCAAGGAGCTCCTCCCCAACCATCTTTGGGGCTAACACTGGCTCAGACTCGGCTCCTCTGCTTTCTGGTCACATCTGAGGCTCTTAATCTCCGATCCCCACGTTCCCACAACAGAACCAGAGGGGAAGCTGGAGGCTGGCTACCCTCTGTGTGCTCCCCAGACCAACAGCAGCAGCGTGATCTGGGAGCTAATTAAGAAGCAGAACCTCAGGTTGACTGAACCTGCATCTGCACATGATCCTCAGCAGCTTCAGCCACAGGTTGGTACCTGAGCAGCTCCGAGCAAGATAACGCCTGGCCTCTCCCGGGTGAGTCAGCCTGGTGAACCCGAAAGAACGTGACCGTGGAATCCGACAGCCCTGACTTGGACTTCTTCTTCCGCTACCGCATTCTCTGTGCGCCTCTGGAGAAACTGCTCAGCTTCTCGAAGGCTTTCCACATGTCCAGGTACGGCTGTGAATGCATGCTGCATCGGGCTGTAGTGTGACCCTACGTGAGGAATCCCCCCCACACACAGTGCCTGGCGCACAGCGGGACCTGGGTGTCTGGGATCCCTCTCCCCGGCCTGGTCCCTCTCCAGAACCAGTCCTCGGAATCTGTGGGTCTCGCTGCCTGCTGCCAGGAAGTAAGAAGAAAATACACGTAAAGGAGCAAGTCTTGCAAAAGTAACATCATACTCTAAAAACTAATAATTGTCAGGTGGCAGTGAACAGAATAAATGCAGACGGTGGTGTGCGATATCCCTGAGAAATAAATAAACCAGCTTCTTCCTCTACAAGGTGTCAGTTCAACTAGAGACGAGCCAGCTAACACTTTTGTTTTACAAATGATCAAACCGAGGCTGTTGCTTGGGGCAAGAAGTCTGTATCCCTGAAGTATTGTCTCAAAACAGGGCTACCGTGGACCCAATTACCTATTAAGTGTTTTCAGTCTTTCAAAGTAACCCTGAAGAAATTTGTTTATTCTAAAGAGTTGTTCGGGGACAGGAATGTCTCCCAAGATATCTTTTTTAATGCTGTTTGTTCCGTTGTGTTTTGAGGTGATATGCTTTGTCTTTGACTGAATATGTTATTCTTCAAAAACACTCACTTATCCTCAACACGCTTCATTTTGAATTCAACCACTTCGTGACTTTTCTGTAAATCTTTCATGAACAAGGTCTCAGGTGCGTCCTCTTTAATTGGCGAAGGGTTATCAACAGAGAACACTGCCAACACTCCCCACGGCACTTCTTTCAAAATATCACGGCACCAAACTTTTCCTGAGATGAGCCGTCGGGACGCAGATGAAAACAAATCATGCTCCCAGGCCCGCAGATGCTATTTGAACCCGACCTGTCAAAACAAGGAAGGCTTTCAAGTGCTCCATTAGCGTCATATTCTAGCCTGGCTCTGTTCTAGAAATCTGAGTTATGTGTGCTCTGATTCTGACAAAACTGCTTGGGAAAAAAAAAAGGAGTTTGGGGATCTTGGCTAATAAAACATGTTTGTAGCTACTAGTATTGTTTCATGAAGACTAACAGAAGGTGTCAAATGCCAAGGACTCTGAAGGGTCGCCTCTGTCATCTTGCAAATCTGGACAATGATTTCATGATCCAGTGGGAAGAAGGAACGAACACACACACACACACTCCGGTCTCAGGGATACCAATTCCTCTCTTCTCTTCCCTTCCTGGGTTCTTGTCTAGCCCATGCTTAGTCAAACTCATGCTTGACTATGTATGGACCTCGTTCAAAACCTTCTCCCACCCTCTTCCTTCCGTTTCTCCCCCAAACCCATGAATATCTTCCCAATCCTCCCTCTGCTCCTATCACAACACACATGGTGATTCCTGGGTTTGCTGTATACATCCTTGGATGGCCCCCCTGGCTAATATGACTCTCACGACATTTGCAATTAAAGGTGTTTCAAAGTAGGGTATTAAACTTAGTAGTGGTACTCCAATCGATGTTGGGATGTTTATTTTCATTCTAAAATTTCTATACCATTATACTTATGTATGAATGGAGCTAATTTTGCATTGCCTTTTAAATCATGTTAAAATTAGCATGCAAACTCAAGATGAAACAAAAAATTACCCTATGGGCAATAGTCTGCATGGCTCCGAAAGTTGAACTCAGGGGAAGTGAATTCTAATATTCCTGTAAGTTGAACATCATTAAGAAGATACATTTCCTGCCAGAGTGTTCCTAGCAGGCTTCACACACCTACGTCTACATCAGCAATGCTTTATTATCCATTTTTGTCAGTTTACTATTCTATTTCTCTTCGCCATTCTATCAGGTACAACATCCCTCTGTTGTTGAGAATACATGCAAACCTTTAGCCAGCATCGAGAAGCTGTCTTGCATTGGCATGACTGATCATCACAACCAAACTTAATTATATCATTTCATTTAAATGTCAGGGTCCACCGCCATTGGATTTACAACGTATTTGAAGACGTCCTTATGTCTCTTGTTCTTAGATTTTAGGAAAAGTCATTCCTAAAATGACTTTTAGGAAGTCATTTTAGGTTCAGGAAGTTCATTCACCCAGTGCACGAAGATTTGCACTTTTCCCAAACCTGCTTTTACCCAGGCACCTCCTGGTCAGTAGTTGAGCCGGGAGGGAGCGGCTTTCCCAACACTCTGTCTATCAGAGAGACATTCTCTGCAGGGACTGGGGCCAGCGCTGTCCACTCTGGACACAGAGGGCTCCCGGGGCTCCCTCTCCGTGCTGCTGAGATGCTGACCTGCTTTGGGAGAATGGCTCCAGGGGGTCAAGAACTGGCATAGGGGACGCTGCCTCTGTATCTCCCTCACCCGGGGATCTCTCACGAGCCTGCGCAAAAGCTCTGCTTGGAATGCAATGCAGCCGCCACGGGGCGAGTCTCATAGACTGAGTTGAACTGACCACGGATTTGAAGTTGCTGCCTTTCTCGCTGAGTTCAAGCCAAACGGAATTGCTTCCCTGGCCCGGCTGTGGTCCGTGGCAGGCCCTATCCTCTCTCTGAGCTCAAAGGCATCCAGGCCCTCACTCGCGTTATTTAATGTTCTTTTCACTTTGCTGCAAATGCATTCACTCTTGCTCCTGCCGGCTGGGAAAGTGATTGGGATTTCATGGGACCGGCGCCTTTTATTTCTGGGAAGTCACACCACGGCCCATAAATTAATACCGGATTACGCTTCAGCGCGTGCTCTGCAGGCTGCTATGGGACTGAAAAGGAGAGCCAATTAAAGGATGAAGGGAAGTACGACGATCAGATGAAAAGCGAGCAGGTGTACCGAGCCTGAAGGTCTGTGTTAGCATACGCACCTTCTTATGCGGAAGCCGAGGAACTGGCACCACTGTGCTCGTCCATGCTGCTCAGCATCATTTCTTCCGCCCAAACCCACTCCTGACCCACGAGGAAAAGGCCTCCCCTTCATCACAGTGTGTGTGGGCAAATCTCAATCTCTCTGAAAGCTAGTGCAGCTACTGTGGTCACAGTCCCAGCAGGGCCCGGCCTTCCAGGCATCCCCACCAAGGTGGCAGGGCTCTGAATGAACCCCTCTTCAACCCCCTGGCCCAGCACACCCCAAAGCAAGTGCTTCCCAGTGAACCTCAGTGAATGTCAAAAGGCCAGCATCCCAAAATGAGCAAACAACAAGTGCTGGCCCGGATGCAGGAAAAGGGAACCCTCCTGCACTGCTGGTGGGATGCAGACGAGTGCAGCTACCGTGGAAAACAGTATGGAGTTTCCTCAAAAAATTAAAAATAGAACTTCTGCTTGACCCAGCGATCCCACTTCTGGGAATATACCCTAAAAAATCCCAAAACACCAATCAGAACGAATATATGCACCCCTCTGTTCATAGCAGCGTTATTTACAGTAGCTACGATTTGGAAACAGCCCAAATGCCCATCAGTAGATGAGCGGATAAAAAATTCCTTTACACAAAGGAATACTACACTGCTATAGGAATTTCTTACCCTTCAGGACAGCATGGATGAACCCGAGAGAATTATGCTCAGTGAAATAAGCCAATCTGAGAAAGACAAATATTATATGATCTCACTTATTTGTGGAATCTAATGAACAAAATGAATTGACCAATAAAATAAGACCCAAAGCAGGGAGGCATGGAACTGACTGAGATACCTTGATGTGGGGTTGGGGAGACGAGAAGAGTTAAACCAAAGAACTTATATACTTCATAGCCATGGATACGGGCAATAGGGTAGTGAAGACTTGGGGGAAGGAGGGAGGGGCTGGAAGTAGGGGGTAAGTGGGGGCGGTGGGTAACAGGAAACATCTGTAATACTATCAACAATAAAAAATATACATATAAAAAGAAAAGGATGCAGAAGAAATCACCCTGTCTTAATTCTTAACTTCCCAAAATAGTTCAAGATAATAAAATATTGTTGGCAACCTATGGCCCATACCTGCTATAGTGTGGCCTGTGAGCAAGAATAGATCTTACGTTATTAAATAGTTGAAGAAAATCAACATAACACTCCTGTGTTTGGACACAACAAAAACCTTATGAAATTCAAATGTCCATGTCCATCAAAAAAATGTATTGGAACAGCCTGGCATCTGTTTATGTTGTCCTGGTGGCTTTATAATTCAATGACAGTGGAGTGGAGTGATTACAACAGAGATCGCTCAAATATTTCTTATGTGACCCTTTACAGAAAAAGTTTAACTTCTGGTTAAAGCCGCAATAGGTTGGCAACCACAATCTAAGTGAAAAGTCAATATGGAGCCAGGCATGGCTCAGGGGTTGAGCACTGAACTATGAACCAGGAGGTCACGGTTTGATTCAGGTCAGGATACACGCCCAGGTTGTGGCTCAATCCCCAGTGTGGGTCGTGCAGGAGACAGCCGATCAATGATTCTCTCTGGCCATTGATGTTTCCATATCTCTCTCCCTCTCCCTTCCTCTCTGAAATCAATAAAAATATATATTTTAAAAAGTCAATATGGCCCTAGCTGGTTTAGCTCAGTGGATAGAGTGTCAGCCTGCAGGTCCCAGGTTCAATTCCAGGCACATGCCTGGGTTGTGGGCTCGATCCCAGTGGGGGACATGTGTTATGCCCAGATTTCAAGACCCCCCCAAAGATCCACCAGGGGGCACCAAATCCGATGCAAAAGCAGAGAATCTTTTATTCAAGCTCGCTTGCCCCCCCCCCCCACCTACACCCA
>NW_006297021.1:1249125-1251648 GCF_000327345.1 Myotis davidii | reverse complement strand
CATCATTGATGTCTCTCTCTCTCTCTCTCTCTCTCTCCCTCTCCCTTCCTCTCTGAAATCAATAAAAATCTATTTTTTAAAAACAGTCAATATGGATTTTTGCAAATGGAATATCTAAGAAACACATTTTAATGGAATTGTTGATTTCTTAACCACATACCTTTAGAGTTAACACTCAGGGGATTCTAACAACTGAAAAAATGTCACATTGAACTTCCTGTACTGTTTTCTCCCTTACTGCACACCAGTGGCAACATTTCATTGTGATGGGGGGACAGGATGGCTGTAACGTTCCTTTAGCTCCTACCACATGCCGGGCACTGTTTAGACCACAGACAGTAAGTACACACAGATAAAGAGCCTGCCCCTTGGAGCTCACAGTCAAATGGAGAAAGACAGCAACCAAGTAACCCCACCACACAGTCTGCAATGGGTTTATCGAAAGAGCTGCGTGTCGCGCTCTGGGAACTACCCCAGGGACATCTGACCGGGCCTTACATACGTGTCAGTCTGGCAATGGTGGGTCCAAGTTAACCAGGCAAATGGGCGGGAGTGCCAAAGAGAGGATAATTTTCCAGACTTTGGGACTATGATCCATTTGCAAAACTGTAAGGTCAGTGGCTGAACAGTGAGGAGGGTACAAGCTGGAGGCTGAGAGGGCAGGCCTTTGCTACCTGTCCCACTGATTACACTTTTATCTGAAGAGTCGTGAAGTATTTTAAGAGGTGGCCTGGGGAAAGAGAGGGACCCTGGCTTTAACGGCATCAGAGTCCCATTTTGAAAATCACTTTGTGGTCGGGAGCAGGTGATTGGTGGCGGCAGGTGGCGATACAGAATGGAAACGAAGAAGGGTTGGGAATCACCAATCATTGTTGGGGAAGTAGAAACATCCAACCTAGAAGTCCTGTCCACAAAGGTTAGCAGAGGACCAAACCCCTTCATCGTGTGGTAAGCACTAAACCCGAATGTGGCGCCGTCACACACCACCCGCTAAGTGACTGCAGAGACAGAGATCTCACCCTGGTGTCCAACTGTGCAGCGGAGGGCCGGGCACCAGCCGCCAATCCTGAGAGGATAGGGCAACCCCCCACGGCTCACCCACCCCAGGGGAGTTCCAGCTACACGGAGGACAACCACAGTCACTGCAGTGCCGGCCACCGGGAACACATGCCCACACACCACTGCCCGCTGCATCCTGGTGGTGGCCAACGAGGCACCTCGCCCGCGTACACCCGCCTTGTGATGCCGACGCAGGAGCCTCCCAGTGGGGCTGGCCAGGTGCCATGCGGAGCACCTGCTTTAGGTAAACACAGGGCATTCCCTGTGCCGACACCAAGGGAAGAGGTCCTCACAGGAGGTGGTGAGTCCAGCATGTCTGTGTGGGCCCTTCATCTCTTGGTGACAAAGTGTTCTGGGCCCAACGCCCATTCTTATGCTGCCCAAGTTTTTGTCATGTAATTTATTAACTATTATAAAGACACAACTAAAGATATCAAGTATTTCTCTGGCTCTTGACAGGATCCCTACAGGAGCCCATCTGGGAGCCCCTCACACACATGCTTTCAAGACAAACAACTAGGCTCCCGAGGGCTTGACTGCACACGGGTCACACACCGTTCCTCCTAACTTTACCTGGTCCCTGGGGCAGCCATCTGTGCAGGCTGGTTAGCTTCATCCAGAGGAAAAACACACTTCTCAGATCCTGCAACCTGGAGCAAGGAGCGCACTGAGGTAGGGCCCGGCCTCCCATGGGCACTGGGAGACCTGGTGCTCTCTGCTCTCGATGTTTACATTTCAAAGAGACGGTTCCTAGGTCCTGAGAAAGGCATTTCTGGGTCAATAAGCTGACAAAGAGTCTATCAAGTTCTTCAAAAAGATTTGCAGACATTTCAAATCGGAGAAAGTGCTTACACGTTTTCTAAAGCAAATGGTCTGAGAAAGAGAAGGGCCAGATCTCATCTTCAACAGGGAGAATTAAGCCTCTTATTTTTAATTGGTTTTTCTCCTTAGACCTGTCTAAGGGGGAAAATAATGTATTTCAAAAAGGATGGAGTGCTGAGAAATGAAGAGTATCCATTGAATTTTGGGTCACAGATGGCATTGGCGAGTTTCATGGAGACGCTTACTGGGCTGTATCTGGAGTGGAAAGATGTACTCTTATTACATCTTTAATCTTGAATTTACTCAAGTTACCTCTCTGTCTCCTTTGGGGACATTAAAACACACAGCAAAGAGCCTGCCAGACCCAGATGCTTCCGTGCGAGACTCCCTTGGTTTGCTCCTGCTCCTCTGATACTCCTCAGATCTCTCCCTGTGCCTCTACCTTGAATAATTGCCTTCCTCAGCTCCATCCTGGGCCCTATTATCCCTTATTCTCTTCCACACTCTCCCTCCCTCTGCTGTCTCAGCGGCTCCTATGGCACCAACACTCCAAGTCATTACAAAGTAATGACTCCCAGTGCGCTCTCGCTCTCTCTCTCCCCTCTTCCCTCTCTCTCCTTCCTTCTTCCTCTCTCCTCCTCC
>NW_006297021.1:1240672-1249099 GCF_000327345.1 Myotis davidii | reverse complement strand
CTCTCTCTCTCTCTCTCTCTCTCTCTCTCTCTCTCTCTCTCTCTCAACTTAGACTCATAGATCAACACCCCTGCTGGATAGCTCCACTGGACTATCCCACAATCACCCCAAACCCATCAGATACAAATGGAATTTAGTCCCTCACTAAACATGGTCCTTCTACCATGTTTCCTGTCTCAGGGGATGGCAACGCCATCCATCCAGTTGTTCAAGAACTTGGAACTCTCTCTTCTGCCACCAAACAGCCAATGAATCGCAGAGCCCACTTCACCTCCTAAGTATTGCAGATCTTTATATTTTCACCACTCTCGCCAGCAGTTCCATAGACTGCCCATCATTTTCTCTCATGGAAATTATTCCAGCAGACACCTACCTGATCTTCTAACTTCTCTTCATGGATCCTCTCTGATCCACTCTCTAAACCCAGCTAGAGCAAGCTTACGATAACCCACATGTGATAACAAATATCAGACTCTCAGCAATGACACTGGTACTCGGATAGAGGACTCACCTTTCACATGCTGCTGCTGACCTCACCAGAGCCACTCTCCACCCCACCCCCCAGTCCTCACACTCTGCCCAACGCTACCCCCTTATTTGCCACTCTCGCTGGTATCCCCCACCTTCTACCCTCCACCACTCTTACAAGTACTTCCTCACCCTTTTACTCTAGATAGAGTCTCTCCTATGGGATCACGCTCATCGGAATGTTTATTGCACTAATGTGTCATTGTCCTCCCTATGTGGTAAGACAGAGAACTATTTTTGTGTTAAATACTATCTCCCCAGCTGCAAGCAAAATGCCTTAACCTTAGTAGGAAATCAATAGATATTTTCATATCAAAGGAGCAAGGAAAAAAGCAATAAAACTTATATGGAGTAATGCTGGAATTGGCCGTAAGGGAATTCTGCAAAAGTGTAGGATGCTAAGACCGATGAGGGTGGTTTCAAGTTTAAATGTGGAACAGGGCAGACTTGTTACCTGGGGGCAAATAGATCTTGCTTTCTGGAGATTAAAGTTAGAGGTAGAATTAACGACATTAAACCTTTCATAATAAAAACCCACTTATTAGTGAGGAAAAATGGTCTTTTGTTTCCATTGGGATATGACAGGTAAGTAGTGAGATGAGGCAGGCTGTGAATTGATCTGCAATAATTCATGCCCTCAGTGTTTTGCACAAGTGTGATAACATGCCACCTAGGATTCTAAAAATGTTCTATTAAATTTCAACTTTCCATGTAAAAATCCTCTTCCCAGATATTTTAAGTGCTATAGCATCAAAGTATAAAATAAAATAAAGAATTTGAATTTTCTTTTTTATTTAACTTTGCCTTAGATGAACAATCCAGAATCCAACTCCCTCTCTCTTCCTGGGCCAGGCAGGACGGTAGGAGAGGGTGAAAGTGAAGGGCTTTCTGGCTGCCTAGCTCCTTGGTGTAGGTCCCAGCCCACCACCAGCTTCCGGCATCCTTTTAGGAAAGGAATTTCTTCATACCCTGGCCGCTGGCCCAGGGCACATTGAGGTATTTTCTTTCCTGTCGGAGAATATTCTTCACCTTCTGGAACAGAATGTCCCATGGCTTGGTGAGGTGGGAAGATGTTCCTACGCCAGGGACTCCTTCCAGGGAGAG
Organism: Myotis davidii; assembly: GCF_000327345.1. Taxonomy (NCBI): domain Eukaryota; kingdom Metazoa; phylum Chordata; class Mammalia; order Chiroptera; family Vespertilionidae; genus Myotis; species Myotis davidii. Next base: position 1,247,467 of record NW_006297021.1, on the reverse strand, counting down.
AAGAGAAAAAAAAAATCTTCTAGGAATTGTCCTTGGCAAGATAATTATACCTTTAAGGATTCTCTTCTTTTTTAAAAAATATATTTTTATTGATTTGAGACAGGAAGGGAAAGGGAGAGAGAGAAACGGATGAGAAGCATTGATGGGCTGCCTCCTGCAAGCCCCCCCCACGAGGGATGGAGCCCGCAACCTGGCATGTGCCCTGACTGGGAATGGGATCGTGACTTCTTGGTTCATAGGTTGACGTTCAACCCCTGAGCCACGCGGGTGGGTGAGGATTCATTCTTGACATCACATCAACGGGTGTTTTTTTTCTTCCACATATGGAAATTGCTATAATCGGCATGTTCGTTTCTAATGCATAGGAATTAGACCAAATTCTATGCTTCAGGGCACGTGGTCTGTGGATATCATCATGTTAAGTTTTCGCCTGGGTCTGCGTTGCTCCCTGGCTAACTCTGTGGCCTCGCGGTGCTGCTTCCTACAAGATTTCCTCGGAATCCTTTTCCTTGGCTGCACTTGAGATCCCCTCTCTGAAACGTCCGCTCTGACCGAGAGACCCTTAGGAGGCGTGGCTGGAGGTCGGCTGGACCTGGGACGGTGAACTCTCCAGCCTGCACGGCGTCCTCGCTGGACCTTGGGGTGAGGGGGTTGCCAATCTTCCTTTCCTCAGGCTTCCACTCAGTCGGCTGCGAAAGCCCATTACGCCCTGAACACCGGACCGGGCAGGTTCTTTGTGGATAGACCTGCTGTTTTCGTCTGGGTTGCTGAGTCAGGAAATTGACATTCTACTGTTGTGCTTTTAAAAGTATTTGCTGTGACTTCACTTTTTTTTTCTCCTCTGACAGTTGAAGCAGGAAGGCGGATTAGCTTTCTTGATTCCAATTATCCTCCCGGTGGTATATCGCTGATACGCGCCGGTGTAGATAAATCACGGGAGGCGGAAGGGAATGTCACCTGGCGAACGTGACCGTGTTGGAGGGAGGGCTTGAAAGGAATTTCTTGTCATTGATGAGTCTCCAAGAACTTTTTTTTTAAAGACAGAATTCTTTTGAAATATTTGAGTTGGATGCCTTTTTTCCGGCCCAATTTGCTGAAAGATTACCACGCACATGTCAACTGTTGTTTTCAGAAAAGACGATGTAAATTGAGATAGTTGGCAGGGTGTTCTACTTGATTTCATTCCACATTTCAGTGGACCGGAAGGGGTTCCTCGTGACACCTGAGCCCCCTTTTTCATTTTGTCAGACTGTCGGTCATAACCCAGGAGGACCAGATTCCTGTGCCACCGGGAGAGAGACTGGAGACCAGGGTTGGATAAAATCCCCTGAAAATATGTGTCTGAGCTTCTGTCCCGGGTTGGGAGGTGACGACAGAGGTGGAAGCACCTGTGCCCATTCTGTACACAGGTCCCCCTGCAGTTTCTCACCGAAAGTGAAGTTAGTTTCGTTTTCTTTTATTTCCATACTAGAGGCCCGGTGCACAAGTTTGTGCACAGGTGGGGTCCCTCCGCGTGGCCTGTGGGGATTGGGCCCAAACTGGTAGTCCAACACCGCCTGCCGCTTCCGCTTATCCCAGCCCCACTGCGCCAGCTGCGGGCTCGCGCCCAGTCAGTCCTGATTGGGAGAGGCTCTCGCTGCCGCAGCGTCGCCACCCATGAGCCCTGTGTCTGGTGCCCGTCCCGAGAGGGGCTGGGGAGGGCAGGATGTTATTGGCCTTCTCAGCAGGCGGTGGGATGCCCTTACTGGCCCAGGATCCGGATCCATCCCGCTGAGTTCGCGCCTGTTGTTGGGAGCCACCTGGAGGCTGCTCTTCTATCGTTTCTTCCTTGTGGGGCGTCTAGGGAGGGGAAGTGGCCGCAGTGCCCAAGGATGGCTTCCAGGAGGCCGGTGGCGCTGTTGGGATCATGCCAGAGGTTAGTCCACTGGTACCTGGCCCGTTCTCTGGAGATTAGACCTGCAGGACTACTGAGGCCGTGAGTGGTGCCGCCGGGCTGGTGGGCCACCGGGACAGGTCGGGTGGGTCAGCTGAGCGGCACTCCTGCTGTGGAAGAGCGCTGATCACCAGGGACCAGCTCCTGTGTTGAGCATCTGCCCTCAGGTGGTCAGTGAGCGTCACAGCAACCGGCTGACCAGTCATTCAGTTGCTTAGGCTTTTATATAAATAGATTTGTTTCACAGTTGCTTATTATTATTTCATAAATGTATGCCATTTTCTGTTTCCCTGCTGCATCACCTTTGTCTTTTTACCACATCAAGAGAATCTGAATCACAGCTCAAATATAAAATGTTATTCCTTTTTTAAAAAAATGTGTTTTTTATTGATTTTTATAGAAAGAGGAAGTGGGATAGATAGAAACATCTATAAGCGAGGAAATCATTGATTGGCTGCCTCCTGCACGCCCCCTACTGGGGTCCAGCTTGCAACCCCAGCATATGGGGACTCAAACCAAAGACCTCCTGGTTCCTGGGTCGATGCTCAATGCTGAGCCACACCAGCCGGGCACTGTTATTCTTATTTCTGAGGCCAGGATACAGCCCTCCATGCTCTGTAAGGTGAAAGAGCCGCGTACAGAGTTCCGATTAACGAGGAAACGGGGTGACTCTTTACATGGACAACGCGGAAAGTGGCCGCTGAGCGTGAAATGTGGGTTCTTTGCCCTGTGGGTGATGTCATCGTGTCTCTGTGTGACTTCAGGGTATCACTGTGATATCAAACCAACAGCATAGGTGGCATCCCTGGGATGAGGAGAGATCAGAGCATCTCCCCTTTGCCCCAATCGGGGACTCTAGAAATTTCTAAATACCTATCTGGGCAGAGAAGCACAAGTTCCCTTTATAAGCAGCCTTTCAAGCAGCTAGGCTTGTCCCAAGGCAGCCTGGTTCTCTGCCTGGCACGGCTCTGCCTCCCACAGGAAAGGAAGTCTAGGCTCAACATTCAAATTCCCAGAAACATGGCTGAAGCATGCAGCCTTCATCCTGAAAGACCTCCGTAAACGCCAGTGATATCAAAGGTGCGGCCCTGGCCTTGCCAAGGGCCACGCTCACGAGACGCGGCTCATTCATTATCCGGGGGAACTAGTCGGAAATGAAATGTGGGAATGTAGCTTTTTTTAAAAAAAACTAATTACAGACAGGAAAGGAGAGGGAGAGAAAGATAGAAACATCAATGATGAGAGAGAATCACTGATCAGCTGCCTCCTGTACGCCCCCCACTGGGGATCGAGCCCACAACCCAGGATGTGTCCTTGGCCGAAATCGAACCTGGGACCCTTCCGTCCACAGGCTGATGCTCTCTATCCACTAAGCCAAATGGGCTAGGGCGGGAGTGTAGCTTTTAAGACATTTTAGCTGCTTCTGGAGAAGATTGATGGTGAAAACCTCTAGCATTCGTGGTATTTATCACGACAGCAAACTCTGAGAGCACCAAGGCCACATCCACATGTTCCCTTGCTAGGAGCTCCCCGGGAGTGTAAACATGACTGAGTGCCCAGAGCTGCCTCCCTGTGGGCTTATCACACATAAAGGACTGCCAGCCAGTCCTGCACGGCCCACAATGGGCTCTCATGGCCCTGAAGGGAAAGTTTATGATGAGTACAAATCACCCCTCAAGCCCATAATACCTCCTGCTGAGCAGTATCACAATAAGGAGGGAAAAGGAAATGAAACTTTAAATGAAACTTTGACTTGAATTTGTATTCTTTCTACTATTAGTAGAGTTAACACAAATCCAACAATAAATAGTATTATAGGAGCCTGGCCAGCATGGCTCAGTAGTTGAGCATCAACCTATGAACCAGGAGGTCACAGTTGGATTCCCAGCCAGGGCACATTCCCAGGTTGCACGCTCCATCCCCAGTGTGGGGCGTGCAGAAGGCAGCCAATCAATGCCTCTCTTATCATTGATGTTTCTCTCTCTCTCTTTCACTCCCTCTCTGAAATCTATAAAAATATATTTTAAAAATAGTATTATAGGAAATAAGAAAATATCTTAAATATCTCCTTGAAAAATAGATTTGTAAAATGCCAAATATAACATCTTATAAGATATTTATATGATAACATTTACTTAGCAGTTAAGGCTAGGATAACGGTGAAGCTTTATACATGCTCCCTTCTGAGAGGCTTCTTCACCTAAAGTTTATAATAATTCTAAAAATAGATAATCCCATGGTGTAGACCCATGGTTGGAAAACTGCGTCTCTCGAGCCACATGCGGCTTCTTGGCCCCTTGAGTGTGGCTCTTCCTAAGCCTTAGGAACACCCTAATTAAGTTAATAACAATGTACCTACCTATATATAGGGTGTCCCACAATTCAGGCAAGATTTGCAATTGAATTGAATTGCAAATCTTGCGTGAATTTTGGGACACCCTATAGTTTAAGTTTAAAAAATTTGGCTCTCAAAAGAAATTTCAGTCGTTGTACTGTTGATATTTGGCTCTGTTGACGAATGAGTTTGCCGACCACTGGTGTAGACAAAGGAACAACATATCACCATGACTCTTTGGCTAGCCCACAGGTTAATGAAAGGGACAACTAGGAACAGAAACTCCAATTGTTTGAAAAGCGTACATTAGCCTTACTAAGATTCCCATAAATTAATTTTGGAATTACTGTTTTGGTAATATTGTTGTGTAAAAACTGATCTCTGATGTTTTTTTGTTATATAATTTTATTAATTTCAGAGAGGAAGGGAGAGAGAGAGAAAAAGAAATATCAATGATGACAGAGAATCCTTGATTGACTGCCTCCTGCACCCTCCACACTGGGGATCAAGCCTGCAACCTGGGAATGTGCCCTGACTGGGAATCAAACCCTGACCTCCTGGTTCATAGGTCGATGCTCAACCACTGAGCCATGCTGGCTGGGCTGATCCCCAGTCTTAAAACAGTTTCATTTCATTTTGCTCATGACTTTCTGGACGGGGAGCCTGGGAAGGGCTGGGCTGGGCAGGTCTCCCTGGGGACCACCCATGCAGTTGTGGCCGAGATGTCAGCTGGAGCCAGTCATGTTCTGTCTAAGCCTGAGATTCAGTATCTTCAAAATGGGGGAAATGATCACTCCTACTGTTAGCGTAGGTAGTGAGTTATTAATAATGGGAGAAATGGGAATCAGGCATTAAGCCTAATAAACTAGGGAGCTGGATGGGACATGAAGCCTCATTCACTAGGAAGCCACAGCACTCACAGGCTTCCCAGGGAACCACCGCATCTTCCCCTGCGGGGACTGGATCCCGGCAGTGAGTCGGGGGGGGGGGGCTGCAAACAGCATGGGAAATACCTTCGCTGGGGTCCTGAACAGCAGAAACCAGGTGAAGAGGCGGAACTTCGAGGCATGCGCAATAGGAGACAAAATGGCAACATAAAGGGCAGAGTCTAGCCCAGAAAAAGCATCAGATTGGATGAGGGCGCAGAACCCTGGAAGGTCCAGGAAAGGGATTGGTTTGGGGGAGGGCCCAGCACAAGCCCATGAGGAATTAGGAAGAAGGTTGGACAGCTTGAAAGGCAACCTGCTGATTCCCCCAAACCAAAAAACACATGGAAGATTCTCAGGAATCTCAGGAATGTAGTTGCTACTACAGCCTGCCTGCCTTCTACGTGCCTGAGGGCATATTATTTCCCTTCACCCCAATAAATATTGCCAGGACGCCTAAACTTCTCCCACACAGGTGCCCTTTGAAATTCCTTTCTCGGGCACCTCAAGAACCCATTTTCACTGGCAGCACTATCTCAGAGTATAACTGTGAAAGCGAAAATATGTATATGTATACCATGGTTGGGCCATGTAAGTATTAAATGATGATTAGAAATATACGCCCTTCCTTATGCTTTTGAGATAAGGAAGGGAACCAGGGAACAAGAAAGGAAGGAAAGGAGAGAGAGGGGGAAATGAATTTTTTGAAATGGAAATAAGCCAGGATATTTCAAATAAGAAATATGCAGTGTAATAAAGTCAAATAAACTGAACACCAAAATTACTCGGTTAACATCAAAAGTGGATGTAAAAATTACATTTCTAGAAATGATCGGAACACATACAAGTAGTATCCACATAATCTGACAAGTTCATGTTAATAAATCATTAGGTAACCATCTGCAAGAGAGAACAACCAACAAAATACAAAATTATGTGTAGACATAATTTCCCCTCAAGATATTCCCACAGTGGCACTAGGCCCTGTCACAGATCAGAGTGTAGTGAGCTCAGATTTACACCCACAGAGGTTCCAGCTGGCCCGGCAGGAAAACGGAGACCCTGGGACTGCAATGAGATATAAGGGTCGTCTGTGAAGGAAGCGCCATGATCGGACAGCTTAATATTATTTCCCTATTTCATAAAAGTTTGATGCACTGAGAGTTTAAATAATGTATCTGAAACAATGATAAAAACAGGAGAGTGGCGATATTGATAAAATATAAAAGAAGGGCAGGGGTTCTCAAGGTGGTTAAACCTCAGCCCTGACCTTTCTCTACCTGTCCAGAAGCATCCAGAGAGTTCATTTAGCAAACCCTAACGGAACCGCTCACTGGCTCCCGTCAGCGAGGCTGTGAAGTTCTTCCCTGCGGCAGTTCTCAGACAACCAGGCCGACAGTCAAGCTTAAGACATTCATTCCCAGGCACCTCCTTTGCCTGCCTGAAATTCCTCTTCATGTCATCCATCTCTGAAATACTCTTACAAAATCATTACCCTCTTCTTCTGACCTGGAGGAACCCGCGCCTTCTCTTTCAGACTCCCAACAGCAGCCTCTTTTTGGTGTTCTAAAGACACATTTAAAATAAAAAGCTTACCTGCA
>NW_006297021.1:1236692-1240631 GCF_000327345.1 Myotis davidii | reverse complement strand
TAAAAAAAGGGGGGGGGGGCGGGCAAGGGACTAGCTCAGAGTATGTACTGATTTAACTCATTCTCTCATAATTACTCACAAACCTGATAATAATGCAGAAGTACGATCTCTATGATGGAAGAAGAATACCCCTCTCTCTCCATTTCCATCTTAAGTTCCATGTGGTTAAGTGTCCAAACGATATTTTTTAAAGTATATTTTTATTTATTTCAGAGAGGAAGGGAGAGGTAGAGAGCAATGGACACATTGATGATGAGAGAGAATCATCAATCGGCTGCTTCCTTCACGCCCCACACGGGGGATCAAGCCCACAACCCGGGCATGTGCCCTGACCAGGAATCGAACCATGACCTCCTGGTTCATAGGTCGATGCTCAACGACTGAGCCACACCAGCTGGGTCATCAAATGATATTTTTGAATAGTTTTCTCACCCTGGCCCATAAGCTGGGCACATGGACCTTTGACCTCAGCTCCTAGTGTCACTGTCCATCTGAGACTCTCAGCCTTTTCAACTGTTTTAAGGAAGGACAAAGTGTGCTTAGATGTGAGGGGGAGTGTTAAAAAAAAAGATAGGTTATGTTTAAACACGTTTTATATTTTCCATAGGAAAATAATTCATAAACAGGAAACTTATTTTTGTAACACCGTTAACCTTTGCTTCATGGCCTAATTTTGATTAGGAAATCCTGTCACTTACAGAGAGCTATTACGCAGTTCCCATAAACAAGAGGACCTCTTGACTACGTGAGGCCAGAATATCCTGTCCAGTAAAATTCAAAACTGAGCAAAGTGCTTTGCATAAGAAGACACTTCAACAATTGCAATATGATTTTGTTTGCTTATTAGCAAATACAAAAAATTGGTGGATTCCTCCCCAAGAACAAACTCATGTCGTAATCAATAATCACTTTTCTACACCAAAGGGAAGAATAAAAAAAATACTCCAGAGTTAAGTTAGGATTTTTCAAAATGCTGACACGCCAAGCTCAAAAGGTTCGCCATCACTGAACTAAGAAGAAAACATTTTTAAACTTATCCAGTGTTAAACCTGTGAGCACTTCTCTGACTGGGCATGGTATAGAGAGCAATATCTTTGTGATTCTGATACATTTACTCTGATAGTTTGAGCATCATTCCACCTATGTGAGTAATTATGAGGGAATGAGTTAAATCAATACTCCAAGCTAGTCCCTCGCTTTTTTGTGTTTTGTTGTTGTTGTTTTTTCATAGAAAATATATGTGGGTAAGCTTTGTATTTTAAATTTATCTTTGAATTTTAAAAAAAGCAATGAAATTCAATAACAATGCAAGGAATTGTCCAAGCGAGGTGATAGCTCATGAACGCCTTTTTTTATGACTTCCTGATACGTTTCCTTACAGAACACACATAAGATCCGAATGAGTCAAAAGAGTGATAGGGAAGTGTTCTTTGCACATCGAGGAACTTGGAAAAAACCGGAAGGGACCCAGATTTGAAAACAGGTTCAAACACCAGAGACGAGGCTCCAGTTTCTCAATGTTGCTGCTAGTAGGAACCCCTGGGGAGCTTTAACAAGGATTCTCAGTTGTTCTGTTCTCACTGGTCTGGCGTGGGGCCTGAGTACAGGAGGTTTTTAAAAACCCTCCACTGTCCTTTAATATGCAACCAAGACGGGGAGTCCCCTTTACACCCCGGCACTTTGAGTGCGGTGCCTGGGCCCCGGGGGTCCCGGGGACGCTCCCACAGGATCCATGAAGTCCTAACATTATCGCAATACACGAAGGCTTCGTTTCCCTTTGTCCCCGTGTTGACATTCCCAGTGATGGCGTAAAAGCAATGGCGGGTGAAACAGCGAGCACATCAGCATAAATCAGGACCTGGGTGCCACGCTATGCTAATCACCGTCATATTTTCCACCATCACACACTTGCGATTCAAAAAAAAAAAAAGCCAGTCTCCCTTATGACTGTCCTTGATGAAGCAGAAAATAGTATGAATTTTATAAAATGTCAACCCTTGACTGTATGTCTTGTTAATATTCCCTGTGACAAAATGGGAGTCACGCTTCAGGTATGTCTGTTACATACTGAAGTATGATGTCTTGAGGGAAAGCACTTGTGTGATTGAGTTGTGAGCTAACATTAGCCAATGTTTCCGTAGAACACCATTTTATTTGAAAGAATGGCTAAATAGATTTGGGCACTTGGAAAACATTTTACTGAAAACGAGTAAGAGAAGCCTGGCCGGGCCGGTGTGGCTTAGTGGTTGAGCATCAACCCATCAACCAAGACGTTGCTAGTTCCACTGCCCTGTCAGGGCACATGCCAGGGTTGTGGGCTCGATCTCTGGCTCTGCCTCTAGCTCTGCTGCATCGCTAGTTGCACCTCTTCCAGGGCTGGACTAAGGGAAATGGGGCTTCGCAAACCCAGGGATGTAATTACACGACAGTGAAATCACTCCTCCTCCCACGTGACTCTCAGACAACTCTTTTTCTCGATGTACCCGTAAGGACCCCACTAGCAACGGAGAAAGGCACTCCACGCATTTCTCAGAGAACATTTGTAAGGAGTTGTGCGCAAGTCTCCGCTGCCACCGCTCTGCGACAAAGGAACAGACAGCAGGAGACGAGAAGAGAGACGAGGGGGGCTTGTTGCCTCTACAGTCTTGGACTTATCCCCAGGCGGGGCTAGTACTGGCCAGAGCAGGAGCGTCACCCCTGGGTTCTGGGTTCTGAGGTAAAGGTGCCTTGCAAGAGTAAAGTCAGGAACATGGATGAGATCAGGGATCTGTAGAAATGGCATCCCCTAAGGAACAGCCAAAAATCGTATGGGAGAAATTTAGAAACACCCTGAGCAGTGGTTCTCAACTTTGGCTGCACATTAGAATCACCTGGGAATCTTTTTAAAACCCTGATTTCTGGGCCTCATCCTCCGGAAATTCTGTTTCTTTGTTACTAATGTTGTGGCCCCACCCCATAACAAAGCAACAGAATTTCCGGAGGATGAGGCCCACAAATCAGGATTTTAAAAAGATTCCCGGGTGATTCTAATGTGCACCCAAGGTTGAGAACCACTGGCCCTGAGGAATGTGACAATAGCTGAAGCCGGATTGTACCATGTATTTCCAGCAACACTCTAATCAAGGTAAATGGATGGAGCTGTAACACAATCCAGCGGTATCGTAATCAGTGATAGTGAATGGATTAAGTGCTCTAATCACAATCAATTGTCTTGTAACCCACCTGAAGAAAGACTGTACTCACTCAAGGTGCAGGGGCTGCAGATGGGGAATCATGAAAGCAGAATTCATTGAGACTCCAGGTCCTCCAGTGTGAGAAGAGGAGGCCCCAGAGCTGCACTGAGCAAACAGGTGGAACCGGGGCTGTTTCCATGGTAATGAGGACCAAGGGCTTGTTCGCATGTAGATTCTCGCAGGAGAGATGCGCCTATTGGCAACACAGCAGCCCTTATCAGTTTTGAGGCCAAAGGATTGCATTTTTAGAATTATAATAACAGCCAAAGTGCAGTCATGGAAATAAAGTAATCTACACTAATAAAAGAGAAACATGATAATTAGTGTCACTCCGCTACCCTTCCCATTGGCTAATTCCCCTGTCACTCACAGAGTAGGGCCAAGATATGCAAATTAACTGGCAGCCAAGATGGCGGCCGGCAGCCAGGCAGCTGATGTGAACAGGGAGGCTTGCTTGCTTCAGTGACGGAGAACTCCAACGTTCCCAGCCTGACTTGCCGGCCTCTCAGCTGCAACGCTAAGCAGCTATGTTGTGAATAAAGAAGCTAAACAAACCCCAGAAACCTGCTTTACTCAGCGGAGCTTCAGCCAGCCGGACCGCAACATTGTATCAAACACAGACGGTAAACAAAGGCCAGAAACCTGTTTTCAGCAGCAGAGGCCTCAGAACTAAAGCTGGCCCAGAATAAAAAAAAAAGAAAAGAAA
>NW_006297021.1:1235506-1236152 GCF_000327345.1 Myotis davidii | reverse complement strand
CAGGTCGTTATCCCCCCAGGGGTCCCAGACTGCAAGATGGCACAGGCTGGTCTGAGGGACCCCCCCTTCCCCTGAGTGCACAAATTTTTGTGCACCAGGCCTCTAGTTGGATAATATTAACTTAACCATTTATGGCAAGCATGTCAAACTCGCAGCCCGAGGGCCACATGTGGCCCACAACCAATATTTTTGCGGCCCAGCCAATATAACAGATGTAAAAAACATTTTAATAAAAATTTCATAACTTAATTTTTACAATAGCCTGTTATTATTAATAACAAACTACAACTTTGCTAATGCCTGATTACTATAATCATGTTGCATTCATTTCCCTTACGCGCCTTAAGCGCGGGCACACCATTTCTCTCCACCAATACTAGCAGCGAATATTCTAGCAGCCCCTTGCCGTCATTAGTCTTGTACGACTTGTTTGGTGTGAGCAACAAGAAAAATAGGTGTATTTGCATTACGCTTATTAATTTGTGCAGTTATTCAGTGTCTGGTAAGTTAATGTTCAAGAAAACATATTAATTTTTATTAAAATGTTCTATTATTTTATGTTAAAAATTAGTCATTTATTTCAGCCCTTTGTATTCAGCATGTCTCTATCGAAATAACCTATGTTTCTATGAAAATTGAAGCTTTT
>NW_006297021.1:1230995-1235273 GCF_000327345.1 Myotis davidii | reverse complement strand
TGAATTCCAGCCACAGGCCTAGGAGCTCAGGAGTCAGTTGAGTGAAAGAACATCCATATCCACCTGGAACATTCATTTAAAATTGGAAGACTGCCGAAACCGGTTTGGCTCAGTGGATAGAGCGTCGGCCTGCGGACTGAAGGGTCCCGGGTTCAATTCTGGTCAGGGGCATGTACCTGGGTTGTGGGCGCGTCCCCAGTGGGGGATGTGCAGGAGGCAGCTGATCGATGTTTCTCTCTCATCGATGTTTCTGGCTCTCTATCTCTCTCCCTTCCTCTCTGTAAAAGTTCAGTAAAATATATTTAAAAAAATAAATAAATAAAAAATAAAATTGGAAGACAGATGTGTATTAAACAAAAAAGTATACAATAAATCATTTTGTTACAATTTTGATTATTTCTAGTGTTATCAGAGAAATGTGTGGCTGGTCTTCCTCCATCCCTTGCTAGTGGGACTGAGGTTCTTGGGGCATCACTGGGACAGTATTTCTGGAGGCCCTCATGGGAGAATGAGCTTTTGTTCTGTGGAATTACATCCCGGGGTTTGCGAAGCCCCATTTCCCTTAGTCCAGTCCTGGAGGAGGTGCAGCTGGGGATGCAGCAGAGCTAGAGGCAGAGCCAGGGGCCAGAGCTTCCGTTCCATGCGGGAGCTGGGTCTGGCGTAGCACTAGGCTGCTGCAGGCCATCAGTCCCTGTGTGAGGCCCACATGGCTGCGGCTACATGAGAGAATGCAGGGGGTCCGAGAGCACCCCCCCTGCCACAGGAGTCCAGAAGCCCCGGAAACACCAGTGCAGCTAGGAGCATACGAGGGCAAGAACGCCAAAGCACAAGAGCAGACCAAGAGGACAACTAGAGAGAAACAGGTATGAAGGACATAGAATAAAAGTAATTCTCTGTGAGTGAAAATCATCGTTCTTAATTATATGCTTATCATCTATCCATCCATCTTAGACTCCTCCCTCTACCCATTTCACCCTCGGTCGGCCTATAAATAAAGCGAAAACTAACTTTTATAAAAAGACAAACAAACAAAAACAAGTGCTAAATGTCATTTCACTCAAAACAAGCGTCACCGTAAGTATTCAGAAAGTAGCACCCGAGCTTTAAGTGTCATCTGCGACAATGCATTTCTTCCCTGCGGAGCCATCTCCCTTGGTGGGTTAGTTCCTAGAGTTCCGTGGGGGGCCCTTTGCTAGAACCTGAGGTCCCTTCTGACCACATCCACACGGGGAGGCGGCTGGTCGCTGAATGTATCTGAGGACAGCCCTGGTGGGACCTACGCACCTCACAGCGGGCCCATCTCAGTTTGAAGAGCTCCACTTTTAAAAGTTTGGGTTTTTAAAATTAAACCTTTGTCTCTTCATTCTGTTTCCCTGGGCCTGTGTGAAATGAACACAATTCTGTCTTTTTCCTATTGGGGCTCAGATTTCTGCAGGTGCTCATCATGCTCCGTCCAGCACGCTTTCCCTAGTAAAAAGGGACAGAGAAAAGGAGTCTGCATTTTTTAATTTAAGAAAGAAATACTTAAGTACCTTTGTCAGTTCACGTGCAACTATACATAACTCACTGTGTGCATCATCATTCAGACATGCGTCTGAACACAGTCTCATTCAGAAGGGCTACCAGGGAAACGTGCAAATCAAATCTGAACTAAAATACAAACAAATATGGATGATGCAAACTCATGAAAGGAATTTATTAACTGATTTCTGTATTGTCCTATTTCATTCCATTTCCAAATTTACAGGGATTTTTTGTTCATTGGTAATACCCTTGCTTTCCTAATTTTCCCCCACGGGTCGGCATTTCTGTGACCTCAGGAGTGTCACCAGGAGAACATGTGAAACGGCAGGATGCCATCGCATGCTGGGCTCCGTCCCTGTTGTGTTCCATGGTGACACTCCCCCCCAGTTCAAGACAGAGCTGATAACCGCCCTCCCACCTCCACGTCTCCACGCCCGAGAACAAATGGAACGCTGGAGTTTCTGCAGCTGTTCCGGAGCTAATTATCCGCACTCATTTCTGATTACTTAATAGGCCATGGTAGGATGTGTTTGCTGCTATGTTGAGTTTACACATTAGTCTTTAATGCGCTGATATGGTTAATTGTTGTCTCGCTGCTGCCTGCTAATAGGCCATTCCTGAAAATGAGACCATAGCTCAACGGAATTTGCTTGTTTATTTTAAATAAGTAATAACTACCAACTCAGATCCTAGATCCAGCGTTCACTATTTTAAGAATGCACTTTTTAATGCCATATCATTTCTAATGCATTTAAATTATTCAAGTTGGGAGAAAACGAGTTATTAGACTAATGAGTCAATAACCAACGCAAACACTTAGATTTAACATTTCTCCTGCTCTGTACAGTTTCCTAAGTTGTTTTCCGCCACTGGGAGCAAAATAAATTCCTTTTAATGCTGAATATAATAACATAATAATGACGAAAATAGATGCACATTAGAAACAGACAAGTATTCATTGACATGGAAGCCGAGATGCCGAAGCAAAGCCGGTGGCTGGGAGGGACCGCCATGTTGATCTGGAAGGTGGATGTGGAATCGCGGTGATGAGACTGCTAATGTGCTCTGCGTTTGGGGTTTTATGATAGCATTTGGGCCCCAAAGCGGGTGTGTCGTTTTAAAAATTTAGAAGGCAGTGTTTTGGTTGACTGCCCGTCTATTTGTGTTTCTGACGGCAGGAGCGACGGAAGGGCTCATATTCAACTCTAACATACTAATTTTTCATTTGCGAATACTGAGGTAAAGAGGATCTCACAAGGTCCGTTTTTCCTGTCATCACGGTTTCATTTCTTCATCTCTTTACACTTCCTGTCTTTTTCCTCCCTCACTGCTCTTCTATTAGAGAAGCCGAGAGGATTCAAATAATAAATAGAAGGTGTTTAGACACCCCCAAGCCCTTGGCTCTCATTCTTCAACTTCCAAGAAGCAACAGGGTTCTCGCATTCTCTGGGGGCCCCAGGCCTGGACCTGCCTTGGACGGAAGCTGGTTTGACTTTGGGTGGTGGGCACACAACATGATACACAGATCATGTATCATGGAAATGTACACTTAAAACCTATATATTTTCATTAACCAATGTCACCCCAGTAAATGTAATAAGATAATAAAAACACATCAGAAATAATGTAGATTCCAATGCATGGGACCCTGTAGACGGCTCGGCCCCAGGCCGCTGGGTGGAACTGTGAGATCCTAAGACTTGTGTATCCAGAAACACTGTTTATGCAGCCTTTCTAATCAGTGAAGGCCGTAGTCTCTCCTGCCCTCAAAGAGGGGGAGAATGGGATTAGGGGACTGCAGTGCATCACGATTTATACTCACGGTTGGGAGACAGGATCTCTCTAGAACGTGGTGCACACCTGGATCACTCCGACTCTTCGCATCACTTGATTCTTCGCGAATTAAGGCTTTTAGTCGTCCTTTCATGGTTCCTACTTCCAATCTTTTGATGTGTCACTGGAAACATAAAACTCACCTCAGCACCTTCTTCCTATATGTTCGGGTCTCTGTTCCCCAAACACTACATGTACTTCCTCATGCCCACACTTTTTTCCTACTGTTCCCTCTACCCTTTGTGCCCTGTCTATGGTGAAATGCAAGTCCTTCTTTAAATCGACTGCCATTGCTCTCTCCTTTCTGAAACTTCCCACGCTAACAGCTGTGATGATAGTAGAAGGAGGAGTACTGTGAATAATAAAGATAATAAAATGAAGTCAGTGCTTTAACTGACAGGGACTGGGATAAGTCCTAGTAAGACACTGTGAGATGGTGCCATTGTGATCACCATCAGACCGATGAAGTAATGAAGACCTAGCAGTGGCTAAAGCTCCATCAAATATCTTGTCCAAGGTCACATGGTCAAGATCAAGGTAAGGGGTGGGGCAGGTCCTTGAACTTGCCCTCTGACCCCAGAACTCAATCTTATTCCGGAATCTGAGTGATTAAGCCCTATACAGACAGTTTCCCACAACACTGGCAGGCTAGACTCTATTCCCCCTTTGCTGAAAGGACCTCTGCTTCATCATTAAACAAAGTATAACAAAGAACTAGATGTTAATGCTAAGACTGACAAATGCCATCACTGAAATATAATAAACTTGCAGGGTGGTCCCAATAGTAGAGTGAAGATGACAGTGAAATTAAAGGCAGATCAATAAAATTTACTCTTACTCAACTTGAACAAGAAAGGGAGGGAGGGAGGGAGAGAGGGAGGGAGGGAGGGAGAGAGAGAGAGAGAGAGAGAGAGGGAGAGA
>NW_006297021.1:1215423-1230858 GCF_000327345.1 Myotis davidii | reverse complement strand
AGAGAGAGAGAGAGAGCGAGAGAGAGAGCGAGCATGGAGCCCAGGATCCGTGGGACAGTAACTGCTGATGATCTAATCTTGCATCACTGAAATCTCAGCAGAGGAGGAAGAGTGTGGGACTGAGAAAGTGATTGAAGAAATAAGGGTTGAAAAGTCCGCAGATCTGGTAAAAGGTATTACACCGACACCTAACTGTTTACAGTTAGCGTATGATGGTACCACTTCCCATAAGATGTAGAAACTTGCAATCGTATAGGTCCTTCGGCCTCTATCCTTACACCATGGTTGTCATATGCCTTATATCTACATACATTATACTAGAAATGTTACAACTGTTTTATTTTAAACAGTCCTATGTATTTTAAAGAAACAGAGGCAACAATAATATTTTCTATTTATTTAGTTTCCATTTTAGATTTTCTGATTGCTTCTTGAAGATTTGAACTTCCATCTGGAATCACTTTCCTTTAGCATTGAGTTCAGTGATAACAGCTGCTTTGAAATCCTTACTTGCTAATGCCAACATCTCGGTCATCTTGGGTCGGGTTGGTCGATTGTCTTTTCTCTGAAACTGGGTCACATTACTCGGTTCTTATGTTGCATGATTTGGAGCGACTCCTGAACATTGTGACCATGATGCAGTGGAGACTGGATTTGGTTTATTCCTCCACGGAGACTCGATGTTTTTGTCTCAGCAGGCAATTAATTGGGTTGGATTCAAACGGGGATTTTTCTTGGGTGCCAGATCGAATCTGGGTTCAGTTCTTTTATCGTTAGCTGCTCTGTGTTCAGGCTGCCCCTCCCACGTGTGTGTGACTCAGGGGTCAGTCCAGGACCCAGAACTTGGGGCTCCCCCTCTCAGAATGTCTCCTGAGATCTCCCTCTTTCTAGTGGCCCCGTTGCCCCAAATGCCTGCTAGCTCTGCGACCTGCGGGAGTGCGGGTGGTCTGCCGGAGCTGTGGCCAGCCTGCCTGACCCCGACTTGCTCCTAGGGCTAAAAACTAAAAAATGGAAAATCACTCCAGCTGCTCCCGTTTCCACGCCTCACACCCCTCCAGAGACCGCCTGCTCTTCTCCACGTCCCAGGTTTGTTTTTTATTTTGTCCAGAGCCTGGACGTGGGCTCAGCTGGAGCTTACTCCACAATGGAAGCGGAAACCTCCTTGAGGTTTTGACATGAAATTTTGTTAAAACTCAAAATTAAGTTTGGAAGAATGTCATTTCTAAACATCGATCCTCGCCCTGGCTGGGCAGCTCAGGGGGTTAGAGCATCCTTCTGATACACCAAGGTTGCAGGTTTGATCTCAGGTCAGGGCACATACCAGCAGCAACCCATGCATGCATCAATAAGTGGAACAACTAGTTGATGTCTCTCTCGCTCTCAAAATAAAAAACAAAGAACTCCTTTTAAAACAAGGTCCTATTTTGTCTACCGATCTGGTTCTTCGAAGTTCCTCAGTAAAATTCTCTTCACATAAATCCTGCACATTTCTTATCAGAGGAGCACCTACGCTTATCATATTGAAAGCGATGGTTTCCTTTGCCTATATTTCCTTGTAATCACTTTGCTGATTTTGGAGATGGGGTTTGTGGCAGCCAGACCTGCAGCAGGCCCTTCTGCTCCTTGTCATGATCAATGGGCAGTTTCATTCCAAAAGCACATGCGCACGTCACGTGGCTTCACCAAGACCGTCAACGGTCCAGTCTGGTTCCTGGTCTGCCCCGTAGCGTCGCTGCCCCCTTGAGATCTTTGGGTTAAGATCCCTGATCTCAGGTTGGTTCTAATTGTCTCTTCAGTGCAGAGTTCAAACATATAAGATAACTAGAGGCCTGATGCACAAAATTCATGCAAGGGGCTCAGCCCTCGCAGCCCAGCGGCCTCATCGCCTCGTGGCCCTGCCCACTGGTGGTTCCGGAAGGTTGTCCAGAAGGTCGTTCCACTGTCTGGTCTAATTAGCATATTAGCTCTTTATTGTATAGGATGAAACAGGCTCTGTCTTGCTGGTAACCTCACATGCTGTTACCTTCAAGAGCTCTGCATGGACAATTTAGACAGAATGGCAAAGAGGTGCAAGCCATTTTCCATGCTGTTCTTTTTGTTTTTTATTTTAAATAGATGGAACCACTCTGAATGGAAATTTCCCACAAATATGCAGAAATACCTTAAGACTGAGATTTTCTTTTCTTTGGGATAAATAATCATCTAGTTACCTGAACCAAATGTGAAAAATAATAAAAATAAAAAGGAGAGCTAATTTAAAACTAGAAACAAAATAGAGCTCATATTGAGTTTTTGAAGTTGACTTATTTTTAAAAATTAATTAATAGATATTAAAATCAAGATCAGGAAAATTTAAGTCAACTTGTCTCCTAAAGCCATACAGACACTTTCTGTTCTCCCATGGTACTTTTACATTCTGAATAGCCGCAGCTTCCCATGAAAACGCATTGGAAGTTAGGCAAATGTTCGGTATATCTCTAGCATCTAATAGGTACTTGTTTGTTGAATAAAATACAAAGTAAAAAAGAAAATATTATTTTCCATAAAGAAGATCTCATTTCTTAAATGTTATTTAGAAAAACAAAAAGTACCTTTAATCGCATGAGTAGTGGTGACACCTGAGAAAATTTTTCATTTCAGACAGAAGAGCTTAGTATTTTATTGTGCTGCCTAATCTCCTAAAAGAAATAATTTCCTCCCCAAAGAAGTTACAAGAGACCAATAGCATGCTAAAAATACTTTATTGTCATTAATACACACATTAAATATACATAGTAAGTGTAATACACTGCGCATCTGATGGAACTCAAATAGCATTCATCAAGGTTAAAAAAAAAATACAGCCATAGAATGGAAAGATGAAACACACACAAAAATGAACAGTTTTCAAATATCGCATGGCTTTACCATGCGCCATAGACAGTCTACAACCTTTCTGATAAGCTCCAGGGGAGGGACTGAACAGGCGTGGTTTGGAGAGACAAGCTGCCAGATGTTCTGCCGAAGGAGAAATGCTAGCTCCCTGTAGTGTTCACTCCCGGCCCGGTGCTGCCCACTGGAAGAAACTGCACTGTGTTTCTTTACCAAGAGGACACACGAAAAACTTCTTCCCGTTGTTAGGACCCATCTTCAACACTGTTCTCAGGATGGAGCGTTTGCCGTGGTTGCAGAACGGGAAGGAGAGGTCTGCCCACTACCGGGACAAACAGAAGAGCGTGGAGGGAAGTGAGAAGTACCCAGGGGTTCGACCTGGGTGCCTTCGGTTAGTGCCATATTGCCTTCATTGCTGTGACTATCAATTTGACGTTGTAAAACCTACAGAAGTCATTCATTGTTACCATTGAAAAAGCCTATCTCTATATATAAAAGCCTAATATGCTAAGTGTCCTCTTTTGAGTTCCACTGACTGGGAGTTCGATTGCTCACTATGACGTGCGCTGACCACCAGGGGGCGGCAAGGAACGAAGGGAGGCCCCAGCCAGCAACCAGCAGTTGGCAGCTGCGAGGAACCCTACCTGTGCATGAATTTCATGCAATGGGCCTCTAGTCTCCTATAAGAAGCACCTCTTACAATTTTGCTTGGATCACACAGAAAATTGCCATAATTCAGAACTTTTATTTGTCTTGCTGTAAAGCAAACACCAATGTTCCTGCAGATCTATTTTAGTTACTGGTAAAACTATTAAGATCATCTGGTCAGTGTGGGTCAGTGGTTGAGCATTTACCTATGAACCAGGATGTCACAGTTTTGATTCTGTCAGGGCATATGCATGATTATTGGGCTTGATCCCCAGTAAGGGGCATGCAGGAGGCAGCCGATTGATGATTCTCATCATTGATGTTTCTATCTCTCTTTCCATCTCCCTTCCTCTTTGAAATCTATAAAAATGTATTTAAAAACAAACAAACACTATTAAGATCAGAGAATGTTCATGATTCTAATTCTAGACTTCCTTCGTCTCCTAAGCAAAGAATGAATCCAATACAGAATTACTCGAACTAATTTAGGCAGTTCCACTGTGCTACTCTTGTTCTTATTAAGTTTGGCCTCAAGATGGGTATCAAGCAGGCTGTGATATGATTAATATTGCTAATATTTCTCCATTACATCTATAAAAGCTTCCCAAGGAGCCAATTTGTGTGGTAGGAGGGAGTCAGTCTTGTGCTGGGGTTAAGATCTGAAATCATGATCAGATTTTCCCTGGGAACTTCCTTAAAAAGATCCTGCATTGAAGACAGATACTTTCCCTCTCAACAAGGACAACCTGAACATTGTGCCCAGCTCAGGAACAGATCCGTTTTTCTCTTCTCTGTTACGCACTAGATCAGTGATGGCGAACCAGTGACACACGAACTCATTTTTTTGGTTGATTTTTCTTTGTTAAATGGCATTTAAATATATAAAATAAATATCAAAAATATAAGTCTTTGTTTTACTATGGTTGCAAATATCAAAAAATTTCTATATGTGACACAGCACTAGAGTTAAGTTAGGGTTTTTCAAAATGCTGACACGCCGAGCTCAAAAGGTTCGCCATCACTGCAGCAGATGAAGCAGTTGAAAAGCATGTATCGTCAAACACGAGAGTGACACTCAGCACGGTGGGATGCCCACACTCTGAGGAATGCAGAGTGAGAATGACCAGAAGGACCTGATTGTTGTTGTTGTTGTTAATCCTCATCCGAGGATATTTTTTCCATTGATTTTCAGAGAGGATGGAAGGGGAAGAGAGAGAAATGTGGGAGAAACACATTGACTGGTTGCCTCCTGAAAGCACCCCAACGGGTACCAGGGATCGACCTGCAACCCAGGTAAGTGCCCTTGATCAGGAATTGAACCTGAGACTCTTCAGTGGTGCATGGGCCAACACTCTAACCATTGAACCATACTGGCCAGGCCCAGAAGGACCCAATTCTTGTCTCCCATCTCCCATTTATTTTCAGGGGCACATGCACAGATCAATGAGGTGTGAGGAATCGCCTACATCCGCACGGTTACTGTGCCATCACGACTGTTGAATCAAGCGCGAGCAGTAGGAGTCGCTAAGTTCACTGTAAACCCAAGGCATGGTAATGGTTTTCCTATGTAGCTCTATGCAGGGCACCTGAAGGTTTTGACAACAGTACCGAGATGAAGAAGAGCACATCTGTACCCTGAATTATTTAGCCACCTGGGAAAATTACTCAATGCCTTTCTATGTTTATAAACCAAGGGCAACACTTCTATACACTGGTTACAAACAGGAGACACTCTACTAATACAAGAGCTATTATTTGATTAAATTTTTGGATGAACCTCCTTGAATTTTAATTCAGGCTTCAGATTGAATGTCAACATGGCTATTTAAAATTTAAAGCTAAGACCGGAAAAGGATGGCTACGTGCTACATTTCAATGACCGCAGTATTCAACTACACCAGAGCAAGACTGATAAATCTCACACTTACTTTGAAAAACCCGCACTGCGCTTCCCTGGGAAGGGGACACGTGTAGAAGGGCCTGCCCTTGTTCTCGCCGCCCTTGCTTACGACCCGGAGGACACAGAGGCGGTGGTGCTGACTGCAGCGAGGGACGGGAGCCAGGGGCGCACAAGCACCATCCGTCGTGTCCATCTGAGGTTCCCTGTAACGACAGGTGACAAAACAACTCCAGCACATGGTACGAAGGGGATCACTCACAGCTCCTCACCCCGTAGAATACAAAGTAATTGTATCAAAAAATGGATCCTGGTCAACTCCAGGTAATCACACAACTGCTAAGGCTAATTCTCAATGCAGCAGCTGCCCCCTGGTGATCAGTGCGCTCCCACAGGGAGAGCTCTGCTCAGCTCCAAGCCGGGCTGAAGGCTGCAAGCGCAGCAGTGGTGGCAGGAGCCTTTCCTGCCTCCTAGTCATGCTAAGAATGTCCAACTGACAGCTTGGGGAGCGGGCCTAAACCATCAGTCGGACATGACCTGAGGGCTCCCGGGCTTCCAGAGGGATGTCTGACTGCCCGCTTAAGCTGGCAGGTGGACATCCCCCGAGGGGTCCCGGACTGCGAGAGGGCACAGGCCGGACTGAGGGAACCCCCCCGGTGCACAAATTTTCATGCACCGGGCCTCTAGTATATATATGAATTTTTAAAAACTGTATCTAGCAGTTATTCTTAATGGCTAAAACATTGGTTCCACTGTCTAATTTATAACCCAGGAGCTGGATAAAATTCAAGTGTATCTACGGACCGGTCTGAAAACAGGCCTCATCCACGTGTTGACGAGATCAGTCACTGAGAGATCAAAAGGCGGATTAGTTATCACACAATTACTAAAGAAAAGCGGAGCTGCCTGCCAGGGCTCCGAGGGGACCACCTGCTCTGCAGGTACCATGTGGGGGGCTCCTGCTCCGCGTCCTGTCCACAGACGAACACTGCAGCTGCCAGACCAGCGGGAAAATGAACTAAGTGGCAGCAATTTGCGATTTATTCCTGGGGAGTGGCTGGGTGCGGGAGGGCTGCTGGGTAAATGCATCCCATCCCTTGGCACTTATTTTGCTGGAGGATCTGGATTGGTTTAGAGGCTCAGGCCTGGGGTTCGTTTTTCCACACATGCCCACGCCGCACTGTCTCCAAGTGAGGCCGTGAGCTGTGATTAATCACACCACCCCCCTGCTAATGGCTGAGGAAGAAATCACTGAAATTTAAGGTTCCATTAATGTTTTTTTTTTAAGTCCCTAATTCGTTAGTGAAATTGTCTGAGATTTTCCACAAAGCACCAAGGAAATAAAAATATGCCAGGATATTTCATTTCAGTACAGCAAATGCCACGATATTTTAAAATGATCACATCTGCTGCTTTTATGCTCAAAAAGGCTCCTTGAAAACGATTTTCCTACAGGACTGCTCCCAACTCAGACCCCGCCACCGGCTCCAATCTGATATTGTTTTACCTTTTATTTGGTGTGTGGAAGGTGTGCGGAAGAGGGGGTAGTCTTATACGGCGAGTATATAACAAACTCTGTATTTTGAGTGGAAATGTTAGGGGGTCGTCTTATACGCCCAGTCGTCTTATACGCCGGCAAATACGGTATGCCAGGATATTTCATTTCAGTACAGCAAATGCCACGATATTTTAAAATGATCACATCTGCTGCTTTTATGCTCAAAAAGGCTCCTTGAAAACGATTTTCCTACAGGACTGCTCCCAACTCAGACCCCGCCACCGGCTCCTTCGTGAACTTTCCATCATGAGCCATGAACTAGGGTTAGGAAGAGAAGGTGGGGTGGTGATCGAGTTCACGCGTGGCCCCCACACTTTAGTTCAAGCGTCTATCATTTGAGAGAGTGATGTACGAAACGTAAGGCAGTCATTATACATGATTATAAACAAAACATTTTTAAAAGTCAGTCAGGGATGAATCATCGGGATTCACTGATGGTAAATTTAGAGTTGGGATGGGAAACTTGAGATAGAAACATCTACGGACCAAAAGTGTCTCAGAAATCGGTTAGGCTTTAAGGATTCCCAGAGGTTGGTCTAGGACAGCGATGGCGAACCTATGACACGCGTGTCAGAGGTGACACGCAAACTCATTTTTTTGGTTGATTTTTCTTTGTTAAATGGCATTTAAATACATAAAATAAATATCAAAAATATAAGTCTTTGTTTTACTATGGTTGAAAATATCAAAAAATGTCTATATGTGACACGGCACCAGAGTTAAGTTAGGGTTTTTCAAAATGCTGACACGCCGAGCTCAAAAGGTTCGCCATCACTGGTCTAGGAGCATATGCCATGTGGTCCCTCATCTCGCTGCCCACAGGAATAATCGGTGCATCAGCCCAGTGCTCACCAGACACCTAGCAGCTCACTAGACACCTAGCAGCTCGCGAGACACCTAGCAGCCAGACCCCTCTGAGGTCACCTGAGACCCCGCCCATGCTGACTCTCTCTGCTCCGCCCCCATTGGTGATATGGGATGCTTGGGAAGAAGACTTTTTGCCATCACTGCATTTGAAATCTAATGAACAAAATAAACTGAAACACAAAATAGGACCAGAGGCGCGGATGCAGGGAGCAGACTGACAGATCTCAGAGGGGAGGGGTGGAGGGGACTGGAAGAGATTAACCAAAGATCATACATGCATATATGCGCAGCCCACGGACACAGACAATAGTGGAGGGAAGGCCTAGGGTGGGGTGAGAGCTAGGTGGAGGGAGGCAAAATGGGGGGAAATGTAATACTGTCAACCATTTTTAAATGCTGCATATAGAGCATTTCTTTCAGAAAGAAAACCTCCCCGACAAACAGCTTGGGGAAGAAAACTGTGGCGCTGTCCCTCTGAAGGAGCTGACGTCAGGTTGGGCCAGCTGGGAAGCCCGGATGAAGGACTAAACATGGAGGGAAGGTGTGGACAGACAGCGCCAGCAGCTGCCATAATCACTAAAGAGCAAGAGGCGACGCTGTCGTTAAACTTCCGTATCCCAGCGACACCCACGGGGCCTTCTCCCGGAGGCACTGGTGGTCCATGAGCACACCTGCTGGGCAGTATTTACCAGCTGGACGTGCAGCTCTCTCTCACTGTAGACACACGTGCTCTTTGGGCCTTTGTGGTGGAAACAAAAACCACCATCCCACAGGGCTGTCTGAGGCGCAGCCACTGTCTCCAGCAGAAACGTCACTAAAAAAATCTCAGATCTCTCTCTTTAGAATAGAAGACACTCACTAACCTGCTGCAAATGGTAGCCTCCCTTTTAGAAAGGCTTTCTTTCGTTGGAAGGAAATAAAATAAAAATGCTAACAGTGGAGACTGATAGCAGGAAAGATCATGGGTGTTTTAAATATTTTTCTTTATGTCCTTTCCAAAGGTTCTGTATTGAACATATCCATGGTGACAGGCAGAAAAGAGTAATTTGTTAGCGATGTGGGGGATTCTGTTTTTCATTCCCTCCCCTCCCTGACATTATAAACTGGAGAAGGAAGAAGCACGTGACTGCCTCGTCTCTCAGGTGTGACTTACAGGACCACGGACCTCTCAGCTTCCTTCGTGTAGATGACTTTGACGACATTGATATAAAAATGAGAAGCAAAAAGTTGTAATGGGAGGAAGGTTGTAAAATTTATTTTAGAGAGAGAGGAAAAGGAGAGAGAGAGAGAGAGAGAGAGAGAGAGAGAGAGAGAGAGAGAGAGAGAGAGAGAGAAAGGAAGGAAGGAAGGAAGGAAGGAAGGAAGGAAAGAAAGAAAGAAAGAAAGAAAGAAAGAAAGAAAGAAAGAAAGAAAGAAAGAAAGAGATTTTTCCATAAGATGAACCTGACAAAACTGCTTTCTACAGTGGCCAATGGCCAATTAGACCCTGGATTTTTTTAAATGTGAACATTTTATGTATAAAATGCAATTCAAGTGACTTTATCTACATCGATAGCAACGGCAAATTCAGTCCTAAGTCAAAACCCACCCCAGGGACTCAGTTTGGAAAATTGTTATTAAACCGGTGCTTGTGATCACTTAAAAACAAAACAAAAAGCACACATACATACAAAAAATAAAAAACCTTAACGCAAATGCCTTTGAGATCAAGGAGGAAGCGTCATACCTGTTAGATAGCCCAGGGCTGCGACCTCCGGAGCCTGGCGATGAGCAGTGGGCCGTTTTCTGTCTTTTGCAGGCGGGACTCCGTAATCTGGAGACGGCGGGCGATAGGCTTGTGGTGTTGGGTGGTTGAGCTGCACTGTTGGCTCTCTCCTCAGAGGGGCGAGGCGTGTCACTGAGACAGACGTTAGTGGGAAGAGGGCTTCGAAATTCCCCGTCTAGAACGCCCTGTGGGCCGTTCTTTCTTCCCGGTGGCCTGGATTTATTGCTGAAATCGGTCAAGACCAGAGTTGTCGTTCCAAAGGCAGTTTTCCTGTTGATCTTCACTTCTGAGCGGGGCTTCCCAAAGCCGTTGCAGGGGTACCTCACCACGTCGCCCAAGGCAGCGGAGTTTTCCTCACTCTTGAGCCTGGAATCTGGAAGGAGAGCAGACATTCTGCAGTATACCTGTCGACGTAATACTGAGTATTGGAAACATGCTTTTATTCTATGAAAACACTTAGTTCACGTACTACGGTGAACTAATATGTAGAACTAATAACACAAAGTGAGCTTGGGCAATGCATAATCAATCCCCTGCTAGGAAAGGGAGCATAACATGCAACAAAGCTTTAACAACGCCGAGGGAGCCGAACCTGGGTTTCACAAAGACTTTCCCTTGCTTCCTATGGCATTGAGGCAGCTACATCGGGGGTGGGGAGCCTTTTTCCTGCCAAGGGTCACTTGGATATTTATAACATCACTAGAGGCCCGGTGCACAAAAATTTGTGCACTCAGGGAGGTCCCTCAGCCCGGCCTGTGCCCTCTCGCAGTCTGGGACCCCTCGGGGGATGTCCACCTGCTGGCTTAGGCCAGCTCCCCAGGGGATCGGGCCTAAGCTGGCAATCAGACATCCCTCTGGCAGCCCGGCAGCCCTCGGGGGATGTCCACTTGCCAACGGGAAGCAGGCCTAAGCTGCAGTTGGACATCCTTAGTGCTGCTGAGGAGGCAGGAGAGGCTCCCACCACCACCGCTCTGCTGGCAACCATCAGCCTGGCTTGTGGATGAGCAGAGCTCTCTCTATGGGAGCACAATGACCACCAGGGGGCAGCTCCTGCATTGAGCGTCTGCCCCCTGGTGGTCAGTGTGTGTCATAGTGACCAGTCATTCCCAGTCGTTCTGCTGTTAGGGTCAATTTGCATATTACCCTTTTATTATATAGGTTTGTGGGCCACACAAAATTATCCACTTAAAAATCAGCCTGTTTTATTTGGCCAAACATTTAATGAACTCACCCCCAATACGGTGGCAGGGCCAGACCAAGTGATTTCCCCACCCCTGCTCTGAAGGTTCTTCTGCTCTCACTTTGGTTACCATCAGGCAGGGGTAAAGCAGGGGTAACTGAGAGGTGGTGTGACTAAGAGCTTCAGAGCCAGCAGCTAGAGGCCGCATCCGGGGGGTCAGGAATGTTTGGGGGAATGACAAGACAAAGTGGAAGGCTCATTAAAAATAAGACGAATTACAGAGATTTAACATTTATCCCAAATGTTTCAACCCAGCATCCTCAGATTGTGGAATCTGTACTGTAAGGCATTCTCGATTGCAGTTAAGATGGATGTCTGTCATACTCAGAAAACAAACCAACAGGAAAACAGCCGGACGCGTCAAGGCAGTAAAGGTAGAAACCCAAGGCTGGCTTTCTGAGGGCTCCCCGCTGAGGGACGCGGGAGGGACAGGCAGACACAGGAGCCATGCGGTCCCTTTGTCCCTTCTGCTCTGTGCGAGGGGCGCCGTGGCTCTTCCTTCTGCCCAGAGAACAAACCACCATCCGACAGCTAACACAATGCGGGGTCTCTAAGTCAAGAACGAACTTTCTCATCTCTAATTGAAGAAAGAAAGAACACTCTGAGAATACAATAGAGGCCAGAGGCCACATCCATGCCAAGGTTCTTAATCACCGGTTTCCTCGAGGTTCCACATTCTCCAAATTGTGAACCACAAAGCGTTATTCTGTGGGATTTCAATGGAATCAGCACAATTGTCCGGGTAAAGACTTTAATAACAAGGGGCGGGCAGCCTAAAGAAGAGAGGAAAAATGCGGCTCTTTTCTATTCCACCTGCAAAGATATTCTTACAGGGACCCTCCCTCCCCATTGACGAAACCTGGGGACTGAATGACAGACTGCGGAGTTGCTGAAATCTGCATAAAACAGAGCTTTCCTGAATAATTCATCAGGACCCCAAAGCGCAGATGCGATCCTGTCAGTTCCTGAGACACGCAGGCGCACACTTTTTTAGCACAAGAGTTTTGTGTTTTCCCTGCCGCCCCGCAGAACGTCAGCGTGGTGTACATGCAGCGGAGTGTGGCCCTGGTTAAGAGACATCGAGCTAGAACGAGGTACGCCCCTGACCTGGAGTAATGAAAGGTCTGCGAGAAGGAACGCATTCCAAGTCCACGGTCATGCTTACCCGCAGGCCTGGGCGCCAGGCAAGCGTCGCAGGCCTGGGCAGAAGGCATGTTTATCAGGGTGCAGACCCCACACGCCCAGGCCTCTTCCCACTTCCTGGCCACGTGGTCCCCAAGATGGTCCCGATGGGGCGTTGGGCCGACGGCAGTGTTTCTCGAGGGTGGCCTGCTGCGGAGAATTTTTACAGCTGACCATGAAGCCTGCCATTACTGCGTTGTTCTTATACAGTCCGGGTGTTTGGGGATCTATTACAGAACCATGAATATACCCAAATGCTATAGGTTTACTATTGCAAACTATCTCAAGAAAACGTGACTGCTGTTCAAGACAGAAATACCACATAAAAGATTTTATTCAGGATCAAGGAGTCCTGGTTTTGTTGCTGTGTTTTTATACCAACTAAAAATATTTGATATACCCCCAGGAAGCATTTCTCAAATAATGTCTTAACTAAGAGGTTCTCTTCCCAAAGCAAAACTAAAATATCTTTTTTCAGACAAATCAGGGGAGAGGAAGAGTCACATAGACATTAGGATATTGAAATAGAGTTTGGCTCAGTGGATAGAGCGTCGGCCTGCGAATTGAAGGGTTTCGGGTTCGATTCCAGGCAAGAGCACATGCCTGGGTTGTGGGCTCGATCCCCAGTGTGGGGCATGTAGGATGCAGCCTGTCAGTGATTCTCTCTCATCATGGATGTTTCTCTCTCTCTCTCCCTTTCTATCTGAAATCAATAAAAATATATTTTTAAAAAATGTGAAATAAAGTTTTACATTTTCTTCAGGTGCTTCTGGAATTCTCCACAGAAGCTACGAAGGCCTGTGCCAATGGGCTGGTCTGTAATGATGACAAGAATCTCCAGCCTCCTGTTATTTCACTATGGTCCACCCGTCAGAAGAGGGGCTATGGAGGTCAGGTGACCGATGGCGTTTTAGCTCAAGGTCATCCGCAGTGGGCCCAGTGGGCTCCTGGGCCCCATCTGTGGTTATTTCCCCTGTTCCCGAAAGCATCACTGCAACAGACAGACTCAGCTACCAGCTCCCGGCAAAATCACCAGTCCGCTGTTTCACCAATAAGACAGACATTCTGTAAAGAGAGCTTGTGCATGTTTCATGTCATTTCTAATTAAAGCGAGACGTTTGAAGATCGTCTTTCCAGTTATTGGCATATCTACACGTCCTCCTAATCACGTTGCAAACAAGACTGCAGCCAAAGACTGGATAGGAACATCGGAGCTGGGGACTTGCCACTGAATCAGAAGTGGCCCAAAAGTCCCCCGTGGCTCCTCCTGGTTCTTCATGATGTTATTTACTGTTTCCTTTTTAATTTTTAAATATATTTTTATTGATTTCAGAGAGGAAGGCGAGGGAGAGACAGAAACATCAATGATCTGCGAGAATCATTGATCTGCTGCCTCCTGCACACCCCTTCACTGAAGATCGAGCACACAACCTGGGCATGTGCCCTGACCGGGAATTAAACCTTGACCTCCTGGTTCATAGGTTGGCGCTCAACCACTGAGCCATGCTGGCCGGGCACTATTTCCTCCCAAGCTTCCAATACTTCTGAGTTAGGCCTTCTTATTAACAGCCTGAGAGCTATTCCGTGGTGGTTCCCTTACGAATGGCCTTTTATGAAAGTGGGGCCACTGCTACCCCCTGACCAGGCATCTCACCCTCTGTCGGCATGGCGAGCATCTTCGCTCTGGCAGCGAGGACAGAAGTATGTCATTCTGCTGTTCTCTCCCAAGCGACACACCGTTATTCTGCTGCGGCACCGACCGCAGTGAGGACGCCCGTAAACCTTATAGTGTTTGGAGACAGCAAGTCCTGCTTTACGGCACTAAAACCAAACAAAGGAACAACATTATAATGTTATCCACAAAACAGTGTGGCTAAGGAGCCAAAGACAAGTTCTTGAAAGCCATTTCTGAAAATTAACTTTTTAAAAAATGTGCATTTGTCTATACTAGTATGTCTGGATAATCTTTTCTTTCATCTGAGAAAAAGATACTGGCAAGATTCAGCAATATTTGTTAAATAAGATTTCCTGTGACATAATTAAGTAATTACTTTATTACTTATTAGTATTCAAAACTGTTCTTTGAATAGCTTTACCCTCTTATCTAAATGGGATATAAGAGTTCCGTAATTCAAAATGCCTTTCATGCTGTTAAGGTTTTAAAAAATTAAACGTAATTATGTAGTTAAAAGAAAAAGAGTAGATTAGCGTTAAATCCGATTATTTTGGGAACTCGGAAGCTGTCCACTTTGTTTCAACAGCCAACAGAGAATTTAACAAGACCATCTACTTGGTTGATCTGACAAAGGAGAGTTTTCAGTTTTTAATCCTCGATTCACTTAAAAAAGAAAATAAGAATTCAAATGCCATCCTAGCAGAGAACAGGTTCCATTTTGGTATAAATTCTATTTCAAAAGACATTTGAGATTCTCCGTCACAGTTTTATTCTGCTCACGTACGTTCAAGGCTCCCACAGAAAGAATATTTTGGGTTTACATCAGCAGTGTGAAATTTCAAAAGCCCAGAAATATGGCTCACCATATATAAGCTGAAAATTACACACACATTACATTAATTTAAGCAAAGTACTGAAATACCCAACTTAATCTGGGTAGAAAATGGGTAGCTGCCTATAATTACACTAAAGGCCTGGTGCACGAATTCATGCACGGGTGGGGTCCCTAGGGGTGGCCTACAGAGATCAGACCCCAGATTGTGCCCCCGGCCTCACAGGCCCAGCTCCAGCCTCCAGCCTCTCAGGC
This sequence comes from Myotis davidii, assembly GCF_000327345.1. NCBI lineage: Eukaryota > Metazoa > Chordata > Mammalia > Chiroptera > Vespertilionidae > Myotis > Myotis davidii. The sequence goes on along the minus strand of NW_006297021.1, from coordinate 1,216,068 downwards.
TCACAGCCCCACTTTGGCCTGGCCCTGCTCCCTCACCTGCTCCAACATCCTGCCTATGGGGCGATCGATCAGTGCCGGGCACCCCACCCGGCTCCCTCAAGGCCTGGGAGCTGGGCAGCAGCCCCAACCCCCACCGCCGCCACTGGTCGCAGTCTGCGGGGTGATCGGATCCCCACTTGCACCTGCCTTGGCCTGGCACCGCCCACTCACCTGCTCCACCATCCCACCACAGTCCCCCTGTAGTTGGGGCCCATTGGGGCCGGCAGCACCTCCACTGCAACCCGCTGCCAACTGCGGTGCCAATACCCAAAATGTTTCATGCCGCCCCCTGGTGGTCAGTGCATGTCATAGCGAGCGGTCGAACTCCAGGTCTCCCAGTTGAACTCCCGGTCGAATGACCGCCCGAGGAGATAATTCGCATATTAGGCTTTTATTATATAGGATTACCTTGGAAGAATAAGTGAGAATATATAATACTAGAGGCCCAGTGCACAAAATCCATGCACGGGTGGGGTTTCTAGGCCTGGCTGGCAATCAGGGCCCAGTGGGGCTATCTGGCCCAGTCCTGATCAGGGTCAGGCTGGCCAGGGCCTGCTGGCTGCCAGAAAGGGCCGATGGGACAGGGAGAGGGACTGGGGGGGGGGG
>NW_006297021.1:1203089-1214302 GCF_000327345.1 Myotis davidii | reverse complement strand
TCGTGGCCTTTGCCCTGCCCCCCAGCTCTTAGCTCCCCCCTGGGTTTCCGATCACTGTCAGTGGCAGGGGGCTTCTTCCTGCTTTCCCTTTTGCCTCCCTGCATTGTGCCTACGTATGCAAATTAACCACCATCTTTGTTGTCAGTTAACTGCCATCTGAGTTGGCAGTTAATTTGCATATAGCCCTGATTAGCCAATGAAAAGGGTAGCGTCGTACGCCAATTACCATTTTTCTCTTTTATTAGCGTAGATATAGATTAAAACAACCATAGATACTCAAGGCAGCATGTAAAGCAAGAGGTTCATTAATATGTTAGGCCAATTAATGAAAAATTCCATAACACCAGCCTTTCTGAACATAGTAAAAGTAGCAATCTGGAATACAGAAAATGGACTGTGGAGAAAAGTATCTGTGATGCTTTGTTAAAAAGATACAATGTGTTTATTGAACTCTCTCTATATGTATATATGTATATATGCATAACTTCAACACAAAATTTATATTTCAGCAGGTATTTATTTCATTCTCAAAACAGTCTTTGTGGTAGAGTCCGATGGTCCCATTTTACAAATGTAAGGATAACCTTAAAGTCATCTAAATAATCTCAACCACACAGGCAGTAGTGGCAAAACCTGACTGAACTGAGGGCTATTTAGAGAAATTAAGTCTCTCCAGGCTTCCTATATTTTACTTTATATGCCCACAATAGAATAAGAGTTCACATCAAATGCTAACACAGTTGTTCCCCAACGTAGTATAAAGATACTTTAACATAATTATAGTTGGGTAAGTTCAGACTGACCTGTGACCTAAAATTTTAAGATGTTAATTAGGCCCCTAACAGGACACTCGCCGCTACTTCCATACTCTGACCACTAGGTGGCTATATACTGCCTTAACATTCCCGGTAGAACTGAAAGGGAAAACACTGACATTTTCCATAATAGAAAAAGCCTTAATCTTACCCTGTAGAAAAGAAGGCTGAAGTCACGTGTCATTTTCACTAGGTGTTGGATCTGCTCCTCTGTTAACTGACAAACCTGAAAATAGAAAAACGACTGAGGAGAGTTTCATAATTTGCTTACGATAGAAAACGGTATGACTCACCAGTTCTAGATAACCGTAGACTTAAAATACATCCCCACATTCTAGAACTCTGTCTCATATATCTACTTATTGTCATTAACAGTAGTTTTAGTTTTTAATTTTTTTAAAAAAAATATTTTTATTGATTTCAGAGAGGAAGAGAGAGGGAGAGAGAGAGAAAAACATCAATGATGAGAGAGAATCACTGATTGGCTACCTCCTGCACACCCCAACACTAGGATCGAGCCCTCAACCTGGGCATGTGCCCTGACCAGGAATAGAACCGTGATCTCCTGGTTCAAAGGTCGATGCTCAACCACTGAGCCACGCCAGCCGGGCAATAGTAGTTTTATTTGTAATGCTAGTAACTACAAATTTTAAAAATTCCTATTTAAGTTCTAATTTGAGTTCTAATTCAAGTGTTTATTGAATACATCTGAATACATCTGTTGTCAAAGTCCCAGCACGGACTGTCAGCCCCCATAAAAAAGTCTTGCTGGGTTTGCAAAAAGAGAGATAAAAAGAAAAGGAGGAAAAAAAGGGCCCAGAAGTAGGTGACCATCAAGGTCACTGCCAAGCTTTAAGAAGGTATGAATATATATACATGCATTAATATCAAAGGACTTGTTAGCACATGGAAGAACTCAGGCATAGACCGCCCTGCAGAATTCCTCTGTGACACGGCCTGGCATAAACCCGTGTCACCCTCGCAGGATTAACCATCACGTGGCACATGTGATTTCCATGGTAATTTCAGAAGAAAAACTGTCTGATGACTTACCCTGTGGCATATGTATGAATGTATCCATGACTATAAACAATAGAAACTAATTTATCAATGACTGTAAAATTTAAAGCCCTCTAATCAACAAAATCATTCTAAAAAAGCATCATATACATTTTCAATTATTTACTTAGAGTTTAGAACGTAGGCACTTCCAAAGTTCATCTTTTTCTGACTATATCTCATGTACTATATTCGGTTACACCTTGAAATGTTAAACTGCTTTTTCAATAAGTATGCATGTGCTTTTATAGGGCTAATAGCTAAGCTTCAGAAATGCCATTAATTTTTAAGCCCTCAGACATCATGGGCCAATGATCTTTTACCAGATGAATGGCTGGTTTGGATGCACAGATAAAAAAGTAAATAATTAATTTATCATTGATGATAAGGATAGTCAAAGTAGCGATATTCTGGGTTTGGTCTTGTTTTCAGACATTTCCATAGAGGTGTAGGTGATTGTAAAAAGCCTGTTGTTGAACTGTGTCATTATTCCCATATTACACACATCAGGCAGTTTGTTTCAAGTGTCAAAAAGCAAAACCACCCTGGCTGGTGTGGCTCAGTGGGTTGGAGCATCATCCCATACACTGAAAGGTCAAGGGTTTGATTCCCAGTCAGGGTACAAGCCTAGGTTTTGGTTCGATTCCCTGTCCTGGTCGGCACATGTGCGTGAGGCAATTGATCAATGTTTCTCTCTTTCTCTCCTCTCTTCCTTCCCCTCTAAAAACCAATGAAAATGTCCTTGTGTGAGGATTAAAAAAAAAAAAAGAAAAAGCAAGCAGAACCTAACCTAGAACGATTATTAACTGGTTTCTTTTAAAATGTATTTCCTACTGATTTGGATTTCATGAAGACTGTCCAGGAAATAATTACACAAAATAAAACAGTATCTTTGGAGTCATGTGAAAAAAAAAGAAGAAAAAGACTTAGTAATAGGGACTACTTGGGTCTGGCTAAAAGTCCTACTGGAGATTTCTTTTTTGGAAACTAAAATATATGTATCCCTCCACCCGGCTTAGGTTCTAACCTCTCCGACCTTCTCACAACTTTGTCTTGCTAATCACCCTTCTCTTTTCTACAATTTTAACGTCTCCTACTCGACCAGTATTTTTCTCTCAACATAAAAATAAGTTCCTGTCTCTCCAGGTGAAGAGCAAGAAAACAACAATAAAACCCAGTCCCTGTCCTGACATCTTCCTCAAGAAGTCCAGCATGTTCCCTTTATTCAGCTATTTTAACAAGTACTCCACATTATGGTCTGTTTTTCCCTAGTCCCTCACTCTTTAGTCTCTGCTACTTGACTTCCATTCTTGTCATTCCATTAAAACTGCCTGTTCTAATACATGGGAAACATGAGCCTGGCTGGTGTGGTTCAGTGGTTGAGTGTCAACAATGAACCAGGAGGTCACACACAGTTTGATTCACAATCAGGGCACATGCCTGGGTTGCAGGCTTGATCCCCAGTGTGGAGCGGGCAGGAGGCAGCTTATCAATGGTTCTCACCATTGATGTTTCTATCTCTCTCTCCCTCTCCCCTCCTCTTTTAAATCAGTAAATATACATATATAGTTTTTTTTAAAACAGAAACATGAGTGTGTATTGAGTGTGAAGTTAATATTCCAGATACAAAAAGAAAGTTGTGAGCTGAGTTCACTCATACAGTCAACAAATCTTTCTTTAATGCCAACCGTGTACCAGACGGTCTATTCTACATGCTTGGGTACACCCGTGAACAGAGACACACCTTCTACCTAAGAGGCTGCATTCTAGCAGAGAGAGATTTTAAACAGTCAAAATAACAAGTAAAGATCAGATGATGTTTGAACATGATCAAAATGGTATGAAGAAAATAAAAAGCAAAGCAAGTTAGGGAAGTCTGGGAGTATGAATTGGGAGAAGGGGATGCAACAGTGATTTTATTTTATTTTTTTTATATAACTAGAGGCCCGGAGCATGAAATTCATGAATCCTCTCCAATCCTGGACCCCTTGGGGGATGTCCGACTGCCGGTTTAGGCCCGACTGCCTGATTGCCCCTAACTGCCACCCCCTCCGCCCCCCGCCAGCCGGGTCACCCCTGCCAGCCTGGTCACCCCCAACTGCACCCCACTACTGGCCTGGTCACCCCTAACTACCCCCTCCGCCGGCCTGGTCGCCTCTTTCTGGCCCTCTGCAAGCCTGGTCGCCCCCAACTGCCCCCCCGGCTGGCCTGGTTGCCCCCAACTGCCCCCCTCCCGCTGGCCTGGTCACACCACACAGCCTGCTGGCCAGTCGTTTGGTCATCCCTCACTAACCCCCCTGCCAGCCTGGTCGCCCCATGCAGCCTGCTTGTTCAGTTGTTTGGTCATCCCTCCCTAACCCCACTGCCGGCCTGGTCAAAGGCAGCCATCTTTGTGAGGGTGTGGGGGTTAATTTGCATATTACCTCTTTATTATATAGGATTTTTGTTTTAAATTCTCATCTGAGGATATTTTTCCATTGATTTTTAGAGAGAGTGGGAGGGAGAGGGGACAGCAGAAAGAAACATCGATTGGTTGCCTCCGCGGTACATGCCCTTGACTGGAATCGAACTCAGGACCCTTAGGTCCACAGGCAGACACTCTGTCCACTGAGCAACACCAGCTGGGCACAACAGCAATTCTAAATGGTGTGGTCAGGGTTGGTCTCATTGAGAGGTTGACATGAGATCTGTTTGGGGAGAATGTTACCACACTACACATGGAAGGGTTCCATGCTGGTTTTTAAGTGTTTAAACACACAGACAGCATTTTAAAATCCCCGTAACCTACTCTAACCGCTGGGTGGAGGCCACTGTCAAAGAGAGCTTCGTTTTTGATGATGTTGCCGACCCCAGGCAGCACTCGCTGATCCAGTAACACGTCACAGAGCATCCGTCCCTGCTGCTTGCGCACTTCCCTTTCGGCTCGTGAGAAATTAAATTTAGGTGAACACACATCCAATTCTTCCATCATTCTTATCCTCTGTTGGCTTTCCGCTGAGTCTCTGTAGGGAGGAATGAAAGACACATTCACCGTAAGTCTGGTTACAACTTCACAGTCTCATTTAAAATGAGCTTGGATAGAAATAACACTTCATGTTAATTGGGATATAAGTTATATAGCCAAGCAATGAAGAACTTAACAAACTATATTATTTGAAGGCTCTTTTAATATGAGATATTGCCCGGCCTGCGTGGCCCAGTGGTTGAGCGCCAAACTATGAACCAGGAGGTCACAGTTCGATTCCCAGTCAGGGCACGTCGGGTTGCGGGCTACATCCCCAGGAGGGGGCAGGTAGGAGGCAGCCGATCAATGATTCTCTCTCATCATTAATGTCCCTATCTCTTGCTACCTCTCCATTCCTCCCTGAAATCAACAAAAATATGTAAAAATAAAATAAAAATGAGGTTTTATCAATTACAAAACATTTTTTAAAAATTCATTTATTTCCACATATGACCAACTGTAGACCCAACCTTTAGAGTTTCTTAGCTGGAGGACTTTTATTTTATTCTTCACCTGAGTTCTACCGATGAGTCAAAGAAACAAATCAAATCCTTGCTGAGTTGTACTTCCAACACAGGAGAAATTCCGTTTTTATTTTTATTCTCAAGTGGATTAATCCTGACGTAGCCTTTCATTCCAAAATGGATCCTGAAACAAAACCAAACCCATTTGTGAGTGGCAGGAAGTATATCATCTGTCCAGTGTGTGTTCCTTCTCTTCACTTTCTGGATTATAAGCAAACAAATGTTAGTCCGGACGGCACCCTGAACGGGCCAACGGCGGTAGCTGACATTTTCCGTTACGGCTTTGTACCTTCATAAAAACTCCAAGATGTGACAATCCGGTTTTCCACCCACAAATCAAATACATTCTTAGAGAAAGAATAAGGCCCCGAAAATAAGCCCAAGAAAACCTCGCCGGTTCTACTTCTTGTGAGATGAAACGTTTTTTTATTCACGGAAGAGTCTAGCATCTCTCAGCGTTTGCTCAGATTCAAAGGCTGGGGACGATGAGGCTACATTTAAATTGCCTCCAGTTGGTGTTTTTATAAATTCTACAAAACCACTAACATTCAAAGTCCTTATTTCTAGCCACAGCGGCTTGGAAATGTCTCCCCACTCCAAAAAAATATCTACAGTTTGAGACACGTCCTCCCCCCCTCCCCCACTCCCCGCTTTGGGATACACGATGAAACGATGTTCTGCAAAATCTTAAGCATTTTTTTTTTAAAAAAAGACAGGTCCAAACGATCCTGTTGTCAATTCTCCTACCTTTACACGTATTGGGAAGAGGGGATTTATAAATATTTACGGTTAACTTGAAAGCCACAATGTGGTGATAAAAAATTCATAACCTTTCAGTTTTTATAGGATTGATTAGCATGTCCCGTAAAAAAAAAAAAAGAAAAAGAAAAAGGCAAGTGGCTTTGTGAGACCTCTGCTGATGAAGATCAAAAACCATTCTCAAGATGAAATACGGTGTTCTGCCTTTCACATCCTTCTCCTTATAGCTCCGCTGAGTTAATAAATATAGCTCTTTTGGCAGCAAATGTTACCGCTCTGTGCTTCTAATTCCAAAGCTCTGTGTTATAGTCTGGTCCAAGGTTAACCAGGCGAACTTTAAGAATGCGGGCTTTAAACTCTGTGTGCCCTACGATCAATCATAAGTGCATTTTACATGCCCATAGCTCCTGACAGGAAAAATGGGCGGCTGTAAGTACTCCATGATTTAGTTTATGGAGGCTCGACCCGGCGAAAGGTGTGCACTGCCGTGCCCGAGAGCCGTCGTGCCTGAAGCCTGCTCAGCAGCGTGGCTCGTAAAGTGGATTCTAAATCACTTTCTATAATGAAGCGGCAGCCACATAAAAACATCTCCAGGGTTAAGATGCCATTCAAATGCTGGAGGCGCCCCAACAAGGACCCTGAATCCAATAAGTGTGTCTTTTTTTGGTCTTCTAAATGAATCTATTCAATTTAGGGGGAACTATGCCTGGAATAGCTATGTTTTATCTTTTTTTATTAAATAGTTAAATGTTGTGGTAACTGAGCTCCGATAAACCAACAGATTTTGTGTTTATTGTTCAGTACCTTTTAACGTAAACTGAGAAAAGTCTGTACCATGAAAACGTTCCAGGCACAGTAAACACCGAAACTGTGGTAACAATGGCCACACTTACTGACCTTTCATAGACCAGGACACAGGCTCATATTACATTTACATTCAAGAGTTAGATTTGCTTTTCAAGATTCCTCACTATGCCCTAGCTGCTTTGGCTCAGTGGACAGAGCGTCAACCCTGCAGACTGAAGGGTCCCAGGGTTCGATTCTGGCCAAGGGCACATGTTGGGGTTGCAGGCTTGATCCCCAGTGTTGAGTGTACAGGAGGCAGCTGATCAATGATTCTCTCTCTAGTGTAGCTATATATATATATAACTATATATATAACTATAACTATATATATATAGACCAGGACACAGGCTCATATATATATATATATGAAGCCTGATGCAAAAATTCGTGCAAGGGGCTTGGCCCTCACAGCCTGGCTTTGTCCAGAAGGTTGTCTGGAAGGTTGTCTGGAAGGACGTCTGGAAGGTCATTTGGCTGTCTGGTCTAATTAGCACATTACACTTTTATTACATATATATAGAGAGAGAGTTCTCATTGTAATATCCTAGTTTAGGAAAACTGTATTGGAACCTTATTCCTATCTGTTGATGCTCTCAAGCGCCCTCCACCCCCAATCCAGCTGGCTACCTGAGCTCACTCACTGTGCACATGACGCCTGGCAACAGGGGCACTGGGCCCGGCCTGGCATGGCCTCTGTCCCCTCTGCAGACACAGCTGGCTCAGGAAGGGCCACCTGTGTCCACTGGTCCTGTCGGTACCCGAGCCGGGGCCCTCGGAGCGCTCTTATGAACTGATGGATTTGGGGCACAGAGAGATCCGCTTCTTTTTAGTTTTGAGAGATCTGCGCTGTCGATGGAAATTTTCCCATCGTGGACAGATGGGGCCGCGGGAGGCCTGGCTGCAGAGAGGAACCCGCGGTAGGTGTCGGGGAGGACCAGCCACGAGCTGTGGAGTCTTCTAGGCATTTAGCCTCTGCTCCACGTTTTCCCTGAAGCCGGGCTCATCCTCTTCAGGGGTCACAGGACACCCCAGACTCTTACAATACGCAACTACTGCACTTGGCTGAGTTGGGCATCCGTCACTTGCAACCAAGATTCTAATATAAGAATTATGTCCAAATGACGTTCCCTCAAGTTAGAAACAACTTTCTAAAACAGACCAATAAATAAGACCTGGTCCTATTTGAAATGTGAGCCGCATGCTTCCCGGGACCTCTCTGCATACCCTGGCGCGGCACAGAGGACGCACACAAGGACACTGCCCCAGGCCCATGCCGATGACCGCTGCGCACTGCTACTAAGGCAGCTGCTCATGAAAACTACCAGGTGGCACACCTGTGCTACCTATAATAAAGAGTATAAAATAGTTGAATACACTGATTGTAGTTTATGCTAGCCATTTAAAAAAAGAGGTCATAAAGTGATATGGTCTTTTAGGGGAGGGGTGGGTGGTAAGAGATCAACCGAAGGACTTGTATGCATGCATATAAGCACAACCAATAGATGCAAGACACTGGAGTGCGGGGTGGTGAGGGCAAGTACCGGGAGGTAGGGGAGACTGGGGGGAGGTCAATAGGGGGAAAAAAGGAGACATATGTACTACTATTTGTAATACCTTAAACAATAAATAAAAAAGGGAGGTGGGGGGGGAGGTCATTGGGAGGATAAAAAAGGAGATATATGTATTACTATTTGTAATACATTAAACAATAAAATAAAAAAAATTAAAATTAAAAATATATGGTCTTGCCCAGCCAGTGTGGCTCAGTTGGTTGGCACTTCATTTTGTGCAGGGGACAGTTGGGGGTTTGATTCCCAGTCGGGGCACATACCCAAGTTGTGGGTTTGATCCCTGGCCAGGGTGCATGCGGGAGGTAACCGGTCAACGTTTCATTCTCACATTGATGTCTGTCTCTCTCTCTCTCTCTCTCTCTCTCTCTCTCTCTCTCTCTCTCCTTTCTCCATTCTCTAAATTCAATTAAAAAAATTTAAAAAGGAGTAATAGATATGGCCTTAACCATGTTAAAAAGGAAAAAGGTAGGTCTGCTTCTACTTAGGATGGAGATGCTAACGAGGAGAAAAAAGTCACATTTATCTGAAATTGAGGTATGATTGACATATAGCATCCTATTAGTCTCAGTTGTATGTCATAATGATTCGATATTTGTATCCATGGCAAAATAATCACCACAATAAGTCTAGCTAACACCCCTTACCTTACACAGTTACCGCCAAAAATGTTTTTTTTCTCGAGATGAGAACTTTTATGATCCGCTCACTTAGCAACTTTCAAAAACGCCACGCAGCACTACTAACGCTGTGCACTTCATCTCCGTGGCATTCTCACTTCACAACTGGAAGTCGGTGCCTTTTGGTAACGGTTGGCTTCCTTAATTGCAAGTGACGAGGGCCCAACTCAAAGCAATTTAGGCGTCGGGGACTCACAGGGGCTCAGGAAGGGCTGAAGTCGCCCCTGCAGGGGGCAGGGGTGTAGCGGACCTCAGGCACAGGTGCAGGGAGACTCCCGCTGCTTCCTGTGGGCTGGTTCTGTTCTCCAGCCCCGTGCACTGTTTTTCCTGACAAGCCCAGCGACATGGCCACCTCCCTGTTCATGTCGCATCCCCGGCTTCTCACAGGGAGCCCGACCCTGCTCAGCCCCGATCAGAATGTCTTGGGAAAAACTTAGACTGGCCCAGCAGACGGTGTCTGAGAGAAAAGGTTAGTGAGGTTACGTTCAATGCAACTTGAACGCTGGTTACTCTGGCCGGACGACCACTGTCCAGGATGAATAATGTCCCCAAGGGACAAGTGGGCGTGCCCGGCAGACGACAGTGGGCGTTTACGAATGTAGAGTACAGGATTCAGTGAGAATCTTTATCACACTTCTCTCTTGTCTAACACGTTACAGATTACAAACACTATGTCTAGATGGTCACTGTTGTAAGCAGCATCTGAGGAGTTCCATGAGAACTTTTCAACGCGCTGAAGAGAAGTGCCACTTGAGCTCTTGCCTGTCTGTCTAGAGAACCATATCACTTAGACGGCGATAAATTACAAAATCGATCATGTAGAAAGCTTCTCTGCGATGGCAAGGCCTCTCAAATATTCAGATATAGTTTCTGCGTGGCTGTGATAATTGCAAACCATCAGTCATACCCATCACAACCTGGAAATAGCAAAGTGTGCTGGAAAGGCAGAGTCATTAAAAAAATAGATCCTTAAAATGTGGGTGCAAGATGTAACAGCTGCGTTCATGTTGATTGCCAGCGGCAGCCTGCAGGGTGGGCGTGTCTGGGCGGGCGGACTGACAGATGGACTGGATGCGCCCCCCACACTGGCAGTGTGTGCACGCACGGCTCACAGGGATTACACGTGGCAGCGGGACGGTGAATGTGTAACTGTGTTGGTTCTTTAGTTCTCAGTTTGCTCTCATGAGCAGTTGTTACACGCACAACAAAACACTGAAAACGGCTTTGGTTTGTTATAGATGAAGAGCGCCTGGCAGTGTTCAGAGGTGTGGGTATTAGCCACACCTACCACACCTGCACAGCTACAGCAAGTGTGTATCAAGCAATGCGCGGTTTCTGCGGGGCTGTTACAGGCACTTGAGCGCTACGGTTCATATCTCAGCAAGAGAAATACTCCCTCTCTGATCCGTCTCTTCCTGAAGCACATACATTACACGGCACTGTCCCTCACAGAGGGCATTGCCTCCAATCTAGATTCACAACAAACGAACCCCAGGAAGATGCAGGGCCTGCCCTGTCAGATGCCCTCAAATCCACGGGCAATTTTCATCCTGCAAAGCTGTGCCGCCTTCAGGGGAAACTGTGCGCGGGCATTACGCATGCTTCAGGCCGTGAGCTCTCGGAACTGCAGGCCGCCGGTGGGTGGAAAACAGAAGTCAAAAGGGAGGCCTGCATGTCTGTCTCCCGCTCCGGCCAGCAGTCTCAGGCAACTAGCACATTTCCGTCACAGAGCCATCCGTCCTCCCAAGAGGCGTGGGTCGGGCGTGGGCCGGGCATGCGTTTCTTTAACTTCCACTGTGAATGGGGCTACCGTTGATTTTAGGAGGCTCGGTTCCTATTCCAACACCTGATCTGCCGTTGACCTTGAATTGATCAAATAGTCGTTGAGGCTGCAGGGAGTGAGAGGCACCCAGCGCCACACTCCTCCCCACGTACCCCGAGACTCGCCCTCTCCAGGG
>NW_006297021.1:1193348-1202710 GCF_000327345.1 Myotis davidii | reverse complement strand
ATGGTCTCCGACTATCTCATCACAGTCACGCATCGCCACTTCGCGCCCATGATGGACCTGCAGTGGGAAGCCTGGGGGACAGTCAGGGGCCTTTTCTTTTGAGATAAAAACTGCTCAATATCTTCAAGAAACGGGAAAAACATTCAAGGAAGCAGTGCCCATCATTACGGTCTGCAGTGGCGCAGGCTGTGTTTGCTAGACCTGAATTAGACAGGCATGTTCACCCAGGGGCCTTTTTTCTTGTTCTGCAAAAGTTAAGAGGCAATTACCTACATTTCAACCTTTTTATTATTAAGGCAACCGAGGCAGCAGATGGCGTGGCCTGTGTCAGCAAAACAGCAGTGAATTTCCACGGGCCCCCGTGGCACAGCGGGAGCCTCTTACCTCCGGGGACAGTTTCTGAATTCTACAGATAAGTTTCCAGCTCTGTCCCGGGCTTCCGAGAAAGAAAGCGGGGGGGGGGGATAAAAATCTAGAGGACCATGGAAACCAAGCGAGGAGCTGCCATAAACATCAAGAGGCTGATGTCGCTAATGCAACAAACTCCTGGTGAACAGAGAGGGGGCGAGAGCTGCGGAGGGAGCTCGGATAAGAACACGCCGGGCTGTGCTGCTCTAGTACCGCTTGGGAAGTCCTCGGAGCCCCTCGGTTTTTTAAGAAAAGAAATAAACAGCCCAGCCCTCCGATCACACTTCCCTCTGCTGCTGCGCACGGCTTTCCATGATGGACTCCCAGCCCCCTCCATTAACGCCCCCTTAAAAGTGGAGCACTTTCTACATGAGTCAACATGACACCCGGCACGCTGCACGAGGAGCCTGCTTCCCAGCTTGAAACAGAGGTTAAGATGTGCTGCACGGGTTTATCTTACCGTAAAGCTTTCGGCCCAAAGTACAGGAAGAGCTCCTTCCCCAAAGTCTCCACGCCGCAGTACACATGTCCATGCAACAGCCTCAGGGAAACCCCGCCGGAGCCGCTATCATTGTTCTGTGTGGCGGCCTAGTGGAAAATACACACACACGCACGTGTAAACAAAATTATGACTTCATTCTTAAATGTGCTTCTGTTGCTTCCTGCCCAGGTGTATGCCAACGAGAAAAATGATCTCCAACAAGCCCATGGAATCAGCTGTTTCCATACATTTTGTGCAATTACTAGGCAGTCATTTCAAATAAGAGAGGCCAGAAGACTGAGGTGGAAAAAAACAAAGAAGTCATTGGCGCACAATCACAGTGAGTTTCTCCCAGGACCACGCAGCTCTGCGGATGTGAGAAGGAAACACAGGAAAATGATGGGGATGTCTTAAAACCAGCGAGGACACAGCCTTCCATTGCCAGAAGCACAGCCAGGCTTCCCGAAAGAGCATTCCGATCGCAACAGCTAAAAATGGTGGGGAGAGTATGGGAAGGATATTCTGAGCTGCGATGATGAACTCGGAAGCCAGCACGCAAGAGGAGGAGGAGGTCCCCATCCAGTGAGAGTGGGAGGGGACGCCAGGGTGAGCAGCACCCGAAGCCGCCCTACCAGAGGCATTTACGGGGCCCACGGCACGGGAGCTCCAGCTTTCACGCCTGGTGGGTGTGGGGAACCAGAGAGCAAAGCCGGGCTTCCAGAGAAGAGGACTCTCACCGAGGCCTGCTCCTCTCTCCTTCCTCAACAATGTCAACAATAAAGGAAAAAGACAGCCACCACCTTCCCCCCATCCCATGCAAAACAAAGTGCAGAAGGGATGAAGCAATAATAGGTATTAAAAAAAAGTAGAAGATTGAGAAATGCCAGGAATTGAATTTTGTCCCTTCCAATCTTGACACCCCCTTGTGCCTGTGTTTGAAACAGGGCCTTACAGATGCAATTAAGGTTTGATGAGGCCACAGGGTGGGGCTCTGATCCAATGGAGTTAGTGTCCTTCTAAGAAGAGAGACCAGAGAGCTGGCTCCCCTCCTGCAGGCTCAGAGGAAAGGCCCTGTGAGAAGAGAGTGGGTTTCTGCCCACCAGGAGGAGAGCTCTCACCAGAAACCAAACAGGCCGGACCTTGATCTTGGACTTCTAGCTTCCAGAACTGAGAGAAGATGAACTTGTGCTTAACCCTCCCAGTCTATGGTACTTTGTTATGGGTGCCCCCAACAGACTAAGACAAGAACACACATGACTGTTCCACTCATCCCTTCACATCGCAAGGGCTATGTCAATGCCAGAACTCCCCGACTGCCTGGAGTTCACAAGGTCAGGTTAAAGGGGTTAGTCCCCTCCGTCCCACAAAAACTGGGGGGTCCATCACAGGTGCACGGTGACCCATGCACAGCGCATAAGGGAGCCTTCCCGTTCTGCACAAACCACTAAGAGGACCGGTGGGGGATCCTAGCACCAGGACTGCAGACACACAGGCCACCCCGCCCTCGGAAGACCTGCCTCTGGTTTCTCTATCTCCCCTGGATGAACCGGGGGCCTGTCAACGATGACCGAGCACTGGCCCGGCACGATGGAGGCCCCAACGAGGAAAAACGTGCTTTGACACTTGCCTTGTGTTCATAAAGGGATCTGTGAGGGCCCTGAACTGAGAAGCACCGGGAATCCCCATGGGTTTCTCCCTAACAAAAGCCTTCCCCCGCCACTGACACACACCTCAAGCCAAGTGCAGGTGAAGAGAGTGGGTGTCGATGTAGGTTTCCATGACAACCAACCAGTAGGCAGAAAGTTGTTATCTACTAGCCAGGACACTTTAAGAGGATGACAGAGAGAGCAGATGAAGATCTGTGATGAGTAAACTTTGCCTCCATGTGGGTTAGGTTTTATCTTTTTAGGATCTCGAATATACGGTATAAGATGTTTTAACATTTTAAACCTTCACTTCTGAATTAATGGCTCGGTCTTGCTTCCCCACTGCTCCATCAGCAGCCTCTTCTCTCCTCCCAGCATCCTTTACCAGCGACTGTTTACCCACGTGCTCTGATCCTCTGGCTTCTGCTGGGTTCCCAGCGGCGTCCGGTGGGCATCCCATCCCGTCTCGTCCAAGCCGCCCAGACGCCGCAGTCGCTGTCCCTGCTTCTTGGTAGGGAGGATGTTTCTACGGTCATTCCAGTGCTTTAATCGCCCTAAATCTTTAAGTTTCCCAGGTTAAATATAAAATTCAACACCCACCCAAGCTGTTGGAAAAGGCCATTCTGTGCAGCCTGTCACCCCCGCCAGCCTCCTCGAACCCCGGCTTCCCTTTCTGGGAGGTAAAGAGCCCTCCCAGCCGGTGCTGGGTCTATGGTCTGTGAGGGGACATCTTTCCCGGGTCCGGGCTTGATGTCGATTCCTAAGTGCTATTTAAGAGCTACACATCAATGGTCCCCAGAAATGCCCCCCCACACCCCCGTTTCTGTATTTCAGACCCAGGGGAGGGTCCTTGCACTGCGGCACCTAGTGGGGTACGTGCGTGTCCACCGTGGATCAGAGCCGAGGACAGTGCATAGTGGGGCTGCACCTTGTGCACTCCCGCTCCGTCTGCTGTAAACAGGAGAACCTGGTGTCTTTCCCCAGCAACTTGGCATCGGGCTTTTTCCAGGGCCCTTCCCTGCCTTTACCCTTGTGATGTGATATGAGATGACAGGCTGTGAGTACATAGCACTCATGCGAAGTCTATTTTCTTTGGCAGCCTGGCCCCTGGTGAGCACTGAGACGCAGTATCTGATTGGCCGCCTGAAAACTTCTGTGCCAGTTGCCAGGGGCTGTTTCTCACTGCCCTGCTCTAAACCCCACTGCCCGCTCCACACATTCCAATGTGGGCACCACGGGACTGAGTTGCTCTACTTCGCTACTTCTGCTCCCTGCCCAGACCACTCTCCCTCCATGAACCCTGACTTTGGTGTTCTGTAACGGCCCCTGGCAGAGCGGCGGACGCGGTCACCTTGAGGCAGAAGGCGCTGCCACAACACCTTGCAAAACAGTGCAGGAGTCCCCGCTGTCTCCTGGGACGGCTCCCGTGGCTACATGAACGGTGTGACAAGAACTTACCCCGCGTAGTTTAAGCCTCTCCCCACCTACCGCCGTCACCGGGCTGTGTCTGCCACTGGGCCCTCTGACGACAATGGTGCCCGTGCCCTCTGGAGAGACACCTCTGCTCATTAAAGACGGTGGCACCCTCCACGGCTGCCTCACTGCACTCGCGCACTGTAGACAAGTTCATCTCCGTCCACTGTGTCTGAGGCCTTGTCCTTGATGTTGGGGGTGTATCAATGAACACACACACACACACACACACACACACACACACACACAGAAAAGCCTGCCTTCAGAACGTTTGTATTCTACTGGGAGGAGATATTTAACAATAAACAGGATAACAATATATGAGAACATTCTGAAAAGAAATTGAGATGAGAAAGAGCTCAGGATTAGGGGAGGGCGTAGCGGGCTGTAATTTTAATCGGGGCGTCCTCGTGGGGAAAACGATATTCGAGCACATCTTAGAGGAGGCACCAGTGAGCCACATCTAGGCAAGAGGAATGGCAATGGATACACATGCCCTGCGGGGGGCAGAGTGTCCTGTGTCCCGAGGGAACAGACACAGAGCAGGGAGAAGAGGGGACCCACAGGAAGTCTGACATCATAAGAATCAGATCACGTGCCCATCAGGTCCACGGTAAAGGCCTGGCTCTTCTCCGACAGAAACGAGGTGGAGAACAGATAGGCTCTCCATCACTCTTCTAAGTGCTCTCTTCACTGCGGGGCAGAATTCCTGCTAAAGGACCCAGGGTAGAAGCAGACAAGAGCCGGAGAAGATGCGGGTCATTTGAAGCCACCCTGTTAGCGACACACCCAAGTCTAACCCCGCAGTCAGACATCGTTGGATGTTGTTGGAACGGGCTAAACAAAATATTTAAGAGTACAATTCATCTCAAAATTGTTTTGTGCCACTCCTTCTTAAATCGATATAGTTCTCATTGTTCAGAAGAGAACAATGAGAAATAGTAAAAACCTGGTGAAAAAAAGATATGTTCTTAATGAAAACCTCTACCTTTTTTTATTTTTGCCTAAATAGTTAAATGCTCTGGCTCCTAACAATGTTTATTAGGCAGAAATTCAAACCCAGCTTATTCTGACTTCTGCCCTGGATGGTCCCCGGGGTGGGGGGTGGGGGGGTGGGGGTTCTAGGTGCTAAAATCCTAGGCCCTGCCTCAGGGTTGCACAGAAGCTGCAGTGAGCACGTTGGTTCCATATTCGGCCTGTAGAGCCGAAACATCCTCTCTAACCAATGCTGAGGGCCGGGTTACAAACAAATCCAGGATTACTCCCTCAGGCAGCAAAGCAGTCCTGGAGCAAACATCTCTCTACTCTCCAACTTACTGCCAACCGCCAGCAACCTCAGAACGCGGAGTGGATCTACCCGCGGGAAACTTGGCTACCTACCAAAAGGAAGTCTCAGGGGCCGGCCCTGCAAAACTTCAGGGTTCCCGGACGGCGTGTGAACAAGAGCGCGCAGAGCGTGCCCCTGTGAGTGAGTTCTGTGCTGCGCAGCGGGAGGAATCCCAGAGCACGAAGGGCAATGGACTTAACATGCATGAGACCACTGACCCTCTCCGCACGGCTGTCAGGGAAAAAGGACACGTGTTGTCCCGGCTGACAGAGCCTCAAAGGGAACCGCAGACCAAACCCTTCACGGAGCAGTGGACGTCTCACTTCTCTTTCTCGTGTTTTGTCCTAGTCTCCAAATTAAAGAGAACACGCCACACGCCATCCCCACGAGAAATGCTGAGGCGGACATGGAATCAGAGGCCCGAGGAAGGTGACTGTGACCTTCAGCACAGAGGTGGGCAGGAGGGGAAGGGAGGAACCCTCCAGGTAGAGAAATGGTCTGGAAACCTGCAGACCCGACGTGATCGGTGGCCCGTGCAGCAGCAATGGCTCCAGGTGCGGGTGCTGCGTGACCTTGCCTGGGACCAGTTTTAATACTTGATGAGGAATTAAGATGAAATGTTAGCAGGACCCCTTCCTCGCTCACAAGCAGAGCCCTTAATTCTCCTGCTACTAGCACGTCCCCCCTGCGAAGCAGAGTGAGTGTGAGGCTTTCTACCTGGCATGGGGTCGGGTAGGCCGCAAGCACAGAGCTCACCACCCGGAGTGATGCTGTGATGTCCTTCTCCCTCTGTCTGTAAGTTCCTTGGGGACAGCAGGGATGCTGATGGAAATCCCTGAGCGCCCCACTCAATGCCTGGCGGGCAGTGAACATTTTGGGGGTTAATCTGCTCCCTCCTCCTTTTCCTCCTAAATCTGAGTGTGGCTTTAAAACCCAAGCCCGCTGTCTCCCCACCCACCACCCCCATCTTGCTTTACCAGCCCAAGATTTCTTGGCAAAAACTTCCACTCTGCCATCTGCTTAACCTACTCCGAAAATTATTAACATCCCAGACTCCTGTTTTCTCATTATCTGCAATGGATTGCGGTTTAAGTATAAGAGGACCAAATGCTCATGACTATCAAAAGCTAGATGAAAAACAAAATATTACATTTACCAGAATCTCCCACAAAGTGAAAAGAGCTCTATGGGAAGGTTTCAAGAGGGATTCAGGAAGGGACTGATGTGTTTTCAGCAACCAGTCCTCGGATGCCCTGGTTTTAATGAGACGTTTCCTTAGCCATTAAAGGATTGCTTTAAAAACATGGATTCCAATACTTCTCTTTAGTTTTGAGGAAAATGATACGTAAAAATCCTTTTATTCAGCGTCTGTCACACTGACACCTGACCCAAGTCATAGGATTCCCAGTACACACATTCCTAAAATCGTCAGCTCTGGACAGTATACTTGGGACAAAAAAATAATTTTCAATGGATGATTGGCTATGTCCAGCACCTGCACATATGTTTTAACTGCTTTTTTAAACTCCATCTTTGGGGGGAAATTCTGGTATACCAGTGACAGCTTGCCCCACTGATGTTGAGAGCTATCGCGGGGGAACGAGCCAGGGCTTTTGCATGAAACCTAAGATTTACAAGGTATTTACCGGTCCTACTGTAGAATCCCCTTTGTATGAGCTCCAGCTGCCCAAATCCAAGAAATGATTTCCCACAAGCCTACTGTCTTTGCTATAACCATACACAACAGCCCGATATATACTTCACTTTCCCATGGTGACCCTTATAATCCGGTCACTATATTATTTGAACATTTCATCCTCCCCGCCCCCGCTCCCCTGGAATAGAGCTGGAAATCTCTGCCACGACTGTAAGTATGATTGAGAAGGGTTCACCTTCCCATTGTCAAGTGGCTTAATAACAGGAAACCGTCAGAACCACATGGATCTTGGGAGACAGCACACGCCTTACGGGGCTGATAACCACGCATCCCCCTTGGCCGTGGGGAAGGGAAGAGGAGCTCCTCAGAGCAGATGAAGGCTTTTCCACAGAGAAACGTTTCAGGCTCTAGTGCAGTGACGCCATCTCCCCAGAGGAAGAAAAGTATACCAGGTTTACTCTCGCAGTTTCTTCTCCTGATTTTCCTACCTTTTCAAAAATTTCCTAATACAACACTTTTCTTATTCAGAGGTCACGTCTATGCCAATTTAAGTCATCAGGGTGCCCATTCCCCCAAAGAGAGGTCTCGGTCCATTCATCAAAACAGCCTGCAATTTCCTAAGTGCGGAACCTTCATGCACTTCACCCGGAGGCGAAATGCTTTGCACATAATTTGAGGGCACAAATGATTACAAAAAAGACAAAGGGTTCTGGTGAGAAAGCCCTGATCTGGGAGAAAAAGTAACAATTACCAGGATCTGTCCTCTCCTAGGCACTAAACTACGAGTTTTAGATTTTTCTCTAACCTAACCCTGAGCAAATAAGCACCTACAGATCAGGAAGTCAGGAAGGGGTTGAACCAAGAGAATTGGATGTTCTTTTCTGGACATCACACTGCATGTGATGATTACAGCTACCATGGCCGTGGGCCGTCACCTCCCTCCTCTCCTCACCTGTAAGCCTTAGCTGTTGCCGCCTACCTCTTGTTCTGGGATTCTATCTAGTGCTGGTAACAGCCCTGAGACATTAAGGGAAAACCATTACCAGTAACCATTTAAGAAGGTGAGGAGGTACACAAGACATGTCCCACAAAGGGAAGAGCTGGTGTTGTTCCCCTGGTTCCTTCAATATTCAACATTTTGTTGAATGGGTAAATTTTTATAAGAATATTTTAACATTCTAAGAGACCATCCAAGATTCATCTCTGGGACACCCTGAGAAGATTTTAAGAAGCACTGTAATAAGAGACGAGATGCAGACGACGTACTGACATATAAAGTCAAAATAAATAAAATGCAAAGGCAATTGGGAGGAGGAAGGAAACATGGTTTTCCCAAGTTTGAAAACTGTACTTTCTCAGTCTTAGGACCTCATTTGTTTCAAGTTGAAAGCACATGCTAATTTCACAGCAGGCGACTTCTTGCAGGACCAAAGGCTACCAGGAAGCTTGGAAAGAGAACTGAAACTCAGCAGGATATCTCATGAAACACCAGGGTCTGCACATCCAGGGGGCTTTCAAAGCTGGATAGCTTCATCAGACTCTTGAGTAAGTTCTAAACTCACCCCATGAACATCTCACCAACAGCAGCAAAGGCCCTAGTGGCAAGACGCTGTGCTACAGATCATTTTAAGGAGAAAGAAATTCACTTAAGGGAACCACAACTGGGTTTCCCTGCCCCTTCATCAGATGACAATACTGCGTGGGAAGGTTTGTGCTAAATTTTGCATGTGCTGTTTAGGAATTATAAATTAGTTCTGATACACTTAACATGTTGGGCCAGCCAGGAGCTAGAATTGCATGCTGAAAGCTTGCCTTAAAAATGTAATGAAAGCCCTAACTGGTTTGGCTCAGTGGATAGAGCGTCGGCCTGCGGACTCAAGGGTCCCAGGTTCGATTCTGGTCAAGGGCATGTACCTGGGATGCGGGCACATCCCCAGTAGGAGGTGTGCAGGAGGCAGCTGATCCATGTTTCTCTCTCATCGATGTTTCTAACTCTCTATCTCTCTCCCTTCCTCTCTGTGAAAAATGAATAAAATATATTTTTGAAAAAATGTAATAAAAGTAAAAGTCACAGGTTGCAGAGACCTGACCATGTTCATGGCGGAAAACGCAGCTGTGGCTGTAAGGGAGCCTTCCCTTGCTGGCCTGTGCAGTTCAGCCAGGGGACCTGCAATAATCCCGCTGGGCACCCCAGGCCGCCTGAGCACTCAGGAGCTCGCCACTGCGCAGGCGCCCAGCGCGGCCCGACTCCCTCCCGCCCAGGAAGTCAAGATAAACTTTGGGAAACGGGGCCGGAAGCCAGGACCAGAGCGGAGAGCGGACACTGCGCACCTTACAGGGTCTTTACAGTTCCCCCGCGACCCCAGAGCC
>NW_006297021.1:1192825-1193159 GCF_000327345.1 Myotis davidii | reverse complement strand
CACCTAGTCAACTTCTTGGCCAGACCCCGCCCACCCCTTCCCAGGCCCCGCCCAGCCGCGCCCTGCAGCGCAAGCGCAGTGAGTCGCCCCTCGGGCTCTGACTGTGGGATTGTAGTAGAAGGAATGCTGGAGTCTGGTGAGTGCGGCCAGCCACTGGGCTACACTGTTAGAGCAGGGGCAGTTAGGACCGCAGAAGCGTGGGCTTCATTTTCTCTGCTCTGAGGCTTTGCCCTCGTCCTGGAGCTGCCCGGTACATGCACGCTTTGTGACCTCGTCCTCTTACTCTGTCCTGAAAGCCACGTTCCTGTGGCCTAGCAGGCCCCTGGGTCTTGTA
>NW_006297021.1:1156146-1192770 GCF_000327345.1 Myotis davidii | reverse complement strand
AGCGGTTCGGAGGAGGTTATTAGGACTGACAGCTTTTATTTTCTCTCTCACACGTTTGTCCTGTCTTAGAAAACGTGGCTTTATCTGCCAAATATTAAACCCCGTCATTTTTACAGACGACTGAGCGTTCCATTCATCCTCCCACTTCCCACAGCAGCCCTGGGATTGCACTTGATAGATAGTCAACACATATTTGTCGAATTGTGTTACTAACTTAAGACTGAAAAAAAAGTTGGGCCTTTCTGTCTCCAAATACTTGTTCTCAAATCGTTAATGTCATTCTTATGGATTGAGATGCTCAGAGAAGAGGTGGAATCTGAGTGGACCATTTAAGACAGTGGTTCTCAACCTTGGCTGCACATTAGAATCACCTGGGAATCTTTTTAAAATCCTGATTTGTGGGCCTCATCCTCTGGAAGTTCTGTTTCTTTGTTATGGGGTAGAGCCACGACATTAGTAACAAAGAAACAGAATTTCCGGAGGATGAGGCCCAGAAATCAGGATTTTAAAAAGATTCCCAGGTGATTCTAATGTGCAGCCAAGCTTGAGAACCACTGCTTTAAGAAGCGGGGGCCCTAGGCAAGTAGAAAGGCCAATTAAGGAAACTCTAAGCGGACAAGTGGTGCTGGATAGCATCGGGAAGATTCCTGGGGACCCCCGTGTGGAGAACACAGGATAGGGGAGAGTATATTCCATTTTCCTGGGTCATAGGCAGCCAGTGAAACTTTTGAGCAGGTATAGGGGCCTCCCAAGCCCCTAAGTTCATGATACCCATTTACTAAGACTGGAATTCAGAACTTCAATCAAACTAAGAACCCCCTCTGCAGTTGGGGTCTATTATTGCTCTTTCTTCATTAGGAAATAGATGGGCCTCAGTTGCTCATGGTAAGTGGGCACAGGTCCTTACACAGCGCTGATTGCATAATACTTTGCAGGGCTCAGTTCAAAGTGTCTGTTTTCACGAATAATAATCCTAGATACTTACTTAGTGCTTCCGCGTGCCAGGCAGTGTTCAAAGTGCTTTGAAATACAAACTCTCTTAATCCTCAAAGCGGTCCTGAGGTTAGTGCTATTTTTATCCTCATTTTACAGATGAAGGAACTGGGGCACAGAGAGGTTAGGTAACCTGCTCAAGGTCAAGGGCTTGGGATTCAGTCAGGCACGCTATGGTCTTAGCCAAATATTTTTCAGCAACGTCAATTATGTTACACTGGCCCGCCACCAAGTATTTTTAGCAACAACTTAAGAAATAGTGGTTTAGAGGAAAGCAACCTTTCACTCGGCCTTCTAAGGGCATGAAAGACAGTCTAAAAAACTTCCCTCCAGCCTATTACGTTTTGACATATTTTGGATAATGAAACTTTGTTTTTACCCTTCTTACAAGGTCCATAGACAGATGTTTAGCTGGAATGATACACAAGCAGCATGGGGAAAATTCTTTAATTTCTGTGTTTTGCATCAATTACCTGATATATTTAACAAGTAGAGAGTTAACACACATCATCTGTCAAGGTCCTCTTAATTTGAGCTGCAAGCGGAGGAAACAGCCATTAGTGAGCGTTACATGCAGGTGTTTTCGGTGGTATTTGCTAAAGAGTCTCCGGCTTCTCCCCATCAAGAGAAACTTTTAACGTGAGGCTTCCCGACGAATCATAAAATGTACAGCGACAGAACCCGCTTTGACACTTTTATTGTTTGAAGTATATGCCAAGTGTTGAAACTTTGCAGAGCAGTGACATTCATCCCAGTGTGAAGGCTGGGAGAGCCAGGTGACAGGTACCTGCCTGCAAAGTCAGTCTGAATGGCAGCACCCACCGGGGCCTCCCGGGTGACAGGCGACTGCTCTGACTTTCCCAGCCTCTTCAGAGGGCGGTGACCTGGGACGGCGAGGCTTTCCCTGCAGCTGTGACTTGCCAAATTCTTCGTGGAAGGAAGTTTCCTAGTTCCCTTTTACATTTAAGCTCATTAAGTAAGTGAAGGTGGTATCTGCGCATGGACTTAATTTGGGGAGAAATAAGAACTAAATAGTTGTTCGACACACACAAAAGATCCAAAATATTCATTCTGTGAGGGGTTCTCTCCCTGAGAGAGGATAGAAGAATGCATTTATTTTCTATTTGGAAACAGAAAAGCAAGTTATTTTGGGGTAATATCTTGGAGCAACGTTTTCCAGCAGTCTCATCCAAGTCAGGGCGTGAACCCACCTCCGGGCATTCATTCAGAAAACAATCTGATGTGTTGCCGGGAGAGCGCTAGATCCGTGGGTGAAAGAGATGAAGGAGATGAAATAGCTCACAGGAAAGAGGAACCGCCAGAACTCTGACAGAGGTCACTTGGTGTGCTCTGAGCAGACCCCGGAGGTCACCGGGTCCCAGACATCTTGGCTAAGTTTTGAGGAGAAAGGAGTGAAAGTTCATCACATGAGGAATAGAAGAGGATCTGCAGGCAGATAGGGGAGAAAATACAATAGGTACAAAGCGAGGAACTGCAAGAATATCTGGAGGATAAGAGGCTGGGAAGTGAGGGCAGAGGGGGCCAAGGGAAGGTCAGGGCAAGTCGAAGATGATACGCTAAGGATGGACGTTAAGTTGAAAGTCATGGGGGGAAACAGGAGAGTGACGTAATTGGCTTTATGAAGTCATCACCAGAAGGTGTGAAGCAGTGGTTCTCAACCTTCTGGTGACATTTGGTCACCATGAGGGGAAAACGGGTATGACTGGCATCTAATGGGCAGAGGGCAGCCCGACTACTAAGTGTCTTACAGTGCACAGGGCAGGCCACCACAACAAAGAATTGCCCAGATGAAAGTGGCAGTGGTGAGAGGCCCTAGTCCTACTGTGTGGGTGAGAGCCTTCAGGACTATGATAAATGGTGGTGTGATACGAGATGCCCTTGCCTTGTTGGGTTCAACGTTTCTTCAATAAGCACCATCTAGCTGAGCCTTTAAAGTAAATACGTTTTTTTCACCTTAAAGACACTGTATTTGTTGCCTCTTAGCATTTCTTTTGTTTTATCATTAAATAAGTGTAAATTTTATTCAATGCGTTTTCTCCATGTACTAAGGTAATAATTTAAAATGTTTTTGCATTGATGGAGCTTTGATCAGGAAACCATTGAGACATCCCCTCCCAATTAAATATTAATCTTAATAGATTTTGAATTTATTTGGTTAATATTTTATTTCATATTTTCTCACCCGTTCAAGATGTGGACTAAGACAATTTATATGCCTTTTTTTTCATATTCTTGTCCAATTTTAATGTCCAGATATTAAGCTCGTAAAATGACTGTACATTGTGGTGTTTTTTTTTTCTGGAAAAGTTTTTATGAGATAACGTTCTCTGCCTTTTAAAGTTTGACTTACCAGCCCCTAACAGACCCTATTTTGACTAATGGAGGTACATTGTTAGCAAGGAAGAAAAGGAGGGATCCCAGAGCTATGTGATAGCATGTTCTAGAGGAAGCTATTGAATCCATTAAATATTGTTTGAAATTCATCATACGTGAAAGCTGAAGATTCACAGCGGACTCTAGCAATTCACACAGCTTGGCAGTGTCGGAAAGGATTAAGAATGTCAGTGCATGCGAATATTTGCTTTGTAGTTTTGTGTATGTGGCATTGTCATTTTGGTTGCCAACCATTTCGAAGACAGTTTCCCAAGCAATTCCTGTCAGATTATTAGTGGAAAGAATCAAAATATGTCACCATACACTATGTTTTAATGGGCAAATAGAAAGACAAAAAGGAATCCGGGCTCAGAGGCTCAGGAGGCAGCCACCATAAGCACTGGCTTGCTGGCGGGAGGTGGGAAGATGCAGCAAGGTCATCGCTCTTCAAAAGTGCAGAATTGCCACTTGAGGCAAAGGGGCCGCTATGGTCTGCCTTGAGTGGGTCAGAATGGGGGTGCAGTTTAGTGAGGAGCTCCCCCTGAGAAATGAAAGCCGAAAACAGAGATCTTAATAGCTTTCAGCTGGCGTCTCAGGCAGGGACTTAGTCACTCTCATTGGTTCTCAACCTCCTTGGCTGCACATTAGAATCACCCGGGAGTCTTTTTAAAATCCTGATTTCTGGGCCTCATCCTCCGGAAATTCTGTGTCTTGGTTATGGGGTAGGGCCACCACATTAGTAACAAAGAAACAGAATTTCCAGAGGATGAGGCCCAGAAATCAGGATTTTAAAAAGATTCCCAGGTCGTAGCTGGTTGCTCAGTGGATAGAGCAGCAGCCTGCAGACTGAAGGGTCCCAGGTTCGATTCCAGTCAGGGGCATGTGCCTTGGTTGTGGGCACATCCCTAGTGGGGGGTGTGTGGGAGGCAGCTGATCGATGTTTCTCTCTCATCCATGTTTCTGGCTCTCTATCCCTCTCCCTTCCTCTCTGTGGAAAGTCAATAAAATATATTTTTTTAAAAAAAGATTCCCAGGTGATTCTAATGTGCAGCCAAGGTTGAGAACCACTGCTCTAGACCCAGGACCCAGACTGTAAGAGGTTTGAAATCTTTTTACTTAAAGACTCGTTATTTTCTTTTTTATTGTTGACTCTGTTAGAGATGGAGGTGTTCCCCATTTTCTCCCCTTTGCCTCCTCCCCTCACCCCCGCCCGCAACCCTCCTGATTGCCAGTTCACATAATTAGTAAATGGAAAGCTCTTTTGTTGTTGTTAATCCTAACTGGTGGATATTTTTTCCATTGTTTGTTTGTTTCTTTGTTTTGTTTTTAGTGAGAATGAAAGGGAAGGAGGGAGAAAGAGAGATACAGAGAAACCTTGATATGAGACACAGCAGTTGGTTGCCTCCACATGGCCAGGGCCAGGAATGAACCTGCAACCCAGGTACATGCCCTTGACCGGAAATCAATCCTGTGCCTCTTCAGTGCACAGGCCGATGCTCTATCCACTAAGGGCACCAGCCAGGGTTGTAACTAGAAACCTCTTAAGACATCAGCAGCCTGTGTGCTTATTTTTACGGGCAGCGAGGCATGTGGAGAAGCGGAAGTGCGGGGCAGAGTGGGAGGTGGCAGCTGACAAGAAGCGCAGACACTAAGCCCATTCCCTCTGGCTCACAGGACAGGTCCTGAGCCTGAGATGGGCCTGGAGTTTAAAGCAGAAGTGGATGGATTATGTCATGATGCCATGTTATCTTCTCGGTGGGCACATGAGCGCAGTGTGGCCGCGTCCAGGCCTGATTGGAAGTGAGGCGACAGTGAAATGGATGGCTGTGAAGTGACAGCAACAGATGGGCCTCGCTAGCATGAGGCAGCCAGAGGCGCGCAAAGTTTAAACAAAATCCTCCCTCCTGAGCATGACAAACCATAGAGAACAGGTGACATCATTAGCGAAAGGTCAGGTATAAATATAGCAAGCTTGTTTAAGGCAGCTGGGCATGGTCTGGCCTTAGCAATCATATTCACGTACCTGGGAGGTAATGTGGAAACTCCGTGTGTATCCATCTCTATGGAATTGAGTCCAATCTATTGTGGTTGATGTCTTAATGAGAACACAATGGTTATAATATATTAAAACTAGAGGCCCTGTGCATGGAATTCGTGCACTTGGTGGTGGTGGTGGGGGCGGGGCAATCCCCTCAGCCCAGATTGCGAGAGGGTGCAGGCCAAGCCGAAGGACCCCACTGGTGCAGGATAGGGGCTGGGGAGGGATGCAGGAGGTTGGCCAGCTGGGGAGGGACCACGGGAGGGCTCCAGGGCATGTCAGGCCCCTCTTGCTCAGTCCCAATTGGCCGGACCCCAGCAGCAAGCTAACCTAACAGCCAGAGCATCTGGCCCCTGGTGGTCAGTGCATGTCATAATGAGCGGTTGAGTGTCCTTAGCATATCATTAGCATATTACGTTTTGATTGATTGAATGGCCGACCAGACACTTAGCATATTAGGCTTTTATTATATAAGATTAAAATGGATCCACCAGCAGAGCAGAAGGGTCTGTTTCAGCAGCCAAATGTAAGCTCGCTTCCTGCCCAGACTTTTGGCACATAATTTTAATCAGCTACGGAAG
Source organism: Myotis davidii (assembly GCF_000327345.1). Classification (NCBI taxonomy): domain Eukaryota; kingdom Metazoa; phylum Chordata; class Mammalia; order Chiroptera; family Vespertilionidae; genus Myotis; species Myotis davidii. Next base: position 1,186,764 of record NW_006297021.1, on the reverse strand, counting down.
TCAACAGAAAATCTCAGTCGTATGTGATTTGTAGATGTCTTGAAACCCGTGAATAAAATCAAGGGCAATGTTTGGCTAGCGTTCATTTTATGCAGACAAAGTTCCGAGTTCATCTGTTAAGCCTCAAGAAGGATTCGGTGGCGTTTCCGATCTGATTATTACTGGCTTGGTCCCACTGTAGACTGGTGATTAAGCGATAATAGGCTTTAGTTTCTATTATTAATCTCTTAGACTGGAAAGATTTATCAGACCCAAAGCTATGAAACGTTTAAAATTCTGGAGTTTTCTCCTTACTTGCTTAATACCGAAGCCTGGAGGCTTTTGGTTCTACTGCTTTCATGTATGAAGCAATTGGAAAATGCTAATGTGTATGTGTGTACGCTTCCATGTGCTCACACACTCACGTGCATTCACATGTACGTGTTCTATAGTCTTTCGGGGATAAGCCCTCACCTTTACAAAATATTGTAAGTTAGACTAGCAAAGCTGAGAAACACTGCAGCCTGTTCATGCATAAACCAGGCACGGGCGCCCGGGGCCACATCCCAGGGACCGCCTGGAATGAGTCAGTTTCAGATGTGGAAGTGAGCTTCAGCAGACGTTGCTGTGCACACCGGATTCTGAGTGGCCTAATCCTTCAGCACAGGCCCGTGGGAACTTGCTTCTGAGTTGGATGCTAATGCGGAAGGGATTCGCACTTCCCTTGGGACTAAAACTCCCCCAATAAAAAGGGGTGGGCATGAGTTCAGCTCAGAAAAGGCCACGGCAGTTACAGAAACACCTGGGAGAGATGCCAGATATGACAGTAGTTTTGCACACGTATCACCTCGTAAGGTCTTTCAAACCGTGTAGGAAGTTGAATTGTTTCACAGAAGGGCAGTCAACCACCTTCCTGGGCGTACTATTCATTTTACGGAAAGTGCTGGTATTTCAGAGAGAGAAAGGGACCACTCGGAGGACTTCAGATTACCAAAACGGAGCATAAGGGGGAAATCGCCCTGAGTCCTGCGCACGATAACGGTAGAGTCTTAAAGTGTATTCTTGTGGGAACGGCTCTACAGGAATAGATGTGGAAGCGTGACCCACAGGCAGAGGTTGGGATTTCGCTTTGGATGCACCGCTCACTTATTAAAGGGTTTCTCTTTTGGTCTTAGTCAGGGGTGACATCCAGCTGCATGGACCAGAAACACAACTGTTGGGGTTCAGGGGTTCCCCAAGGTGTGGACGGAGTCTGGGCGGAGAGGGAAAGACTCGGAGGCAGCGTTCAGGTGATCATCATAGCCAGGTTCCTCTTAGCCAGGTTCCTCTCGTATTGTCCTCTTCCCGGTAGCGTTCAGGTGATCATCATAGCCAGGTTCCTCTTAGCCAGGTTCCTCTCGTTATTGTCCTCTTCCGTTTGTATTTATACTATTTGATCTTAACCCTAGCCATTCTATTCCAAAGGCTAGGGCGTTTCTTATCTCCATTCCAAGGTTACTCTATTGTTCTATTAAGCTACAAGGAAGTAACTGAAGGAGGTTATTCTAAGTAAAGATTATGTAGCTTAAGCGTGATTGTTTGTAGTTAAAGTGATTAACTACCCCTCTGGCACTTAGTTAAGGGGTTTTACTGATAAAAATCCTCACCTGGGGAAACAGCCTTTCTCAGAGAGGTGGTCCTGTTTAAAACACATAGCGAAGAGTGGGAGCAAACACATTAAGAACAGTATGCCATAATGCCAGGTCCCTTATCCCTGCAGCGACTGCGTCAAGCAGCCAGGGCGGATCGGCTTCACCAACGAGGGGTTCCTTTTTCTCACATCGCAAGTCTAGACGGAGACAGGCAACGCTGGCCGCACGATGCCCTCAGCATCCTGGACCTACTGTGTCTTGTTGTTCCTTCATCCTCATGGTGACTTCATGGTCACCAGACAGTGTTCTCAGCCTCCCCTCTCTCTTCTGCACCCAGACAGGAAGAGAAGGAAAGCTCGGAGGAGGAAGGGCAGGGGCCTGTCCACTACTGACTTCAGCGGCTGCAGCGCTGGAGGAGGAACCTGTCCCTCACAGGTACTCGAAGTACTTAAAAGCCTGCCCGGATTCGGGAATAAGGTCTGTTGTTTCCTTCAAGCTATTTCATGTTCTTTCAATGCAGTGCAGCTAAAGATGCTCTATTCTTGTTTAATGTGGCTTATTTCCCCTGCCCATGTTTGAATCTTTATTCTGCTGACGTATTTTATGAGTGGGTCCTCCATCAAAACGACAGTTTTCCAAATGTTACCTTTGCTCTGAACTCTTGTTTCTTTTAGCAGCTATTCCCAGTGAGAGGCTGTGTCTGACAAGTGCGTTCTCACTGTTGTGCAAGGGCTTTGGGGATGCCCGTGCCCATTCCATCAGCCTCGCTCTCCTCCCGCGTTCTTCCTGAGGAGACGAACTGCGCATGTGTTTCCTGGGGATGTGTCAGAATCCCCCCTCTCCTCTCTGTGTTTGACGATCGCAGGTGGCTTTTCTGTAGCGTGTTTATATTCTCAGAGTCTGTGCTGCTAACCCTGATGTCCCCTCTCACTTCAGTAACCGTTCAGTAAGACCCGAACGTTTGCGGAATGTGACTGCTGGTGACCCTAACTGTGCCTTCTGTCGAATTGTGCCACCGTTGTCCCTCTTTCTGTTAATTCCACCTGTAATGGTTTTAGACTTTATTGTACCTTTAGGAATTGGGGATCATCTTGCGTGCTCCCTTCTTTATGGAATAAAGGGTAAAGGGGCTGATCTTTCCATGAACTATTAATGGCAAGTGTTTGTATTAGAGAATAAAACCCAGAGAAGTAGATGCATCTCTCCTGTATCTGGTCCCACACTCTCTGCCTTTAACCCACTTTTCCCACCGGGTCCCATGAGCTACACCACAGGTTCACAGCATTTTCAAAGCATTTTTTCATTTAGCCTCATGCTGTCTTGATAGTCAGGCATTGACTTTGACAAGGACAATTACTTAATAATAAAGTAATATTTTGGCACGTGGGCTCTCCTACAGTTATATGGTTAGTAGGAAAAATGATCAGCTATGTAATATAGTCTGATAGAGACTAAAAAAATAAAGTGTAAAAGCTGACCTAAATGTACTTTTGAAATAAATAGACCAAGGGAAGGAAGCTGGCTTGTGTTTTATAAAAAAACAAAACAAAACAAAACAAAACAGCATAAAATTAAATATAAAGGAATGGTACAAAGCAGCAGCTGTCTATAAAATAGATGGGTTATTGGATGTTTTTATCACAGAATCATGACATAATTCTTACACATTTGAAGGAAAATAGGCATGAATTATAATTATCTATAGCAAAGGACTGAGTAGAGATTGAACAAGGTACCTAATTGCTTTAACCTGCCCACATCCAAACGGTGGTAAGACAGGACCAGGTGTGCAGGGCTGGTGGACAAGGATGGAGGCAGCACGGTGCCCAGTTGAATGATGGAGGACACAGGAAAGAAGGGTGTGGGGTTGGGCATAAATATGTAAATCTGAGGCTGGGTGTGTAAGATACTCCCGGGTGAAGCAAACCTGTTCCATTAGCCATGGGTTCTGATCACGGGAATGTAATTAACAAAGCACATGGTTGGAAACTACATTATATCACATGCTCTTATCAATCACCATGGACATAGTTTACACACTAATGGAGGGTTGCAGAGAAGATAAGTTTATGAATCAAAACGGGTGAGTACAGACGATCAGTTGACATCACTTTGAAATTTTGGAAATCCTTGCCCTGACATGAGGAAGGTTTATTTTTCCATTTTATGTCAGTTCTGTGATTTAAGCTCATTTATTTTTTGTGCTATTTCTTCATTAATATGAACATCTAGTCACTTCTCTACATGTAAATGCTTAATTTCCCACTCCTTTCACATTTGTATTCTTCAAGGTCCTTTTAGTATCTTCCTAAAATACACCACCAAGTCTCCCCACAGGCAAGGATCTGATGTGTCAAGTCATGGGAGTGGTGTCTGTTAAGCAGGAAGTACTCCAGGGAGAGAAATCCCTGTTCAGGAATAGATCCCTCACCCGGGCTCCCAGTTAGACATCCACTCGGGCATAAAAAGAGCATAACTCTCCTGGCCAGCGTGGCTCAGTGGTTGAGCATCAACCTATGAACCAGGAGGTCACGGTTTGATTCCAGGTCAAGGCACATGCCCAGTTGCAGGCTCCATCCCCAGTAGGAGCCATGCAGGAGGCAGCTGATCGATGATGCTCTTTCATCATTGATGTTTCTCTCTTGCTTCCTCTCCCTTCCTCTCTGAAATCAATAACCATATATTTTTTAAAAGAAAATAACTTGAGAAAGGTTATTTTTGCACTTAGCATCAGTTCTTTAAATCAGAATATCCCTGGCCTGCCCCTCTCCCACAGTTTTCTCCCTGTATTCTCCCAATCATGAGACTAGGTGTGCAAAGGAGAATTTGCCTCAGCGTTCTCCAGGGGGCGCTGTCCTGCCCCTCCACCCCACTGCTCCATCCAAGCCTCCCTCCTCACACCTGGGCAGTTGGTTGTTCCCTGCTCCCTCGCTCATGAGTAGTTCTTTGGTTTGGAAGAATATGTGCCAGCCACAGTATCGATGGATTCACTCACGCAGCCTGAAAACTTCCTTCAGAGATGAGAACAGTTTGGGGGAACCAAGACCTCGCTGCCCAGAGACCCAACACCTCTTGCCTGCACAGAATGGCATAGACTCCAGGACCACTAAGCCCTCGAAAATGAGACTGTGACAGGAAAAGAGAAGGGGCAACGGGGAGTCCACGGAAAGGCTTGGTGAGAGGAAGTGCAAACTGTCTGTGGGAGTCTGTGGAGATGTCTGGGGCAGGGGGTGGGAGGACATAGGTCAGCAACAGGTGAAAGGGCTTTAGAAAGAGACAGTTCATCAAAACTAATGTGTTATACCCAAAGCTTTCGGAGAAAGCTGAGGTGGGACAGGGATCTCTGTCTAAGCAGCAGACATTTGGAGGAGAAATGCTATGAAAGGAAGGTTGGTTAGAATGAGAATAGGGGCCAGCTACCGCTTTCCGTACAGGGTCTCCTAGTGAATATTTTAGGCTTTGCCCCCTAAGAGGCAAAATGGAGGACATGATGGAGGCATTTATGTAACAAGAGAGAGAAAGTTCCACACATCTTTTTGTTGATGAAATTCAGAACATGATGTTAATTAAATTCATTTTTAAAAATATAGGTGCGATAATGCAATGAAAGGAATTCCCTTTTGTGGGGAGGATAACGTTTTATTTAACTGAGGTTCAACCTTAGTTTTCACTGTCATCAAAATCGATTGCAGATTCATCGGCCAATGTTGATCCAAAATGAGATTTTTAAGTTTTTCTTCTTGGGAAGTATCTTTTTCACACAGATCGCTGCTGGGAATCACCGGAGTCAATATAGTAGCACCTGGTTTTAATGGAGCATATTCACTGATGGGAAGGCATATATAATTCCATCATATTTTTCTCCTGATATTTGACTTTAGCACATCATTATATTGCATATTGGCAGCTTCCAAAGGGAGATTAGGTGGGAGCTTCTCAATGGCACAGTTCATTGGATTTTGAAATATGGAGGCTTTTCCCCTATCTCCCAGCGCTTTGATTAAGGTCTAAAAAATGCTGCTGGGACTAGATAGTTTGAACTTGGAAAATATATCTCCTGTAAATATTTGTGGGAACGGAGATCTTGTTTTTCGTTGTTTTTTTCTAAATATATTTGTATTGATTTCAGAGAAGCAGAGAGAGGGAGAGAGAGAGAGATACATTGATTGTGTATACATTGATTGGCTGCCTCCTGCCTGCCCACCATTGGAGAATGAGCCTGCAACCGGGGCATGTGCCCTGGCCTGGAATTGAACCCTGACCTCCTTATTCATAGGTTGGCACTCATCACTGAGCCACACCAGCCAGGCAAGACCAGGGTCTTAATGTGCCTTTCCACTAATGTAGTTAGTAACCCACAATGAAGAGGACCAATCAGTAAATTTCTCTATCACCTCCTAGAAATTTGCTTTATCTGAGTGGCTTCGTATAATAAGGAAAACTCTAATTGGGTGTGTCTATGCATTTTTCTTTTCATCACCTCACTGTTAAGAATGATTTTTGTTATTTATAACCAGAAGGGGAATTGGTTATTGCTCTCCGTCTCCACCGCATTGCGTCTTTCTTCTTGTGATGGCAACCAGAAGGTGTAGATTGCGTCCCAAGTCCCCAAACACGCCAGCCTGCACAAGGCAGGCCCAGGGCTGTTTCCTGGTCCTGTGCAGACAGCAGGAGCTGAGCCTGTTTTTTCGCCAGCACTTTGGTGATGTTGGGGATCGTAAAGCAGGCTTCACCTCCCTCGGTGCAGAGGCAGCAGGCAGGCCCATGGAGCAGTGTGGCACACACTCTTATGTGTATCTGGGGAGGACGAGGGTGCCTTCACCATGCCAGGTGCTCTTTCCCGGAGCTGCTCAGAGGTGTGTGTGCCGAGGCAGGCCTGGGTCTGCAGGCTCTGGTTTCTGAGTCCTGGGGAAGAGAATGGTGATGGTGGGAACTTTCTCTGGGGAATTCATCCGTAGGAGGCTCACTTACCACAGGCAAACCGTTTCCAAGGGAGCAGCAATTGTGTCGCCCCCGCCTGCAGACAGAACAGCAGCCCCCAAATACAATTTGTCTTCCAAAGGACAGTTTCCTTCTTCCAGAAATGCGGAGCTGCTCAGAGGTGTGTGTGCCGAGGCAGGCATTGGTCTGCAGGCTCTGGTCTTTGAGTCCCGGGGAAGAGAATCATGATGGTGGGAACTTTCCTTGGGGAATTCATCCGTAGAAGGAGGCTCACTTACCACAGGCAACCGTTTCCAAGGGAGCAGCAATTGTGTCGCCTCCGCGTGCAGACAGAACAGCAGTCCCCAAATGCAATTTGTCTTCCAAAGGACAGTTTCCTTCTTTCAGAAATGTCCGGGATTGTTTTTTGTTATTTTGTGTTGCTTAGAAGGACTACTTAGTGGGTCTCTTTAGTCAACATGAGAAAGAAAGAAAAGAATGATTCTCTGATGGCCTCAAGGCAGTGGACTGAGGGTGTCTCTCTAACACAGCCTGGTCCTCTAGGTCCGTAGTCAGCAAACCTCGGCTCTCGAGCCACATGCAGCTCTTTAGCCCCTAGAGTGTGGCTCTTCCACAGAATACCACGTGCGGGCGCGCATGTACAGTGCGATTGAAACTTCGCGGCCATGTGCAGAGGTCGGTGTTTTGTGGAAGAGCCACACTCAAGGGGCCAAAGAGCCGCATGTGGCTCATGAGCCCCAGTTTGCCGACCAAGGCTCTAGGTGATTCTGGGAAAGATGTTTAACCATTTGGCTGCTGACGTATTTTTTTGGACATATGCCAAAACTGCGGCACTAATTGCGCGTGTATGGGAAAAAATGTAAAACACTTTTTATACAATAAACTCACTTGTATTGCTTTGCAACAACAAAAATTAAAAAATACCAATTGTTTACATAAATTTGTTTTAAATAAGAAGAGCGCGATAGCGCTCCTTAGCAGTCAAACGGTTAAAATCAGGATAAAGCACTCTTCAAACACTGGCGCAGTGAGATTGATTCAGACGAAATGTGTTCTTTTGTTCTGAGAGAATGTCTGTTTTCCATAGTGTTTTCAAGAAATCCCTTTAAAAATACTGAGATCGCCATAATCTGATGTTAATCTCTAACGTTAAGAATTGGATTAAATTTACTTACATCAGCCAGCCTTGGCTCCTGTTACATTCAGCATATGAATTATTTTCTTTTGACAATTACTGTTAGGAACTCCACACTTTCTAAACATGTGCTATTAGGTCTTAGTGTATATACCTGTGTGTATGTATGTATGTATGTATTTATTTTTAATCCTCCCCTGAGGATATATTTTTACTTATTTTTAGAGAGAGAGGATGGGAGAGAAAGAAACATCAATGTGTGAGAGAAGCATCAATTAGTTGCCTCCTGTACACTCCCTGACCAGGGATTGAACCTGCCACCCAAGTGTATGCTCTGACCGGGAATTGAGCCTGTAACCTTTTTAGTATAAGACAACCCAACCAACTGAGCCACCCGGCTAGGGCAGTGTTTATTTATTTTTTTATTTATTTAGAGAGGAAATGAATAGGAATTTAAAACTAGTACCAGCAACTGCATCGATATTTTGGGACATTTGTAAACTCTTGTGGCTATATAGGGGAGGAAAAATAATTTTTCCTCTACCGAACTAGTACCAGCAACTGCATCGATATTTTGGGATATTTGTAAACTCTTGTGGCTATATAAGGGAGGAAAAATAATTTTCCCTCTACCCTTCTGAGTTCTTAGCTGGGACCCCTGTCATAAAAGACAGATTAGCAAGAGTAAAACAAACGGGTGTTGGATAAACATGTATACCTCATGTAAACCTGGGAGATGCACAGAGTGACCGAGTCGAAGAGGTGGCTTAGCATTCAGGCTGAAATACCACCTTAAAAGGGAAAGGGGAGGGCGATGTAGCCTCTGGGGCGGGAGGAAATTGTTCTTAGGAGTAAAGACTGGGACTTAGAAGAACATGCTGATGGAGGTAAGATTGTGACGAAGGGTGTCTGGCTGTGATACCAACTTCTAGTCTCTTACGACAAGAGTCAGTCCTGGCTGGCTGATGAGACGCTGGGAGGAGATTTATGGCCATGGCTCTCTTTTGGAGGATCTGTCTTGAGGCAGATGAGGGAATTCTGAGGAAGCCTCTCCCTGCACTTGCTGTTTTTCAAGTCCTGGAGCTCAAAAAAATCAGTCTGCCGAAGCAGCACCTTTTAGGAGGGTGTGTTCTGTCCTTCACCTGCTCTGCACTTCCATGTGCCTTCCTCACAGGTAGGACCTAAATGCCCCACCTCTGTGTACTTCCTTAGAGACCAGGTGATTCCCCATGTTAAATTAATATGTTTAGAAGTAACTTTGTGCCTACTTTATATCTGTAACATTTATATTTGAGGTTGCAAGAAATATTTTCAGGGCATTCACTTTGGGAAGATGAAAGGTGGGCTTAAATTTTGGGTTTATCTTTAGCATCTTACTAGAGTTTGAGCTTTTCTAGGGAATATACTATATATCATTCATGGCTGTTTTCTCACCACTGAATCAGATGACTGACCCTATTCAACACTCAATAAAGTTTTTTATTAACTAACTGAATGAAAGACAACTAAACAATACCTTTCAGGCCCAGGGGTTGGCACACTAGGGTCAAATCTGGCCTAAGAGAAGAATTTTTTTTTACATTTTTAAAGGGCTGTAAACATAACAAAAATATGTGAGAGAGACTATATGGACCACAAAGCCTACAGCAGTGGTTCTCAACCTTCCTAACGCCGCGACCCTTTAATACAGTTCCTCATGTTGTGGTGACCCCCAATTTCATTGTTACAAATTGAACATAATTAAAGCATAGTGATTAATCACAAAAACAATATGTAATTATATATGTGTTTTCCCATGGTCTTAGGCGACTCCTGTGATCGACCCCCAAAGGGGTCGCGACTCACAGGTGGAGAACTGCTGGCCTAAAGTATTTATTATCTGGTCCTAGACAGAAAAATGTTTGCAGTCCTGGCTCTATTTTTAATTATACATTTTTTTTCCCTGCAGTAGTTCCCCTTATCTGTGGTTTTGCTTTCCATGGTTTCAGTTACCCAGCCAACCACAGTCTGAAACTATTACCTGGAAAACTCCAGAAGTAAACAATTCATACATACTTTAGTCTGAATTCAGACCAGTTTGTGAAGTGAGGCTATTCAGGGAGGTTGACCCTCATAATCCCTTCTCTTTTATTGACAGAACTCGTATTTTGTTTGGTTTATATTGTCCCTACCTCTAGGGATGAAATGTGGCAGGCCAAGCCAGTTTTGACAATCCCACTCATCACTATTAGTGATTCATCTGGGGTAGACATGTGACTCATCGCTGAAGATGAAACGGATGGGGGAATGTCCAGGGAGATACCTGGGAAGATACACCTCTTTTAAAGACAAACATACAGAAAGGAATATACATGTTTGCTCCCACTCCATTCTTTCTTCCTGGGGACTTGGCTATGTGCTGACACGCAGTCATCTTTGACCGTGAATAAAGAGGAAACAGTTCACAGTGATGCTGACCTAACATTCCATCCCTGTTGGGCTACCGGACTGGCCTGAGAACCACCTACCTTCAGTTTTCTGGTCACATGGCCTCATGGTTCAGGCCCTCATGAATTGCGTATTCTGATACTTGCTGCCAAAATATCCCAACTGAGTCGTTCAGGTTTTAAATGATCTTCTAAAAGCTAGATTAAATTATTAAAAGTTTGTTTGAAATGAAGAGCTTTCTCCAACGCTTGGAGTCATAGTGCAGCCCTAGTATCGTCTAGACAGGGATTAACGTAACCTGCTATTGCATAAACATGGAAATAGCCATTTGGGCTTAAATTTGTGTGAGAAGTAACCATTTGGAGAGCAGAGTAGATTCAACCAAGACAAATCAATGTAAACCTCTCATCTGATTTAGAAGCAAGTGTGTGTGTGTGTGTGTGTGTGTGTGTGTTTATGTTTATGTGCATGTCCTGGGTGAACCTAGAATGCATATTTTCCACATAAGTAGATATTGTTCAGGATGCAATAGACTAGGAATTAAGGGGAAGATGCCTTTGACCTCTCAAGAAAGATTTAGAAATCTATGCTCTAACTTCACATTTTGAATTTCATTAGGAATCCCCAAATTCCTTGTTTCAGAATGGATGGAGATGCGGTGTTTTTGTGATATTATTCTACCTTCTTTCTTTACTTTGATAACCCAACTTGTTCAGTTGCATTTCACTGCCACATAGGAAATTGCCCAGGTCTCACAACTGCAGAATCATGCTCTTCAGACTTTTGTTCGCTCTACTTTAGTTTTGTTAACTCTTGTGACCCAACATTAACTGAGTTTGATTGCTTTTTGGAAACCTTTCCAGTAATGTTATGATTGAGATGGTGTTTTCTCAGTTGTGTGCTTATCTTACTCATGTATGGATGGCACTAATAGCACTCTGGTGGACATTCCATATCCTCCCCCATCGCTGCCTCATATCGCCCTCTATCATTGGTCAGCCTATGAAATTTCATGGGTTGTTCTATTTCTGTCCATTCTCTGGAACTGTTAACTCTCTAGGAGGGGCCCATTATTCCTGAATTTGGGAAGAGACAACTCCCTGTCCCCCCTCCCCCCAACGCTGCTTTCATATAACAAATCAAGAATAGAAAACTTCTTTATCTAAAGAAAAAAGGGGTTACATATTCTATAATGAAATCCTAACATGTACATAATGCTTTACGGTAAATGTGCATTCGTGTTTCTTATTTTATGCTCATACAAACTCCATAACATTACCAAGGTATTGCTTTTTTTTAATTGATTTCATGTGTTTGTTTTTTTAAAAAAAGAGGTTCAGGAAGTTTAAGAGGCTTGTTCAAATCACTTTCCTTTGAAAAAAGAGATTCCATCTCTATACAGAGGTCTCCTCATTCTAATCTCTCCCAGAAATAGGACTTCGAATTGTTTTTAAAAATGTTTTTATTTATTTGAGAGAGAGAAAGAGAAAGAGAGAGAGAGAGAGAGAGAGAGAGAGAGAGAGAGAGAAACATCGATGAGAGAGAACCATCAGCATTGACTGCTGCCTCCTGCACGGCCCCTCCTGGGGATTGAGTCCACCACCCTGGCATGTATCCTGACCAGAAATCGAACACATGACCTCTCTATGCCCAACCAAATGAGCCACACCCACCAGGTTATTTGTTTTGTTTTGTTGTTATTGCCACCATCTTTTTAAATGACCTTTGGAAATAATTTCTGAAATATAATTTTTGTCAGATGTGGCCAATTAATGAGGCCAGCTGACATCTGGTATGTCCACTGAAATCAGTGAACCTCTGTAAATAGGTTTCCACCACCTTCTGTTTTAAAAACATGTAGCAAAATGTATTGACCACGTATCAGGAAGACATAGGAGCATTTGGAAATGTTTTAATACTGCACAGGAACTCAGTAAACAACCACAGGTTCTGTCGGTACCGTGTGTCAGATGTCAGTGTCAGCTGAAGACCATAATAAGAAGTCCAAACGTGAAGGTCCCCAGTTAATGTGCGAGGCCACCTTTTCCCGCTTGTATTCTCAGCGGATGACAGAATCCTGTGTACCTGACCACCAGACTTTATTGGTGGCTCACATATGTGTGGTGTGCGTTCCATTTTAATTAACCTCAGGACTCCACGAGCCAGAGCTGGGCTCCCTAATTATTTTCATGAAAACCAGTGATCTGCCCAGAAATGAAGGTTGAGAGAAAATGGAAGCCATCAGAGCCAATGCTAAATCTACACAAATAGGCATGGTTGCTAGAAAATATAACCTACTTTTTCTTTTAAAGACTTTCATATTATTTAACTTTTGTTGAATGGCGTTACAGTTAACTCTAGAAATGACTCCTGGGCTGATTGTTTTTGTACATCTGTCTATCAGTACACGCGCCCGTGCACACACACGTATATATATTTAGGGCACAGTAAAGAAAATATGCCCTAAGGTAATATTTCTCATCTTCATAATGCATGTGAAAAAGTATTCTTGCTTTATCCTCTAAAAATAGCTGAGACCAGAAATTGAACGCACTGCTACCCACAAGCCGGCCTTGACAGGGAGCGGCCAGGATTATCTTCAGGATCAAGGCTTCGTGATTGAGATAAAATGAAAGAGACTTTACTGCTCTTTATGTAATTAATGCAGTCATTATGAAAATTTCTCTGCACAGCTGTTAGGCTGGAAAAAATTAGCATTATCCGTAATCCCTTTATATCTTTGACACGATTCATAGTTTCCCAGCTATTCCCTATTTTGAAAATGAAATGGCATTTGAAACCTTCCATAGGTAAGCATTGCTTATATGTTGCCTTAATAGCAATTCTATGCCTCATTTTTTAAATTCAGTGACCCATTCAGATAGTTAAACTGCCAGGGCTTGACAATTGGTTTGTGTGGTGACTCGCAGATAATGGGTCAAGTGGCCAAGCAGGTCGTAACATAGTCAATTCAGTTTAGTCTGAAACTTTTAGACAGCTGAACTAATCAATAGCCGCCAACCAGGCTGTTTATTAGGCCACTCCAATGTCCTAAGGTATGGCCCCCAACTGCCCTCCCCTGCCGGCCTGATCACCCCCAACTGCCCTCCCCTGCCGGCCAGATGTTGTTCCAAAGTAGGAAGCCGGGTGTGTCCATAATCAGGAACTCAGTGATTGATGTATTACCTCACCTACTTGATCATATCTAACAAAAGTTCCCCCAATAAGTTTATTAGTATTTAGAATACATTTTATCGTCGTTTCTGTCTAAATCTCTAATAATCCTGAACTTGGGTAGAAAAGACAGAGGTGCAGTATGTTGGGGTCCTTAACACCCCACGTATGAGTCCAAGCTCAGACCCAACAGGCTGGCCCTGCGTCCTTCAGGGAGAGGCTGGAAGGGAGACTTGGCAGCGCCTCCAGGTCCTTCCTAAGGGAATCTGTCTGACCCTCTCTGAGGGACGCTTGGTCTTGAGAAGTGATTCCTGTCCAAGCCTTAGGTGAGGGGGCCCTCGAGTCCTTCTCGACGTGAGTCAGGCTTCTGCTTACAACACGGGGGTTCCTTTGTTTATTCAGATCAAGTTGGACCCTCGTCCTCTGCCCAACTATTTTAGTCTAAGTTGCCATGGCTACTTGGCAACTACTAAAGATTCCCATGACACCAATTATTCCGAACATCTTTCTGCCCCTGCTGCCCATTCCTGTAACCGCAAGGCCCCCCCCCCCACGCCCCATTTCCAGGAGGGAAGTGCTTCAGACGCTGGGGGCCTATCACCCTCCCTGAAACCAGGGAGCCTGTGTCTGCCTCCTCACCCCGCCTCCTGGGAGCAGCCACTGCAGCGTCTTTCAAGCTGCTGCCTGTATTTCTTAACAAAAAGATACTTAACATTTTTACGTGGAAATAATTTCAAACGTACAGCAAATGTGCAAAAATAAGCAAACACAAAGAGTGGCACACCCTTTACCAGGTTCGTTTGCTGTTAACAATTGGCTCCATTGGCTTTGTCATTCGGACTCTCAACACTTGGGAGTAGCATTCAGAGCTCTTGGTCCTTTACCACCAAACAGTTATTTCTTAAGAAAAAGGGTGCATGCTCGTGGGACAACTGTCCAGTTATCATTTTCACTGAATTTAACATCAGCTCAACCCTTTCGTTTTATCTGTTATCCGAATTCCAGTTTTCCCAGCCCCCCCAATCAGGTCCTGTATTGCATCTGTTTGCCCTTTGGGATGTACTACAACCTAGGACTCCTTTCATTTGGAAGCTTTCTAAAGCCTTTCTTTTTCTTTTATGACATTAGCATTTATGCAGAATATAATCCTCTGACCCCACCCCCCTTTCAAAAATAGAATAGCATGCTCCCTATTTTAAGTTATCTTGCTGGTTCCTCATGGTTAGATTTGGGTTGTGTGTTCCCAGCCAGACTGCTACACAGAGGACATTGTGATGTGCCGTCCTCCTCAGGGTCTCGAAGCAGGAGGCCCACAACGACCTGCATCTTGGTCACCCGTCCAGGTGTTGTCTGATTGCTCTGCTGAATAGTCACTACATTTCACCTTGGACGCAATAAACAATCTGGAGAAGGTCAATTCAAGTTCCTACAAACACTTTGCTTCTTATCAAAATTTATCCTCCTACTTTTAGCATCAATGGATGGTTGTTGCCTAGACCAGTGGTCGGCAAACTAATTAGTCAACAAGCCAAATATCAACAGGACAATGATTGAAATTTCTTTTGAGAGCCAAATGTTTTAAACTTAGACTATATAGGTAGGTACATTGTTATTCACTTAATTAGGGTACTCCTAAGGCTTAGGAAGAGCCTCACTCAAGGGGCCAAAGAGCCGCATGTGGCTCGTGAGCCGCAGTTTGCCAACCATGGGTCCATACCAATATTCACTAAGGGGTGCAAAATGATAGTTTTTCCAACTTCAGTACTTCCTCTAGAGCAGTAGTTCTCAACCCTCCTACTGCCGCGACCCTTTAATATAGCTCTCATGTTGTGGTGACCCCTAACCATAAAATTATTTTCGTTGCTACTTTATAACTGTAATTTTTTTTACTGTTATGAATCGTCATGTAAATATCTGATATGCAGGATGTATTTTCATTGTTACACATTGAACATAATTAAAACATAGTGGTTAATCACAAAAACAATATGTAATTATATATGTGTTTTCTGATGGTCTTAGGCGACCCCTGTGAAAGTCGTTCAACCCCCAAAGGGGTCATGACCCACAGGTTGAGAACCGCTGCTCTAGAATTACCAATCAACATTGGCATTCTTCTAAAACCAGAGCCTCTGTCCTCTTTGTATTTTTTTATTTTGTAAAAAACAACAACAACAAAAAACAAGAAAGAAAGAAAGAACAGGTTCCAAATGGAGTCACTTGTGCAAAACTCCACATCAGGAACCCAAAACTTAATACCTAACCTAAGTGTAGTCCAGCCTCCCGGGAATGTAACCTTTCCACCCCGTGGGTCTGGAATGACCTGCCCAGCACTAGTGCGGTGCTCTGCCTGACAGACTCTCCCTCCCCCATGGAAAGTGACCCTGTCTGAAACAAGCCGCTCGTCCCTAGAGTAACTTCCTGCCGCCTCCTGCCTAGACAAGTCTTCCACTCTGCGGAGTCCTCGAGTTAAATAAAGCCAGGTAGATCGAATATACACTCAGCTGATGGTGTGGTTTTTAAAAACAGATTAGATAGGCATATATGTTATATATAAATACATATTTTCTATGTCATACCAAAATATGTAAGTATACATATGTGATGGTGAGTTTATATGTATATACATTAATATATGTTGTGTTTTTGGTATGGACTCATAGTTTCCCATTTTTCCCCAGGGGTTTATAACATTTGTCTTTTTTTTTTTACCAATTCCTTTCTAAATGCCGAGGCACAGGCAGGGTCCTCTGAACCAGGAGTTTCTTATGCATTGAGTGATTTAAGGGCACATTCAATAAATCCACCCAGTCTTATTTTTCTAAGTTTTAAAATGCCTTCTTTCATCTTCCACTGATAATGTGAGGCAGATCACCTCCATTTAGTTCAGGCCATCCCTGAGTCCAGGTTCCAGTCCCCTAACAAGGCCGACACTTAATCCCTTATTGGGAAGCCGGAGTTGGCACATTAGATATATCATCTCTGGGAGATACACACATGTGGATATATTTGGCCCGATCAATAGCTGTGTTTCTTTTCCCTTGTCTAGTCCCTTTAAAACCCATCCTCACACCTAGTCCTCAGCTTTCTGCAGGTATACACGAGTTGAGTCATGGATTTTGGTTTACCACAGAACTTTTTCCAGGTCAGACTCCGTATTTTTCTCCCCGGGACAAGCTGAGATCCCACTCGTGTCGGAGGTGTAGTGTCTGTGAGGTGCATAGAGCAGAGGTGGGGGAGGGGTATGTCCTCCCTTTGAAAGGTGAAGGTGCTGCAGGGTCTCCTAGCAACTCAGGGCTTGTGTCACCAGAGAGGAGAGGAAGCGCTATTTCCCCTGGCAAAGGGATGCTCTCTGGCCTCGAGGGACGCAGAGCGGCCAGGCTCCTCACAGTCACCATGATGTGCCCATCAGAATTCTACTCTCTCTCAATAAATGTTCAAGCTTTCACCTGCGGGGCGTGGCAAGGTTTGAATTCACGTTACGTTGGGACTCAGCAAACGCTAGGAACTGACTCGGTGTCTGATTTCTGGCCCTGTCGGTTTTGTGGCCACGAGAGATCATGATGGATGTGCCCTCATCTTCTCGTCATGTCTTGAGTTGAAAGTCGAAAACCCAGAGCTTGTCCTGTCTTTTTTGTTTCTTCTTTATGCTCCGGTGTAAGGGGAAATGGCTGGAGGCCTGTATCTTCCTTCATTCCTCTGTAATGGTTCGTCCCAGCAGCCGCCTGGCCTGCCAAACCTTTCACGCCAGGAGGCACTTTAGTTCATGGACTGGTTGTGATCATGAGGCACTGTGGGCTCTGGGCTGTGTGTTTTCCCTTTTTAAATGGAACGGGGAGCCATCCTTCACACCCAAATGGGTCTCACAATCCCTCCCAAATTCCATTCCTTGAGTTTTGCTCACAACTACTTCTATACTAGATACCGTATCCGTCAGAACTCAGGGTAACAACAGGGTCCACTCCAGATATTACAAAGAGGAAAAGATTAAGCAGAGGATGACAGGCTTATATTAAGGAAGGCTGAAAGGACAGCTTCCACTTAGGCCACCCGAAATGCCTTCTGCAACCAAGGACAGATGTGCAGGGGACATAGCACTGGGGCTGAGAGTGGCTCTGAGCCAGGATCAGGGGTCCAGCACGGAGAGGCTAATGCCCCGTCACCTCCGATCCAGCACCATCTGGAAACTAAAGTAGGAAGACGGCCATGAGCAGGGCAGGCAGTCTTCAGTTCTATGATCTCGTTAGCCAGGAAAACATCAAAAGGGACAAGAAAATGGTTTCAGCCTCATTCTCACTTTCCAAATCTCCCTCAGGGGCATTCAATCTGAGGAGCCTAATTTGCATCCAGAATCCCAGCTGCAGTGGATAAGTGTTTCCAGTTACCCCGCATCTCAATTAGAGGCAGAGTGGAATCCAGGCTGAAGGAGCCATCCTCAGTGTTCAACGTGTCCCCAGAGAGAACCGCCACAGAGGCAGGCGCATTCTGACCCATGTATCCAGTTTTCATGAGTCGGAAGCAGCAAATACTTGACTCTGTCCTCATAGTGGGTACCTGGCCACCAGATGTTGGGAAGCCCATGAAATGCCGATTCTCAGTCCCACAGACTGAAATCCTTGATGCCTGTTTTCCTCTTTTTCTTATCATTCTTAAATCATGAAAATAAATCGCATCCAGCCCATGTCTAAAGTGGCTTTCATATTTAGCTTGATACTTTTTTTGTGTGCTTTTTGTTTTGTTTTGTTTTGTTAATCTTCACCCCAGGATATTTTTTCCATTGATTTTTAGAGAGAGTGGAAGGGAGGGAGGGAGGAAGGGAGGGAGGGAAGGACGGGAAGAGAGAGAGAAACATCAATGGGTCTGGTTGCCTCCTGCATGTGCCCCAACAGGAACCACAGATGGAAGCTACAACCCGAACATGCCCTTGACTGCGAATCAAAACCATGACCCTTTGGTGTGTGGGCCAAAGCTCTAACCACTAAAGAATGCAAGCCATGGGCTAGCTTGATACTTTTTAAAAATTAGAGTTAGCATACAATATTATTTTAGTTTCCTGTGTTGAATGTAATAATTCAATATTTATGCATTTTAAGAAATGAATACTACACTAAGTCTAGTAACTATCACCATACATAGTTATCACGCTATTATTGACTCTATTTCCTGTGCTGTACGTTACATCCCAGTGACATATTTTATAACTAGAAGTTTATCCTTCTTAACCTCCTTCCCCCTGTCTCCCCTACCCCCTTCCCCTCTGGTAACCATCAGTTTGTTCTCTGTATCTGTGAGTTTATTTCTGTTTCACTTTGTTCATTTGTTTTGTTTCTTAAGCTTTCACATTGTAATTGAAATCATATGGTATTTGTCTTTCTCTGTCCAACTTATTTCACTGAGCATAATACTCTCTCACCCTATCCATGTTGTTGCAAATGGCAAGATTTTATTCTTTTTTATGGCTGAGTAATATTCCGTTACATATAACCATTTTGTATAATAACATATAATATTCCATTTTATATATACATATATATATATATATATCCCATTGTATATGTAAATATATTCCATCATATACATCACTTCTTTATCTACTCACCTGTTGATGGACACCGAAGTTACTTCCGTGTCATGGCTATTGTAGTAGTGCTGTGATGAACATAGGGGTGCACATATCTTTTTGAATTAGTGTTTTCATTTTTTTTAGATAACTACCCAGAGTGGAATTACTAAGTCATATCTTAGTTCTATTTTTAACTTTTTGAGGACTCTCCATACTCGTTTCCATAGTGGCTGCACTAGAATCCAACCCACCTGTGGTGTGAAACGGTTGCTTCCTCCACATCCTCACCAACCCTTGTTGTTTACTGTCTATTTGATAAGAGCCATTCTGACGCATGTGAGGCGATGTCTCCTTGTGGTTTTGATTTTCATTTCCCTGATGACTAGTGATGTTGGACATCTTTCCTTGTGTCTGTTGGCCATCTGTATATGTTCTTTGGAGAAATGAATATTCAGGTCCTCTGCCCACTTTTTATTTGGATTGCTGTTTTTATTG
The DNA here is from genome assembly GCF_000327345.1 of Myotis davidii. Taxonomy (NCBI): domain Eukaryota; kingdom Metazoa; phylum Chordata; class Mammalia; order Chiroptera; family Vespertilionidae; genus Myotis; species Myotis davidii. The sequence goes on along the minus strand of NW_006297021.1, from coordinate 1,167,419 downwards.
ATATTGAGTTGTACGAGTTCTTTAAATATTTCGGATATTAACTCATTATTGCATATATCATTAGCAAATGTCAGTAAATGCATTTTTTTAAAAAGTAAGTTTTATTGACTTTAGAGAGAGAAGAGAGAAGGAGAGAGAGAAACATCAATGAGAGAAAAACATGCATTGACTGTCTCCTGTACACCCCCTACTGGGCACTGAGCCCACAACTGGGGTATGTGCCCTGACTGGGAATGGAACCGAAATCCTTCAGTGGATAGGACAATGCCCAACCAACCAAGCCACACTGGTCGGGGCTCAGTAACTGCATTTTCAGTTGACGTTGAAATTCATAGGGTAAACATGAGAAATATAGACTGTGGGCTAATTGGCTTTGAAACATTGGGGGATTTCTTCTACTACAGAAGATTCCACTGAAAGATAAATGGACACACACAGCATGGAAAGTATCGACCACATGGAAACCACGGGCGAAAGCTCAGTTGGCTTGCATTGCCGTCTGCTCCAGAGGTGCGTGTACACATACTAACTTTCACTGTGTTCTTTTTATTTGTACTTGTTTATCCCATCTAAGCAACAACCTCTTATTTTAAAAAGAATTCAGTGAAAGAGGGGGAAAAAAACTAAGATAGGAGAAGAAACTTTTAAAAAATATCTTTTTGATGTCTTATTTGAAGGTGTTCATTTTGTGGTAAATTATTTTGTTACATGTTACGTTTTTAACATATTTAGTTCATACATGAGCCTTCGTAGTTCATGCCCAAGAATATTTGTTCCCCAAGCTTTGATATGAACAGTCTCCTCCAACTATGTAATAAAGAAAATAAGTGGGCCCTGGCTGGTGTGGCTCAGGTGGTTGGGCGTTGTCCCTTACACCTAAAGGTTGCCAGTTCGATTCCCGGTCAGGGCACATGCCTGGGTTGTGGGCTCTATCCCAGGTAGGGGGCGTGCAGGAGGCAGCCGATTGATGTTTCACTCTCACATTGATGTTTCTCGCTCTCTCCCTCTCCCTTCTTTTCTAAAAAATGAAAATAAAAAGTCAATAAAAACATTTTTAGAAAAAAAGAAAATAAGGTGGCTACATATTAGTCAAGTTTTTGGTCAATATCTGGCCTTTTCTGAGGGAGTAGCTGACACTTTCTCAGGTAGAGTACCTCTGACTGCTTGTTAAAAAGACAAGCAGTGGTTAGGTTACAAATACCAATGGTATCAGAGTGGAAAACATTGTCACTTCTGATCACGTACCTGGAAGATTCACTCCATTCTGTAAATCTCTCTGAATTATGTAGATTAATCTTTGGAAGAGATAACAGCTATTCATTACAAATTTTAGACATTATTTCCCAGGGTATTTTAGAATTTACTGAAAATAAGTATCAAGGATATCACAAAAACCAGGAGATGATCCCAACTATAGATACAGAATACAACAGCGACAAAATATCACTGTAATGAGGCAGAAGAGGTACTTGATTTTTGTTGCAGGAGAATTTAGATCAATAGAGCACGTAACTATACATTGCATTTCTAGAGCGATAGAAGACCCATAGTACTGAACATCAGAGCTGGCTCTTGAAATGAGCATTGGGAAGAAATGTGGGAGCTAACTCAGTGTAGTGATTGCATTGGAGCGCACATTTGCAAGGACGAAGAGTTCCCAGAGGATATAGTCACACCGGCTTTAATAAAGGCGGAGGCTGTGGTAGATCGGGAGGAAGAAGTCATGGGCAGTCATCAATCATAGAGACATCCGAGTGTTTCCAGGCACAGTCCTTCAGTGCCCTTCCTTGGCCATCTAGGATGTATTTCATTTTTGCATATCAACCTCCAAGACTTGTCTGAGGTACTTGTCAGGGGAGTCCAAGCTCAAGTTCACCAGGGGACTTTAGTAATTTCACATCATACAGGCAAAGCCAGGAGGGAAGCTGGTTGAACGAGGAGCAAACTCCATTCTCTGCCTGCCTTGTAAACCCCTGAGCACGCCCATCTGAGCCCCCACCTCGCCCCTTTGTGAATTTTTACTTGTCTTCTTGATTCCCTGTATGTCTGTATTTCTGGATTCCTGATTCCTCATCTGACTTCTGTTCTCAAAATGATCTGCTCCTTTGACCTTGTTTTCTCACGAGCCTTAGTTTAGTGATTGGCAGCGAAAATGAGACGAAAGACCTAAAGCTTTGCATCTTTTCTATCTGCAGGATTGCCTGTTATATTATGGTATTTAGTGGCTCATTGGATCTTTGAATTGATAGGATGGAAATTGGGGGTGCAATCATTTTAAATAATTTATTTGGGAAGGACACATGAGAATAGTTGCCTTATCTGATGCTTAGATATAGTGTATTCATTGTAAATCCATCCATTATATATGGAAAACAGCTTTGGGTTAGATAACATTCCCTGTGGTAAGATTCTCTCTTCATTTCCCATTTTTATGTTCTCAATTTTTGGAGAAAAACCAAGAGATCTTATTATAGATAATAGTAGAGTTCTTTGCTCTAAATACAGTCAGCCGTGACACCATTTGCCACATAGAACACGTGCAATTGCTTTTTATTGTAATGTCATTGAGGTTGGCTGGGCTGGACCAGGATTCTCCTGTCACTGTCATGGCCTTCAACACTCTCCGGTAGACAGATGCCTGATTCTTACCCAACTGCCTTTCTGACGAAGTCTGGCTTGTTGGCCTGTTGACCCAGGGCTCCTTGCGAAGCTGCTGGAATTACTTAATTGGCCCTTTAAGCATGTTTAATGTCCTGATGAAGTTCTCTATTTCTCATGTGTGTTGTATAGAAATCAATGGCTGGCATACAGGAGGAGCATTTTTTCATGCACATTTGTCCATGGATTATGCATTTTGACTACTCTCTACAGTGGGGCCTTGAGTTTAATTCGTTTTGAGACCGAGCTCGTTAAGGAGCTCATTAACTCAAATTACTCTATCAACTTGATGCAAAAATCGGCCGAGAGACAGCTGGTATCTCAAAAAACTCGTTAGTCAGGACACTCGTAAGTCAAGGCCCCACTGTATTACTAAAGTGTACACTTTGGGAAAAACTTCATTAATTTAGTTAGGTTCACTATAGACCCCAGGTCAACTCTGAAGTTCTCAGGTTGCTCGGAGAAACTTGAATAAATAGGTCTGAAATTTCCCAGGGGAGGGGTGAAGGTTCAAGATATTTCATCACATTTACTTTAGAAATACACGAAAACTTGGAGATGAGCCAACAGGTTTCCCACCGTGACGGTTGGCATGCTCCATCAAGGCAAGAATTTTTATTTGTGTTGGTGTCGGCCAGACCGCAGAGGTACGAGTAAGTACTTCACCGCACCATTGATAAAAGTTACTAAAAGTAACTTTTCCAAAGCTATGCAATGCGTCATACTGGGCAAATAAATGAATTGAACAGATACCATGGGTCATAACCTTAACATACACTAGATTTGCTCTGAACTCTGGAGAACAGCAGAAGAGAGACTGGCAAAGCAGAGTGGAAAGTAACTTCAGGTCTGTCTTACATGTCCCTGGTCCTCACCTCACCGCACAGCACTCAACAATGTTCACAGCCGTGCCCCAGGGAGCGGGAGGAGGGCCTTCACTTGGTATAATGTTTTTTTGTGAGGACAAGGAAAATTTTCATGCACCAATCCCAATGGTGAATACTTTTCAAGGGCTTATTATGTAGTAGCCATTGGACATATAGTGAAGAACATATATACTCTTCACCACATTTTACATGAGAAACGAAGGCCACAAAGCTGGTAACTGGCGAGCTGGGATCATGAACCTCATCAGCCCACTTTAGAGCCATGCTGGTGCTGGTGGTCTGTGGTCCCTCCTCAGATTCAGTGGAACTGAAGACACATCCTCACAAAGCCTATCAGAAAGTACAAATATAACGTGCCGTGTGGGACAGGGGGCAGTGGTGTGAGAGAGTGTGAGGGAGGGAGCGGCAGGGTGGGACGCTGAGAGAAAGGGTTTTGGCTGGGGAGGGAGGTGCTATGCCAGGTCGGGCCTTTTAGGCCGTGTGGACTTTCGTGAGCCATTTTTATTTCAGTGGGAGGTCGTCGCAAGATTTGTGTGGGGTTGTGACATGATCCTATTTATGTTTTATAAATGCCACTCATTCTGCTTCTTGTACTTTCATAGAATAGCCACAATGATTAATGGCACATTTTTGACAGAATATTCCTTCTAACATACTTTTTCATGACTTTATCTCATTCACATGCCTCATAGATGGTATTTGGAAAATGTTTTTGAATAGAAACCATATTTAAGACTATTTTTGGATTGATATGTTGTAACATAAATAGAAGCAAGTTTAGAGGATTTGTACATGTTACTATGATTTAAAATTAAGGAAAAGGCATGTGGCAGAGGTACGAGTAAGTACTTCACCGCACCATTGATAAAGCTATGCAATGCATATTGTAGGTTATGTACATGTTAAATAATGTTAGTATATTTATATATTTAGACAGTATTTCCTATAAGTAGTACTGATGCAGGCATATGGAACTATAATGTAATCATATTATGTAATTATAATCTAAACTATTGAACTTATTAATATAGAATTCTATAATAGAATTAAACTGATTCAGGTTTACTATTTCACCCATCTTTTAAATATAATGAAGCAAAGGCAAGAAAATCCTGGATTCTAGTGAAATTCAGTAAAGAGAATGCTTACACTGGCCTGTATAGTAAACGGCTAAGACTCACAGGTTTGTACTGATATTATTGCTTGTTCTTTGCAAAACCACCAGCTAGGAAAACAGCCCGGCCACCTTTCGGGTGCGCGGTGTTTGTATCTCATTCGTATAAACAAGTTGTCTTTTGGAACCAGAAGTAAAAACCGTGGCCTTTGGCGCTGGTTAAAAGCTGAAACTGTTGCTCTAACAAACACAATTTCTCTTCCTGGGCTGCTTGGAGATTGGCAGCAGCTCAGCCCTGAACATCCAGGGCAAGCGCACGGTCCAGCAGCGCCCCCTGGGGGCCAATGGCGAAATAGCAGCCTGTCATGCGGCAGCAGGAAGGCGAGGAACCAGTTTCTCTGAATGCATTTTTGGAGCAGGTAGGTGAGGCAAAGAACCGCCTGGAGAACGGAGGAGGCAGGTGACAGGTTAGACAGCAAGAGAAGTGGCAGGAGGCAGAGTCGGTTAATGATCCCAGCGGCTTTCTGACTCGGAGAATGCTTCAGTTGGTGAGAGAAGGGGGCACTTGTAAATTATCTCTCCATACCAGTCGGGAAGTCCTCCGGAGATTTGAATGTCCTTGCCTATCAGGACAGGCAGACATTTTATAAGGTGAGAATTCTGCATGAATGCCCGTGTTCTAAGGTGTATTATTGAATCTGCCACCCGTCAAATCTGAGAATGCCAATGAGAAGAATCCTGTGGCTACAGCCCGGAATATGTGCCAGTGGTTCTGTTGTTACAGGGAAAGGCTGTCTCTTTTGGTTAATTTGCCATCGCTAAAGTTTTGGTATTGTCCAGTGATGGCGAACCTTCTGAGCTCGGCGTGTCAGCATTTTGAAAAACCCTAACTTAACTCTGATGCTGTGTCACATATAGAAAGTTTTTGCTGTTTGCAACCATAGTAAAACACAGACTTATATTTTTGATATTTACTTTATATATTTAAATGCCCTTTAACAAAGAAAAATCAACCAAAAAAATGAGTTCGCGTGTCACCTCTGACACGCGTGTCATAGGGTCACCATCACTGGTATAGTCAAATTACCACTGCGCCCTCAACAGATAGGGCTTTCATTCCTATTTTAAGGTGACCAAAAAAATGCATGGTGGTCAGATAATTCTTATTTTATGTTATTTGTTTTTCAATTCAAAACCTTTTATTTCATTTTTTACCTTTTCAACATTTTTACTGAATTTATTTGGGAAGGGGGGAGCCTCTGGGATAACTACAGGTCATGGGGGAGCATGGTGTGATGGGGGTGGTGGTCACGGGTCAGCACTGTGCTACCACTGGCAGGGATCATCCCGTCTGTTCCTCACATAAAATAGATATTCTTTTTTTAATGTTTTATTGATTTTCTAGAGAAAAAGGAAGGAAGAGGGGGAAAGAGATAGAAACATCGTTTGGCTGCCTCCTGTATATCCCCTGCCCCGAAACCAGGCATATGTCCTGACCCAGAATTGAACTGGCGACCTCTTGGTGCATGGGGTGATGCTCTATCACTGAGCAACACTGGCCAGACAAAGTAGATATTCCTTTTTTAAAAATTAACAGTTCCATCTCTTCTTTACTTCCATAATCAAATCATGTAGATGTGATCACCCCCACTTTACAGATAAGGAAAGGAGACTCAGAGATGTTGAGTGAGTAGCATGCCCCACCTGACAAAGGCCTGATCCAATGCTCACGGCTTTATTAGCCACGTTCAGTGCGCAGGGAAGTGAGGCTGAGGGGCAGTGAAATCCATTGCCCAAAGCCACACAACTGGCCAGCGCATGTTTTGGTATTTCTCACCCAATTTAAAAAAAGACAACACACACACACACACACACCTAGAAAATGAAAGATTTTGAGTAAGAAATAGTGAAGATAGCCAGGTCTTTAACTTGCACAGATACTAGTGAGAGATGCCGGGCTGGGCGTGGTGATGGGCTCAGCAATGGTGGCCCGCGCTGCTGTCTGCTGTGTTCTGTTGCTGCTACGAACCACCAGCCCTTCCCTGCTGATGCTCATTCAGAAAGAAGGCTCCCGGCCCTAACCGGTTTGGCTCACTGGATAGAGCGTCGGCCTGTGGACTGAAGGGTCCCAGGTTTGATTCCTGGTCAGGGCACATGTCTGGGTTGCGGGCTTGAACCTTAGGGGGTATGTAGGAGGCGGACAATCAATGATTCTCTCTCATCATCGATCTCTCTCTCTTGCCCTCTCCCTCTCCCTTCCTCTCTGAAATCAATAAAAACATTAAAAAAAGAAAGAAAGAAGTCTCCTGGACATTATAATGATTAGACATGAACCTGAAAGGACCAAATCACCAGGCTTTCAATAAAAAAAACTCTTAAGCTGTTTGTACACAGATCATCCGGCCGGAAGCAGGATCTCAGGAATTCTTCGCGGAGGCCAAGGGGGGTTAGAGAGGATTAGCGCAGCCGGTGGGCACGCAACTAAAGGAAGCTTCTCAAGTGAGCAAAACAAAACCGAACAAGCCGTCCGTGAGAAAATGCTGACACAACGCAGGTTTCAGTGTAATAAACAGTGCGCTCAGACCTCTGCCTCACCCTATGGGACTGAGCACCATAAATACGTTATATTTTAGTTCTTCGGAGAGGAGCAGAGGGTCCATGCCATGTAAGAATCATATTTTTATGAGCCCGCTGACGAGTAGCCGGATGTTGAATCGCATCCCGAATCCTTAAGGCCTCGTAAGCAGAGCAGCGCAGTGTGTGTGCCCAGGGAAGCATCTGAGAGGGATTCCTCCCGAGTCCCATCGCGTGGGCAGGCTCCCCTGCCCAGCCCGGAGGGTTCTCATTATTGCTGTCGGCGGGCACCTCACACAGGGTCCTTCCACCATCAGTTCTGCAGGAAAGACACCCCACCCCAGTGGCCTGCTGCTCACAACAGTTGTCAAATTTAAACAGTGGCTCACCGACCTGTGTTGTATTCCGTTGTGTTCTGGAAGTGTATATGCGTGCCAAGCGCTCTAGGGGGGATCAAACAGGAAGTCACGCTGCTACCTTCCCAGCTCGGCTACTTGGGGATATTGCAGACGCCGTCTTCTTACCTCCTGCTGCTGGGTGCACAGTGATCGCACCATTATTGTTAATATTCCCAGTGAAATTCTTGAAATCGGCTCAATTATATACATGGAAAACTCTTGTAAGTCACATAGAGGCACTCTCCTGCCACATATATTTTCATCAAACTATCAAATCAAGAATAGGAAATACAGCCCTGGCCGGTTTGGCTCACTGGATAGAGCATCGGCCTGGGGTCTGAAGGGTCCCAGGTTTGATTCCGGTCAAGGGCACGTACCTTGGTTGCAGGCACATCCCCAGTGGGGGGGGTGCAGGAGGCAGCTGATCGATGCTTCTCTCTCATCGATGTTTCTAACCATCTCCCTTCCTCTCTGTAAAAACTCAATAACATATATATTTTAAAAAAAGAATAGGAAATACAGCATTTTTGGGGGGTGGGAAGCAAAGAAAAACGGGAAATCATTCTCTTTGACGCATTTATCTCCTACATGTATAGTGCAGGTGGCAGAAATAAAACACATGGACTTTGGGGGATATGTTTGACATTATGTACAGATATGACCAGATCATGCTATCTTCACTCTAGATTTCCATTTGGTGCTTCCGTGTGTCATACAGCCAATAAAATACTGTCTTGATAAACCCATTTAGAGATTACAGCATACCGATTTACAGTTGATTTGCAGCTGAAGTCTGTTTTTTAACGTAGTAAGAACATTTCCCATGCGATCTTCCTCCTTAAACTTTTGAGAGCACGACGCAGCAGGGTGAGCTGCAGGCGCCAGGCTGTCCAGCAGGTCTCTGGGACTGAAGGTCTCCCCAGGTCCTCCTCCCTGCAGCCCCTGGCAGCCGCCACTCTGCTCCCTGCTTCCGTGAGTTGGTCTACGGTGGATCCTTACATCATTGGAGCGTGCAGCGTCTGTTCTTCTGCGACGGGCTTCCTTCCCTCGGCATCACCCACCACGCTCATCCAGGTGTTGCAGATGGCAGGGTTTTGTCTTTTCTTTAAGGCCAGGTCACATTCCACTGTGTGATTATAGCACATCTTCTTTATCCAGGCACTTGTTGATGGGCATGTGGGTAGTTTCCGTGTCTGGGCTATTGTGACTAGTGCTGTAGTGAACATGGGGGTGCAGGGACTCTTGGGGATTCTGATGTCAATTCGCGGATGTGGAGAAATTGGATTCCTTGTGCACTGAGGGTAGGAATGGAAGATGGTGTGGCCGTTGGGGAAAGCAGCGTGGAGGTCCCTCGGAAAATTAAAATAGAGCCGTCATATGACCCAGTCAGCCCATGTCTGTGTGTATATGAAAGTGGGTTATTTTTGATACAGTAACTTGCAAATACCATATCAAAACACCACATAATTACTAATACAGAATCATATAAAATTGCAGCTTTCTCTCACACCTTGCCTGGTCCAATATTGGTGTCATTTGATCCGCAATCAGCATGGACAAGAAAGTAATGAGAGTAGTATTTCTGTTTCGTGCACTATCAACCCGCAGTCGCTGGGCTGTTATTGAGTCCCGGTAATTGTCTGGGTCATCAATCTCTGGCAGGAAGCTTCCGGAGTGCAGGATGATAGCAGAGCGTCAAGCGGTGCCACGCTGAGCGGCGATGCATCTCTGCCAGGTGAGCTCTGCCCTCCGGCTACCATCACGTATCCCCATTCTGCTTACAAATGGGCGTTCACTGTGCTCAATGGCACAGGGTACACGGGATTTATAAATAGATGAAACGTTTGCTCTCGCTAACATCAGAGCTTACACAGGTGAAGGTGCAATTGGAAGTCGAGGCAAAATAATTACGCTTATCTGCAAAATAAATGACTTTGGTACATCATTGTGATAAGCTATTTAGATGATTAAAGGTTGTTTATGGAAAATACGCTCTTCGTAGAATAACTCAATTTTAACTTTCAATGTTCACTCTTAAGAAATAAAGTCTGTTTTTTACCTAAAACCTAGCATTGCGTCATTGTACATAATTTTGTTAATTTATAAATTCTAAAGGAATCTCTTTCTAATCTTTGCTGTTAGATTCATTAAGTCATCGGACATTGTTTTAGTCTGGGATAAGAGTCTTTTATTTTTGATAGAAAATTTATTCCCTGATTACACAATGGAAATAACTTGATCTCCTCTTTGCTGATTAGTTTGTAAAGGCAGCTGTGTATCCTCCCTTATTAATCAAAGGTGGCATTTTATAGATAAACATATAGGAAGAAAATCAATATAGTGCTTGCTGTAACTTTAACAAAATTATTGATTTTTGAGAGAGAGGGAGGGAGAGAGAAATATTGACTTGTTGTTCCACTTACTTATACATTTACTGGTTGATTCTTGTGTGACCAGGGACTGGACCCGCAGCCTTGGATATTGGGGTAATTCTCTAACCTACTGCACTACCCAGCAGGGCTTGCTGTAACTTCTGATTTTGTTTTTGACTGAAGCATTTTTGTCCCTGCCTCAGTGTTTTCTATGAAGTACATTACTTCTGGTTCAAGTTTCATTATTTAACTCAATGAACATAGTAAAACCTCCATTTTTATCCGAGAATTTTTTCCAATATCTAGAAAAGTATGGAAAAAATGTGGTCATCCCACAAGAAAACACCTCTGAGCTTTATGGAAGTTTTAACATTTTGATGAAAGATCACAGAAAGAATGCCAGTACTTGGCTGCCCTCCCCAGACCGGCTCCTTCCCCTCCATTCATGTCCTGTTCATGCGAACGTTTGTCGATTTTGTGTATGCATTCGTACTATTACTGCACCAGGATTGACCCATTAACCCTACGCAGTGTTTTGTATGTTTTCAGTTTTTGCACAAATAGTCTGAGACTGAGAATATCATTCAACTTGCCTTTCTTTTTCACTCTTCTGCCTGTAGTTTTCACCATGTTAGTGCAAATATCCCCGAGTCATTCATTTTAAATACTGTACAGTATGATATTAATGGAGTATGTCACAATTTATGTAATGAGCAGTTAGGCCTGTATCCAATTTTTCACAGTTATAATCATGAATTTCCTACTACGTGTCTTCATGCCATACATGCTAGGGTTTCTCTAGAACAATATATGCTATAAAGTTCAAATGTGCTTATTCACAAATTTACCAGCATTTGTCTATAGTGCCCTCAGTTTGTTTCTATAACTGTTACATTTTGCAGTGCATAAACGTTCCCTATTTTTCCAAAATCTTATCAATGGTTAATAGCAAATATTTCTAGTTTTGTCAGTCCGATGGATATGAAATAGTATTTAACTATTGTTTTTAATTTCCATACTTAGAAATGAGCTTGCGTATCTTTTAGTACATTTTTCAGAATTTAGTTTGTCATTGTATTATCTATTCATATATTTTTCTCATACTTTTTTTGGGTTGTTTGCCTATTACCTTATTCATTAGTAAGAGGTCTTTATATAGCTTCTTCCAGTTGGTAGCTGGTCTTTTCACTTGCATACGGCCTCTAGTTGGAGAATTCAAAATTAAATGCATTCAAATTTATCAGTTTTCTTTTTGAGCTTTTGAATCATA
>NW_006297021.1:1153702-1155047 GCF_000327345.1 Myotis davidii | reverse complement strand
TAAATATTTTGCTGGTCTTTTCACTTGCATACGGCCTCTAGTTGGAGAATTCAAAATTAAATGCATTCAAATTTATCAGTTTTCTTTTTGAGCTTTTGAATCATATTAAGCAAGCTTTCCTTGCCTTGTAGCCATAAAGATATTCTTCTATGTTTTCTGTAAAGAGTTTTATAGATAAGGTGTTTCATTCATACTACTTGTACAGATTAGGTCAGTCATTAGAATGGATTATAAGATATAACTAATTTTATTTTTATTACATATAACAAAATCTGTTCTTACAGTAACTTTTATTTATTTTTTAAAAAATATATTTTATTGATTTTTTACAGAGAGGAAGGGAGAGAGATAGAGAGTTAGAAACTTCGATGAGAGAGAAACATCGACCAGCTGCCTCCTGCACATCTCCCATTGGGGATGTGCCCGCAACCCAGGTACATGCCCTTGACCGGAATCGAACCTGGGACCTTTCAGTCCGCAGGCCGACGCTCTATCCACTGAGCCAAACCAGTTTCGGCAGTAACTTTTATTTTAAAAAAACATTTCTTTGTTTATTTTTTTCAGTAACAGAATTCCTTTATTTTAAAAACAATTAACATATATGTTTTCTATATAATAAAAGGCTAATATGCACATAGCCCAAATGGCAGAACAACCAAACAACCGGTTGCTATGATGTGCGCTGAGCACCAGGGGGCGTGTGCAGAATATGGTGGGCATTAGACATGATGGGATGGTGGAGCAGGTGAGTGGAGGCGCCAGACCAAGGCAGAGCACTGGTCGCTGTCACTGGGACAAGCCTCTGGTGATTACTGAAAGTTCTTTGCTCCTGCGCACTGTGGTCCCACCTGGCTCTCGCACCTGCTGCCCGTACCAGCCCTGCTTGCACCTGCTGCTGGCACCAGAGCTGCCACTTGGACCCAAACAGCAGTGCGAGCTAGGTTGGCGCCATCAGCGCGTGGGAGCGGCGGCAGTGGGAGTGGGGCTACCGGCAGAGAGGGGACCAGAGGCTGCAGCAGGAGTGGCCAGCAGGGGCATGGAGGATGGGCCGAGACCCACCCCTGTGCCCACCGCAGCCTTGCAGCCCACAGTTCCTTTCAAGGTGCACAAATTTGTTCATTGGGCCCCTAGTAGTGAATATAAGAGCAACAGCTGGTGGGATGAGAAAATGACTCTAGTTTGAAGTATTTTGATTTGAAAATAGAAATATTAGTGACTCTAGCTTATTTTGTATTATATTTCTATAGATTGTTTCAGAAACACTTTCAGCTGCCTTGGTCAATGAAGAAAGAGAATATATATATTTTTAATTCTCACCAAGGATTATTTTTCCATTGATTTTTCA
>NW_006297021.1:1130215-1134234 GCF_000327345.1 Myotis davidii | reverse complement strand
CTCCGGTCGCTGTCATTGGGGCAAACCTCTGATGGTTACTGAAAATTCTTTGCTCCTGCATGCTGTGGTCCTGCCTGGCACTTGCACCAGCTGCCAACGCAGGCCCCGCTCACACCTGCAGCTGGCCCCAGAGCCACCGCTTGCACCCGCTGTCAGTGCCTGGCGCTGGTCCCGATCACTTGGCACCATCAGCGGGTGCAAATGGCTGCTGTTGACCCTGATCACCCCTGAGGGCTTCCCCACCTCCCCCTGCTCCTGAGGGGCGATGGCAGAAGCCGCTGCTTGCACCGACTGCTGGCACCAGCCCCAGTCGCTCCGAGCCATCAGAGGGTGCTAGTGGGGCCGGCTCCATCAGTGCATGGGAACAGTAGCGGGAGCAGGGCTGCTGGCAGACAGGAGACTGGGGACCACGGAGGGAGAGGCTGGGCGGGTGTGTGGAAGATGGGCCGAGACCCGCCCCTGTACCTACCGATATATATATATATATGGAAAAGAGAGGGAGAGAGAGATGGAAACATTAATGATGAGAGAGAATCATTGATTGGCTGCCTTCTGCATGCCCCTACTGGTGATCAAGCCTGCAACCTGGGCATGCGCCCTTGCCTGGAATTGAACCTGGGGCCCTTCAGTCTGCAGGCTGATGCTCTGTCCACTGAGCCAAACTGGCTAGGGCTCAGTGGTATAATTTATACCTTTATTCCTAGGCTTGGTATCTGTTGGGACAAGACCTCCTGAGCCATGGAAAGCATGTCATACTTGTTGAAATGACAGAACTGTGCCTCTTCCTCCAGGTGGTCATGGAGACCCCACTCTGTTCTTCCTTATTTCTTTTCAACTTAATTTTGTCTCATTGCTTTCCCATCTGATTTTGGGGAAAAGATTGCAAAGTACTATTTTAAAAAAATTGGAATTTTGCTTAGTATTGGGTTGAGATTAATAATTAATTTGGAGAGAATTATCTATATAGATGCATATATAAAAGACTAAGCAACTATCCGACCAGCTGACTGGCCAGTAGGTATGATGCGCACTGACCACCAGGGGGCTGATGCTCAACACAGGAGCTTCCAAGTTGCGGTGACTCGGCAGCTGCAGTTCTTGGGTGATGCACCCCAGAACCAGAGAGGAGGGAGTCCCATTCCTCACGGGGCCACGTGATGCTACCTTTACTCCGTCCACACCTTTGGGGACCCCTGGACCCGCTGGGGTTGGACCCCGGCAGAAATGACAGAACTGTACCTCTTCCTCCAGGTGGTCTTGGAGACCCCACCTCCCCGAATCTGGTTTACTGCTGAGCTGTGGTGACCACAGACGCCCTTCAAGCCAAGGCTCCGCCCAGGTGCGGCCGGCGGGGCGGGGCCTCGGGAGGTTGGCTCCAGAGCTTGTCGCCCATCTCACCCAGTCCTGCCCCACCAGCCACCTTCTAGTTAATTTCTTTTCAATGTGCACAAATCCATGCACCGGACCACTAGTATTTTTATAATATTGTGACTTTTCAACCATGGGCTTGATTTATTTCCATTTATCCAAGGCCTCATTTATAATATTTAATACATTCTCATTTCTGTTAGATTTGTTCCTACTTACCAGAGTTGTTTGGCTTTGATATTTGGCCAAAACCAGTGATTCAGTGGGGCTTTATCCTTGGTCGTCAGAAGACTGAGAAGCTACAAGCCAATTTCAATCTAATTTCTGGCATCCCTGAGCTACAGGGGGATCGATAATTCTCTGATCTCAAAGATTTATTTCTGCTTAAACAGCATTACCACATCAATAACAAAAATAAGATGTTATTTGGGTTTATTGTGAATACCTGAATGTTCATTTACAAATAAATGTAAATAGTCTAGATGTTACTCAGAGCAAAAATTCTCCTTATGTTGTTTTTGTGGTGAAAATCTGTTATTTTGAAATAAAAATGCTTATTTATTATTGCAGAAGTACAATGCTGTAGTAATTAATAATGACTGTGAAATGTTAACAGCATGAAAAGAATTATCATACACTTTTCAGATAGTTAAATATCTAGGACAGTGAATTTGAGATTAAATCAAAATTTGAGAATAAAATTAGCATATTAAGAGAATATGCTAGCTACTTAAGAAAAACATTCAATAGTTTTGAACTAACAAATGTTTATCCAATTAAATAATATGAGGCAGAATGGTAGAGATTATTGGAGAATTCTAATCTTTGTGCAATTGTTCAGCATACAGTATCTGAAAATTTAAATAAAGGAAACTAGGAACTCTAATTTCTAGATATTTCACTACTTTTATGGAGTTTTTTCTTCTGAAGTGACTGTTATTGGCAATGAATGACCATTTAGAACAGCGTGGGCAAACTACGGCTCGCAGGCCTGATCCGGCCCGTTTGAAATGAATAAAACTAAAAAAAAAGCCAAAACCGGTTTGGCTCAGTGGTTAGAGTGTCAGCCTGTGGACTGAAGGGTCCCGGGTTCGATTCTGGTCAGGGGCATGTACCTGGGTTGCGGGCACATCCCCCAGTGGGAGATGTGCAGGAGGCAGCTAATCGATGTTTCTCTCTCATCTATGTTTCTAACTCTCTATCTCTCTCCCTTCCTCTCTGTAAAAAATCAATAAAATATAAAAAAAAACTAAAAAAAAAGGCAGAACCCTTTTATGTAATGATGTTTACTTTGAATTTATATTAGTTCACACAAACACTCCATCCATGCTTTTGTTCCGACCCTCCAGTCCAGTTTAAGAACCCATTGTGGCCCTTGAGTCAAAAAGTTTGCCCACCCCGGATTTAGAAGCACAGATGTTTCTCGCAGTGGCTGCACAATCCCGCAGATGAAATTATGGAGAAATAATATTTATACTAGATGTCCGATGCACGAAATTCATGCAAGGGGCTCGGCCCTCACAGCCCCTGCTTTGTTGGGCTGTCCGGTCTAATGAGCATATTACACTTTTATTATTAGATTATTGTATTATTTTCTGTATGAACTATAAATTTACTTTGGCCCCACCCTTTATGTTTTTAATTTCCGTGAAGTTGGGTAGTGAAGACCTGGGGGGAGAGATAGAGAGGAACATCGATTGGTTGCCTCCCACACAGGGCCCCTGCAACCGAGGTACATGCCTTTGATGGAATCGAATTAGAATCAGTGCTCGAGCTGACACTCTATCCACTGAGCCAGACCGGCTAGGGGTAGGCATTGCGTTTCCACGCCCCCATTTCATTATCATCGAGAGCAGTTGGCGGCCAGTAGAACTGCCTGTCCTGGTAGAAATATTCTGTCGTCAGAACTGAATAATGTGATAGCCCACATCTGCCTATGGGCTCCTGAAACATGTTTAGTATGACTGAGGAAGTGGATTTATAATTTTATTTAATTTAAAATTCAATTTTAATAGCCACATTTGCCTACTAGCTAAAATATAGGACTATACAGGTAGTTTTAATTTTCATTTTATTTCTATCATTTAAAGAAGAGATGAAGTATGGTATGTCCAAGCCATACTTTCTGCCTGGGAGTCCTGTTTTGATCTCTCTCTCCTCCCATGACAATCCTCATTTTTCAGGATCTACCTTAAATTACATTATCATTCATTAATTGCCCTTCCTTACTCATTAAGTCACAAAATATTCTAGCTCAAATAATCAAATCTAAGCCCTTTATTTGACGGATGGGGAAAAAGAGACTAAGAGAGTTAAAATAAGTTTAATTAATTTTATGTGACATTTCGTAGTCTGTCCTGGTTATTGACTTTTAAAAAACCTAATTTCAACATACTTGTGTAGTATGACTACATCAAATATTGCCTGTAATAACTGCCTGTTGATTAAGGATTATAAATATTCCCTTTTTGTATTTAAAAAACAGAGTTCTATTCTATAAATCTGAAGGGGAGTGCTACCATGTGCCATATTTTAATGGTAGTATTCCCGGAAAGGGGGCCTGGCCCTTGACCGGTCTGCCTAGGCCCAGCCGGTAGTGTGGGTCCTTGACTTCATGTAGGAAAATGTTCACAGCACGAATAGGTGAATCT
>NW_006297021.1:1127040-1130014 GCF_000327345.1 Myotis davidii | reverse complement strand
GGGTGGGCTTGCTCCTGGGAAGGAGGCTGTGTGCTGCACCTTCACTCTTGAGGGGTTTTAAAGGCTGGGAGTTTAGGGGAGATCTTAGGGGAGGATCTCAACAGAATATTCATCAGCTTTATGCTGATGCACCAAAGTAAGGTTTAGTCTCTTAACTTCATCTGCCCTTGTGGTTGGCAAATGGCACTGGCTGGATTTCTGGTATCTGTCTCCCTGAGTAGGGTGATTTAAGCTCATGTACCCTCTGGTTGGGGAGGAGAAGTGCAAAGCATTTACTCTTAGGCGTCCCTGGTTTCGGGAAGACAGGGTGTTCTAGATGGCTGCAAGCTGCTGTTAGCTGTCTGTCTCAGTGTCCCTACTCCCCTTGCCCTGGCTTATTTTGACTATTAAAAAACCTAATTTCAACATACTTGTGTAGTATGACTACATCAAATATTGCCTGTAATAACTGCCTGTTGATTAAGGATTATAAATATTCCCTTTTTGTATTTAAAAAACAGAGTTCTATTCTATAAATCTGAAGGGGAGTGCTACCATGTACCATATTTTAATGGTAGTATTCCCGGAAAGGGGACCTGGCCCTTGACCGGTCTGCCTAGGCCCAGCCGGTAGTGTGTGGGTCCTTGACTTCATGTAGGAAAATGTTCACAGCACGAATCCAGGTGAATCTTAGGGGATGTGTATTAAAGCTGGGACAGTGCGACAAGGAAGGGCTGGGGAAATGAGCCTGGGTGGGGCTGCTCTGCCTCACTAGGAAGTCAGAGAAAAGGGGGGTGCCTGGGGTGAGCTGCCACTGCCTCTGGCAGCCTCATGGGGTCCCTTCCAGTTTATTGGGAGAATCATACAAGAAGGAAAGAGAAGTCGCTGAGAGGCAGCAGTGTCTCAGTATCTCCACCTATTCCATTTCTCAGCCTAATCCCCTTTCGTAGCCTGGGAATCGAACCCATGACTCTTAGGTGAGTGGGCCAATGCTCTAACCACTGAGAAAACCAGCCAGGGCTATTCTCTTAACTTCATGTGTCCTTGGGAATGGTTGGCAAATGGCACTAATTAGATTGTATCTGTCTCCCTGAGTAGGGTGATTTAAGCTCATGTACCCTCTGGTTGGGGAGGAGAAGTGCAAAGCATTTACTCTTAGGCGTCCCTGGTTTCGGGAAGACAGGGTGTTCTAGATGGCTGCAAGCTGCTGTTAGCTGTCTGTCTCAGTGTCCCTACTCCCCTTGCCCTGGCTTACTAAGCTTTCTCAGCAGCAGTAGGTTAATCCTCATTTGAAAATATTAAAATAGAGAGTGAGTGGACATCAATCTTCAAATAATTTTATAATGCTCTTAGAAATACACGGTGTTAGTAAATATTACATACCCGTGTTTGCATTGTTTTCGTTTGATGTGATAATCAGGCATGAAAGGTTGTACATCCAATTTAAAAGGGAAAAAGCATGCAAAATACATCTCAGCTCTAAAGATTTAGTTTGAATTCATACTAGTCCCATTAAAAAAATGAGTGCTGTGACATGGATATTGTGAAGATTAACAACATTAAAATGACTGAAAAATTCACATATTTTTGTAATAGAGTGCATACAGATTTTTGTTTAAACATCCTAAAATGCTGACAAAGAAACTTTGTTTTTTTTGGCAAAGAAAAGTGCTGCATGGCAATTTTTTATATACATCTTCAAAGTGAGTAAGAAGTAAGGGCTTTAAAAATTTAAACCTCATTAGACTAGAATAGAAATTTAGAGCTAAAAGACACCTTGGGAATAATCAAATCCAATCCCTTCACAAGCAATGACACTGACTCTTAAGGAAGTTCACTTCTCTTAGAAAACACAGTGAATTAGCCAGAATCTGAGTGACCCTGGAGGTCTGCTGGTCCCGGTCAGGTATGCTTTCCTCTACGCCAGGCTGTGTCCCCAGACGTCATGCTTGTAGAGAACATATTTTAAAGAATATCAGGTGGTGTTATCAGTGAAAGTGGGGTATCTACCAGTGGAAGTGGGGGATCCCTTTCCACACTGGGTGCTGGGGATGGGATCCTTACAATAGCTTGAGAAGAAGAATTTTCTGAGACTTGCACTTGGAGGATGAGTGATTTTTATTCGCATGGAATTATATCCCTTGGTTTCCCTTAGTCCAGTCCTGGAAGATGCTCATCTGGGTATTCAGCAGAGTTAGAAGCAAAGCCAGTGTCCAGAGTTTCTGTTCCTTGGTGGAGCTGGGTCTGGGTTAGCATCAGGCTAGTTGTGGCCCATTTGTTTATTGTGTGTGGGGCCCACATGACCCATGGGGAGCGTGAGAGTCCTGCAAGCCAGGAGCAGGAACCAAGAGGCAAGAGAAGGAACCAAGAGTTTAAGTATCTCAAATCTTCCGCTGCTTGCAGTGGCCACGCCTACACTGGCCAATGACCTGTTGTCAGACGTTACTGACAGTCAAGTACCTTCCCTATGTCACCCAGACTTTACTGTTAGTGCCTGTAATATTTGCCTTTCCTTTACTCCTTTCCAGTTATTAATAACCAGGTTGATTCTAAGGGTATCGGTGGCCCTTTTACTACAGGATTTATTCTATATGACAGTGCATGTAACGTTGGTTAATTTGTAGGGCAGAAAGGAGTGTATGGCATCCCTGTATCATCATTCCTACAGGCTAACTGAACTCTGTGCTGCCACTTGAAAAGATAAAAGGAGGAAGTATTATCATTAACTAAGTGCCTTGGCCTCAGGTATTGGCTTCCTCCATTTTCTATTTTAATGATAATAGACCACATCTCCCTGTCACTAGACCGTCATCACCAACCTAGGTAGGATTTTTCTTCATGAGAGGGCTTATTCATTCGGTGGGATTTTATTAAGCATCTACTGCTGATCAGAAACGGCCAGGCACTTCCATTCCAAGTAAAATAAAATGGAGAGACCCCGACTTTCCTGGAGGGTGCCTCTTGTGGTAACTATCATCCTTACGCATTCCTTATG
>NW_006297021.1:1125783-1126907 GCF_000327345.1 Myotis davidii | reverse complement strand
AGAGCCACTGAAGTGGCCACTAGAGAGTGAGGGATCTGGGAGGACCTGGAGGTTATTGTGCTAGGTGAAATGAGCCAGTTAGAGAAAGACAAGTATCACATGATCTCATTCATTGTGAAATCTAATGAACAAAAGAAGCTGATGAACAAAATAGATCCAGAAACACAGAACTATGGATCAGACTGATGAATTTCACAGGGAAGGCTGTGGTGCAGGTAGGTGTGTGTGTGTGGGGAAGATTAACCAGGGAATTTATACTAGAGGCCCCATGCATGAAAATTCATGCACTTGGGGGCAGGGAGGGGGGCCTTCAGCTCAGCCTGCACTCTCTCACAGTCCAGGACCCCTCGGGGGATGTCCACCTGCCGGCTTAAGCCTGCTCCCCAGAGGATCAGGCCTATGCTGGCAGTTGGACATCCTTAGCACTGCTGAGGAGGCAGGAGAGGCTCCCACCACCACCGCTGTGCTCACAGCCTTCAGCCCAGCTGTGGCTGAGCAGAGCTCCCCCTGTGGGAGCACACTGACCACTAGGGGGCAGCTCTGCATTGAGCATCTGCCACCTGGTGGTCAGTGCCCATTATAGCAACCAGTCATTCCTGGTTGTTCTGCTGTTAGGGTCAACTTTCATATTACCCTTTTATTATATAGGATTAGAGGCCCAGAGCACGGATTGGTGCACAGGTTGGGTTCGGCTGGCCTGGTCCCAATTGGAGTGGATTGGGGCCGAGCCTGTTGGGAGGAGGAGATGGTGGGAGGTTGGCTGGCCAGCCCCATCCCTGATTGGTGTGAGAGAGGGAGATCGGGTGGAGCTGGCTGGGGGGAGGGGCTGAAGGTGGTGGGCCAGCCAGCACAGCTTCCGAATGGGGTAGGGAGGCCGATCAGGGGCCAGCACCCTGGGGGAGGGGCCATGGGTGGGTTGGCCAGCTGGCCCTGCTGCTGATAGGAGTGGGGGGGCTGATAGGGGGCAGAGCTGGCTGGGGGGAGTAAGGAGAATGGACTTTATCTGGAGGGCAATGGGAGCCAGTGAAGGGTTGTATGCAAAGAAATGACTCGGGCAGATGGGCATTTTAGAAAGCTCGCTCTAGCTGCAGAGCAGAGAATGAGCTAGAAGGGGGAAGGCAGGT
>NW_006297021.1:1118047-1125617 GCF_000327345.1 Myotis davidii | reverse complement strand
GGTGGGGCCAACTAGGGGGTGGGGCTGCGGGCCAATTGGGGTGGTGGGGGCCCATTGAGGGCAGGACTGGCTGGGGGGTAGGGGCTGCAGGAGGTTGGCTGGCCAGCCTCACCCCCTGAATCGGCCGGTTCACTGGCCGCAGTGGGTGTCATAGTGACTGGTCGATCCAGTCTTTACAGCGTTCTGGTCACTGGCTTTTTATATATAGAGATATGCATAGCCCATAGACACAGACAATAGTGTGGTGAAGGCCTGGGAGGGGTGGGTCCAGGATGGAGAGGTCAATAGGAAAGAAAAACAAAAACAAACGGGACCGCAGCAATACTTTCAACAATAAAGATAAATTTTAAAAAAGAAAAGAAAGTGAGGGATCTAGAAATAGGATTTGGTCAGGGGGAGCCATTGGGAGTTTAGATCCCAGGGATGGTAAGATGCATCCGTTGGTTTTCTCTAGAGAAACAGAAGCACAAGGATATACTGTATATCTGTAGATGAGAGATAGATAGATAGATAGATAGATAGATAGATAGATAGACGGATGATTAATGGAAAAGGAAACTGTGGACTGACTTGCGTCCCCCTATATTGTTACATTGAAGGCCGACCCGCAATGTAATAATATTTGGAGGTGGGGCTTTGGGAGGTAATTAGGTTTAAATGAGGTCCAGGGTGAATCTCATGATGGGATTAGTGTCCTTATAAGAGGAGACACCAGGAGTTTGCTCCCTCGTCCTGTCTGCGTGTGAGGGCACAGAGTATAGGTAACAGGAGCTATGTGCTGTAACCAACACACCTTTTTTATTCCTAAAACACATTCAGAATCTTTTTGCATTTTATCTCTTTGTTGGTCCAAAATATTTCCTGGAAATTCATAGCTGGTGATGTTTTCCATGTGTCTTCAGCTTAGTAGCTTTGTGTATTTTTTCATTGGCAATGACTATACTGCATTGAATTACCATGTCTCTTTTTCACTGGGGCCTGGCAGTAGATTGTTTTCTTAAAATATATTTACTACTGCTAATACAACTGTCATTTCAGATGCATTGAGTGGTTAGGAAACAGCATGGAATCCCACGTAATTAGCCTCCTGTGCCAATTAGCAACTTCTGATTTTAAAGAGAACGTGGCCCTATTATCTGCATATAAAACTTAAAGACAAAGCAGTGCACAGATGGTGATGCAGAGGGAGCCCCTGCTTCGTATTTGCAAGTCCGTAGACACAGCATATGCATTTGTTTGCAGCCTGAACATGATTAAGCGGGTGGAAGCCATTCATTCGGCCCCTAGGAACACTGCTCTCCATGGAAATACAGAGAGACTCTTAGCTTGATGCCAGGCCGACAGCAGCCTTACTTGAGGAAGATATAATAGTTAACACGTTAAGCGCCCACTCAGTCACCGGTGACTGTTAATCCACGAGAAATACTGCCATAAAATTTAAGCATGTTGCTGGCTGGTGTAGCTCAGTGGTTGAGTGTCAATCTATGAATCAGGTCACTGTTCCTTTCCTGGTCAGGCCCATGCCTGGGTTGCAGGCTGGATCCCCAGTAGGGGGCATTCAGGATGCAGCCTATCAGTGATTCTCATTTCTCTCCCTTTCTCTCAAAGATCAGCTTTTAAAAAAGCTAAGCATGTAAATCTTACTCATGACAAAAATATAAAGCTAAATGGTCTTCAGAGCACTTGAAGGAATTCTGACTCTTTCATACTATATATATGTTGCAATAAAAAATAGTGATCCAACCAATTAAAAGTACATTCCTCCACATATCTTGTCAATACTGGTTTTAAAGTTTATGAAACCAGAGGATTTTTTTTAAAAGAAACATGCCTATAACATATTATACCATAGCCTAACATGTAATCTCAAAGAAAAAGAAAACAGAGGCTTGTATATTTTACGAGCCTTCCATTCTGTAAAGGAAAAACTGTCCAGAGATTGGTTGATTGTAACTGGACTTGATGAGGTATCAGCAGGGAATTCGAACTCTTCACACCTTTCCTCTCTCAGCCCGTTTAGCCTCCACCTTCTGGGGCTCAGATGCAGGATGGGAACGAAGCGAAGATGCCGCAGAAGCACATTTTGAACATTTCGGTCCCCTCCCCTTCGCTGTAGCTCAAGCATGTGAAACTCAAAGGCCAACATGGGCCAAATAAGCGAGGCAGGCGGCCCGTGGGTCGCGAGTTTGACATGCTTGCATAGCTCTTTGGATCACATGACGTGTACAGCTTAAGAAATGACATTCCTCTCCGCTTGGTCCGCTTTCACAGTGCTGTGAATGAGTTAGTCTCTGACGCTTCAATGTACTTAAAAGTCTTATATGCTGTATTTATTGCAAAGCTTTTGGTAGAGTGAAAAAGCATATCTGAGCATCTTCCTAACCTTCCTTTGACATTCTTTCCTATCCATCAAGTGAATAACTAAATTAGCAGATAAATACCTTCCATAAGTTATTGACGGTGCCCGTAGTCACCAGAGGCAAATGGTTGTGACTCATGAATTCACGCCCGAAGCTTCTTATTGCCTTCTTAATGGGTAATGTGACTCTCTCAAAGCAAATCCATCTCAGCTGCTTGCCTCCGTGTTGATAACATCTATCTGTGATCGGTAAACAGAGGTAGATTGGGATGTATCAAGAAACACTGGAAATCGGCGCTGTTTCCTTTTCACGTCAGACTTCGCATTTTAAAAACGTTCCCCTCCTTTCCCTCTGGGTCCCTTGTCAACATTTGGAGACAGCCAATGTGCGCCGTCATTTCTTCTTCTTAATAAGTGTACTTGGGAGCATCGCAACATCTTCTCCTCAAGCAAGTGCAAATGTTAAGAGCGGCTGGGCTGTTTCAATCACCGCCGAGTGGCTGTGAGTGGCTGGATCTCTCCGGATGAAAACATCAGAGAGGGCGAACGTGTTGTTGCTATTTCCCCTAGCGCTTTCTTTAGGAAAACATTAAAAGTTGGAGGCACATGTTCTAACATTTGATTTACTTGCGTTTCAAGGTTGTTTGTGGAGCGGTAGTCATCACAGTCATTTGTATTCACTCTTCCCTTTTACAGCACCCTTCCTCTCTGTTAAACAGAGGGCCACCTGCTTGCTCAGACCTTAAAAGGTAATTTCTCATTTCAGATTATTGAAATGGACATTAAGAAGAGATGTTGTAGGATTCATTCAAACTGTAAATAGATTGAGATACAGTCACTGATTCTGAATTGACCGGATGCATTTCTGTCTCTTCAGATAGACTCAAGCCATGATTTCTTTTTCATTGTGTTCTTTATTTTTGTGCAATGACCATCAGGGGTCATTTTTGTGTAGTAGTGGCAATGCTGGTCAATCTTGTGTTACAATAACATTGCATGAAGAACTCTCCAATGAGCTGATTTTGAAAAGGAACCCTGGACACAGACCACAGTATGGTGATTGCCAGGGAGAAGGGGGTGGGGGGAGTAGACGATGGTAAAAGGGGGATACATAGTGAGTGAAGGACACTTGACTGGAGGGCGGGGATAAACACAATGCCATGTACAGACGGTATAGTGTAGAATTGAATACCTGAAAACGATATAATTTTATTAACCAATGTCACCTCTATAAGTTTAATAAAAATAATGATGATAAAAAAAGAAAGAGAACCATAATTTAGTTTGGATTATGAATGAGGGCATTGCAGAGTTCTAAAATGTGACCAGAGGTAACAGAGTGGAGACGAACTTATCAAAACCATCCAGGGTAGCTTTACAGGCATTAATTCAATTTAGTTCATGCACCACTCAGAGCTATTAAAATTGCAAATGACAGAACTCCACTCACGTCAGCTTTTTCAGGAATAGAAAAGGAGTGTTTCACACGCCTGGAAAGGCCAGAGGTGGAAGAGGCAGGAATGACAGGTCGCAGGCCAGGCGGGGTCAGCGGACCGTTCTCTCTCATTACCAGGGCCCGGCTGTGTCCCTCTTGGCTTCATTCTCGGGCTCTACATCACGGTCCCTGGCAGGACGAGGCTCCCATTGCCCTCACTGCCCACAGTTGCATGAAATGATAGCACATCACCGTCCCCAAAGTCCTAGTAAAAAATCCTGAGCTTGACTTTCATTGGCTGGAATTGGCTGGTAAACTCTTTCCTGACTTAATCTCTGTGGATGGGACCGTGATCCATGTAAACTGGGTCACATGCCCTTGTCGGTGCCAGGCTTTAGAGAAGCCTTACCTAAGCCACATGCTCTGGGGGCAGATGAAAGTGGGTGGGGTGCGAGTACCCAATATTATGTGCTGCCTTGATATCTGAAACCACTTGGACCCCAGGGTACCTTCCCACTGTGCTCTGCAGATAAGATTCTATAGCCAAACAACCCTCCTGGTCAAGGGATCAGCACAGTGCTACCAGCCTTTGCGGCTATTCAAACAGGCTCACCACACCCTCCCAAGGAAACGACAGGGCACTCTACCCTCTTGATACTACAGAGCCGGCCTCCCCAAGTCCCTGTCCCCAGAGACACCCCCCATGTCCCCTCCTACTGGCTGAGAGTCTATGTGACTCAAAACTGTTGGTGAGCTCCTTTGTGCGCTGTTGGGTGTCATGTGTTTGGCAACCCCAAGCCCAAGGGTGGGAATCCTCTCTCACCAATGGGGTGAAACAGAGGCCATGAAAATAGGAGGGTAACTATAAAAATCAGGGTTAATACCACATAAGAATGAATGAATGCTGGGTAGGTCCATGCATCACTAAAATTAATTTCATTTTAAGTCTATAATTCAATTTCAAAATATTCTCTGCACCTAGAACTCCTGGTAGGAAGTGAGAACAAAACTAACAGATCTTCCTAGTGAATGTGTGTCTACTTCAGGATCACATCATTTCGACCAAGAACCCCATATCTGACAGAAGATTGTAAAGGGAACTAGGACTGGTTTTCCTAACTGATGAAGCACTACATAGTATAGCTTTTATTTATTTTCTTTTGAGAAATTTACTATATTCATTAGCATTTTAAGGCTCCGATAAGTCCTGCAGTAAAATATCTAATTAATAGTTTATATCAATGATTTCTCAGGCATGTTCAGCACAGAACACATTTTTCATATAATTTATTAATAGTTAATTAAACTATTTAATTGGATATAACACTTTTAGGGAATGATGCTATATTCTTCATCTATGGAATATTTTTAAAATTTATTTAGAAATCCATGGGGATATCTTAAGTTTTAATAATTTTACCGAATACCACCATTACAAATGAGTATTGTATGACATCTGAGAATTATGTATGTGGTCCTCTCCTTTAGAGGTCTATACTAGATGGAAGATTTGACTTAGATATCTCAAATTATACCAACTACTTAAGTTGAATTTTAGTTCATTCATTCATTTCTCTAGATCAGTGGTTCTCAACCTGTGGGTCGCGACCCCTTTGGGAGTCAAATGACCCTTTCACAGGGACCACCTAAGACCATCGGAAAATACATATATAATTACATACTGTTTTTGTGATTAATCACTATGCTTTAATTATGTTCAATTTGTAACAATGAAATTGGGGGTCACCACAACATGAGGAACTGTATTAAAGGGTCGCGGCATTAGGAAGGTTGAGAACCACTGCTCTAGATCCTTTAAATCTTTTAAAGGCTGTTTCTTCATATAGTTTGGGAATATAAATCTAATTCTTATGAAACTAGAAAATGATCAAGATAATCATTTCTCTTTTTTATCATAAACTGTTGGGGAAAAATAAGATTAACCTAGACCTTCTGACCTAAAGGAAAATATATTTTTAAGGCTAATATTTCAAATACTAATTTCTCCTTTGAGCAAAGAGTGAAAAACAACAACTTCTATTTGTCTTCTGTGGCCTTCACCACATAGCCTCCTGAAAGGGCATATTAAAAATAACATGTGATGCAAGTTATGGTAAATGGTGCATATAAATTTTCTTACACAACAAGGAATCAATTATGCCAGGAAAAACAATAAACCACAATCCATGGTTAACTAGTGAAGACTGATCATGATTTTAAGTATATTTTAATTTTATTTGAGCATGCTAACTAACAGCTATGTAAATATTCTGAGTTAATTATCTTTGTTGTCTTTAATATGCACTATGTAACTATGCAAAATTTGGGGTCATCTTTTCAGTGGAACTGGTTGTCAGAGTGGGAAATGGTCTTATTTCTGACAATGAAAGCAAACAGGATAGTTTAGATATGATGGGGCAATACTGACAAATACAATTATTGTTTTTGAAAAATGTTGCCTTAAAATGAGTGAGGAAGGTGATCTGTTTTTAAGTCTCATAGAAGATAATCACAAATATTTTGACCATTTAAAAATAAATTAGTGTAGCCCTGGCTGGTGTGGCTCAGTTGATTGGGCATCATCTGTGCACCAAAGGTCACCTGCTGGGTTTCCGGTCAGGGCACATGTGGGCTCTGTCCCCAGAGGGGTGTGCAGGAGGCAGCTGATCGATGTTTATGTTTCTCTCCCTCTTCCTCCCTCTCTCTAAAACTCAATAAAAAACAAAAAAAGAAATCACGTTTGAATCCTCTGCAGTTTTACATTAATAATACAGACATAAATAAGGTAGAGTTACAAGTAAAGTGTCATATTCAAAAATTCCCAGGCACTTACCTCTCTTCTAGATTAAGTTTTGAATTTTTTACATGATCTGAAATCAAATCCTCCTGAAATATAAACAGATGACCAATTCTGTATCTATAACTTTGAACCATTGGCAAAGTGGTTTTTGAAAAATGTTGCCTTAAAATGAGTGAGGAAGGTGATCTGTTTTTAAGTCTCATAGAAGATAATCACAAATATTTTGACCATTTAAAAATAAATTAGTGTAGCCCTGGCTGGTGTGGCTCAGTTGATTGGGCATCATCTGTGCACCAAAGGTCACCTGCTGGGTTTCCGGTCAGGGCACATGTGGGCTCTGTCCCCAGAGGGGTGTGCAGGAGGCAGCTGATCGATGTTTATGTTTCTCTCCCTCTTCCTCCCTCTCTCTAAAACTCAATAAAAAACCTTTAATAAAATAAAATGCTGTAGATGGAATGGAGATTAATTGCATTTATTAACATAGTATTCTGACATAGGGTGGCAATATATAGAGATTTGGGGATGTTTCATATTGGATATTGAAATATTCCAAATTGTACAATTTCACAGGATTCTACTAGATTCATAAAATTTATTTTTGAATCTCTATTAGTATGTTTTAAGAAATCACGTTTGGCCGAAACTGGTTTGGCTCAGTGGATAGAGCGTCAGCCTGCGGACTGAA
Source organism: Myotis davidii (assembly GCF_000327345.1). NCBI lineage: Eukaryota > Metazoa > Chordata > Mammalia > Chiroptera > Vespertilionidae > Myotis > Myotis davidii. The sequence goes on along the minus strand of NW_006297021.1, from coordinate 1,118,338 downwards.
GGGTCCCGGGTTCGATTCCGGTCAGGGGCATGTACCGTGGTTGTGGGCACATCCCCAGTGGGAGATGTGCAGGAGGCGGCTGATCGATGTTTCTCTCTCATCGATGTTTCTAACTCTATATCTCTCTCCCTTCCTCTCTGTAAAAAAATTAATAAAAATATATTTTAAAAAAATGACTACTTAATATTATGTTCACAACAATACGTGTGGAAAGTAAGTTACAGAGCAGTACAGTTGGATCCAGTCTTGTGCTCCAAATTGTTTGCAGAGATCAAGGACAGAAAATAGCAG
>NW_006297021.1:1110171-1118030 GCF_000327345.1 Myotis davidii | reverse complement strand
AATCAAATAACCCTGAAATATAAACAGATGACCAATTCTGTATCTATAACTTTGAACCATTGGCAAAGTGGTGTGCGCGTGTGTGTGTGTGTGTGTGTGTGTGTGTGTGTCCAATGCATGTAATTTTCAGTGTACAAATTTAGGATTAAAATAAATATGCTTTTATTTATTTTTCATCATTCAGTTTAATTTATCTTTGGATCACTGATTTTAGAAGGGTCTCAAAAACAGTGTTCGTCAAGTCAGGGTTGTGTCTATTAAATATCAAAGCCTAGGTTGTGAGTGTGTGAGCAGTGGTGTCCATGAGGGCCTGTCCTTCGGGCACACAGGTTTGCCACTGAGATGCCCTTCATTCTGAGGAGAGAGGGTGCCTCAGTTGTAAACCATAGATCCCCTAACTCCTATATTATGTGTATCCACCCATCCATTCATTCAGTAAGTATTCACCAAGTGCTGATGTGTGTGGGTCCCTGTACCCTTGCAATATAAAAGTCGAATCATCATCCCTAATCCCAAAGAGCCGGCCCTCTAATAAGACAGATGCACAAGCAGATAGCTGCAGTGCACACCAGTAAGTGGGGGACAGAGGCGTGTGGGTATGATGGGAGACCTGGGAGCTCCAGTAGCAGAGGCTTCTGGAGTTACCTCCAGGCAACGGAGACTTAAAAAACAAGCCGTGGCTAGAAGCACCAGCACTGCTGGCGCTGAACCTCAAGGTTCCTGGAGGACTGGAGGCCTATTTTCAGTTCAGCTGGGCAGACGATTATTGAACTGCGACGCATGCTGAGGAGAAGGAGGCTGACCTGTGAGACTGCTCGCTACCCTCCCCTTCCCCTTGTTAGGGGCATGAGGGAGAGCTCCCAGGCAGCTACAGACATTCAGCAAACAATGAATGACCAGTGTGGAGAGTGCTGTGGAGCCACAGTGTGGCGAAGCAGGGGAAGTGATTTAGCCTGGTCAGAGGGTCACAGACCACCACACCAACAAAGTGATGCTTAAATTGAGGCCTGAGGGATAAGCGCATCTAACCAAGGAAAGGAGGAAGGGAAGAGTGGCGTTTTGTAGGAATGTGGAGAGGGGTAGAGAGAGAGGCTAGGAGGCAGGTTAGGAGGTGTATTACCTTTATCCTCGATTCAAGGGGGAACCTTTAAGTTTTAAGTTTAGAAATAGGCCCAGCCAGTGCGACCTATGAACCAGGAGGTCATGGTTCAATTCCTGGTAAGGGCACATACCTGGGTTGCAGGATCGATCCCCAATAGGGGGCATGCAGGAGGCAGCCGATTAATGATTTCTCTCTCATCATTGACGTTTTTCTCTCTATCCCTCTCCCTTCCTCTCTGAAATCAAAAAATATATATATTTTAAAAAAGAAAGAAAAAAGAAATAGCATGATGAGATTTGCATTTTTAAATGATCCATCTGTCCGTAGGCGGTAGAGCTTAGGTTAGAGCTGGGTGTTGGGAGAAGAGTTAGGAAGCTGTTGGCTGAATCCAGACAGGAGCCTGGCTTGGCTGACAGGTGTGGGTGGGCATGGAGTGAAGTCCATCTATTCAACAAATGCTTAGGAGGTAAAATGCCTATTATGTTATTTTTTAAAATATATGTCTTTATTGGTTTCAGAGAGGAAGGGAAAGGGAGAGAAACATCAATGATAAGAGTCATTGATCGGCTGTCTCCTGCATGCCCCCTACTGGGGATCAAGCCCACAACCCCGGCATGTGCCCTTGACCGGAATCAAACCCGGGACCCTCCCGTCCACAGGCCGACGCTGTATCCACTGAGCCAAACCAGCTAGGGCTATTACGTTACTCTCGTGGTGAAGACACAATTCTGGTTTCTGGAGCTACTGTAATGAATGGGATAGTACTGGCACCTATGTGGTATTTTTAAATCAATTAGCATCTGAGACCCAGTGGAGCACTGGAAAAGCCATGGGCTGGACAGCGGAGGTGATATGCACCACGCATCATATTCCAGTGTCGTAAACAATGTGTGTGGATGTTGCAGCCTTTGCCCTTTGTCTGTTATTTAGTGACCGTTGGGAAGATGGCTTTGAGGGACATAAGAATCCACGTATGAATAGAAGTCAAAAGGCCATAGAAGGGGTTCAGGTCAATGATGATGGAAACACCACGATAAAATAGGACAGCACAGACAAGAAGGAAGACAAGTGCCCAGCCAGCATGGCTCAGTGGTTGAGTGTCGACCTGTGAACCTGGAGGTCACAATTCGATTCTCAGTTGGAGCATATGCCCGGGTTGTGGGCTCAATTCCTGGTATAGGGCCTATAGGAGGCAGCTGATCAATGACTCTCTCTTATCATTGATGTTTCTCTCTCTCTCCCTCTCCCTTCCTCTCTGAAACAATAAAAATATATATATATTTTTAAGAAGGAACATAAGCGAGAAAGAGTTGAAGGGTAGACTTAGATTTGATGACTGGATGAAGCAGAGAGACAAAATCACTAGCCCCATTTGACACCCCAGTGTGTAAGAGGAAGGCTGGAGGGACAAAAAGGCGTAGGTAGCAGGCGCAGAGTCAGTATCCAGGGCTACTTATGGATGGCTGATAGGTAATGACTAGTACATTCTGATTATCCTGTCAACTTCAAGTACAATCCCGATTCAATTTTTACCTGGTTTTTCCACATGCGGAAGCCATGTTTTCCTTTTTATTTAAATAATTGACGATAATTGATTCACTGTCAGTTTTTGTCCTGATGCTTTAATATAATGTGGGGGTGGAAGGTGGTGTTCCCAGAAAGAGAATTTCTTGGGAGAAATAAAATTGTTATTAGTCTATTCATTTTTTTCTTTTTTTGTAGTCAGCACACTCTCTCCCCTGTGTGTCAACTGTCCGCTTCTCCGAGAATTGGGAGAAAATACTCCATAGCTGTTTATTTTTATGTGAACAGCTTTCCGACAAGTGTTTACTGATATTGATCAAATTACTATGAAAACGGCACAAGCTGTCTTCCCACGGTGCTATTGCTCCCACATGCTCACCACCCAAGCGAAATCACATTCTGGGTAAAAAGGAAGAAATACATGAAACTCGCTCCTGAGACCAACAACAAATAATTACACAATCACTTTCAAATCCCAGACTCGGGGCGCGCAGTACAGCGCACGTCCTTCGGGGACCCTGCCCTTTGCTGGTTATTGCCCAATGCCTTTTGTCACACGTCTTGTCCAGCTGTGAGGTGGCAATTTCGGACTTCGTTTTATAGAAGACATCGATTCTATAATAATATAATAGGTGTTGTCAGTATCCCCGTCAAGAAAGAAGTGCCCACAGACAGACTCGATAATGTAAAGGTCTGAGACGCCAGGGTTCTTGTTGTCCACTCTGTTCCTCCCAAAGCCTGTATTTTTTTTAGCTGGAGTTCACACCTGTCCTGACTTTTACAAAGCTTGGTTTGCTGTTCCCCTACACACTGGATTGGATTCAATTTCGTATTTGATTAATGTATATATACATTAGTTAGAATTTTTAAAAAGACAGCCTTAAAAACATCAACATTGCCTGGCAGGCGTGGCTCAGTTGTTGAGCTTTGATCTATGAGCCAGGAGGTCATGGTTTGATTCCCAGGCGAGGGCACATGCCTGGGTTGTGGGCTCTATCCCCAGTATGGCGTGTGCAGGAGGCAGCCGATCAATGATTCTCTCTCATCGTTGAAGTTTCTTTCTCTCTCTCCCTCACCCTTCCTCTCTGAAATCAACAAATATATTAAAAGATAAAAAATAAGACATAAACATTTATCATAAATGGATAGGAGAGAATTATAAGCAAAACATTTTTATACCCAATTTTTTGAAAGTTCAAAAAGCAGACAACTCATTCGGCTCATCACCGATGCCAGCCTGTTATTTATAGTCCCCACAGGACCTAGAGTCCCTGTCACACGGGCTGTGGAACCCATTAAATAGCCACAGAGCTGCACACAGCTCCAGCTCGGAAAAGCTTTTTAAAATATGGTTGTTGTTTTTTTATTGATATCAGAGTCGGGGGGAGAGAAAGAGAAGTATCAATGATGAGAGACAATCACTGATCAGCTGCCTCCTGCAGGATCCCTACTGGGGATCAAGCCCAAAACCCTGGCCTGTGCCCTGACAGGGAATTGAACGGTAACCTCCTAGTTCATGGGTCGATGCTTAACCACTGAGCAACACCGAATGGGCTCGGGAAAGTTTGAATGGAGCTGACTTGCTCTTTATAGTACAGGATTTATGAAGTGGTATTTTAGAAATCATTATACTAAGAAGAAGCCATCTGTGGAAGTCCACTGCTGGGAATATCCTGTTTCATTGGAGCTTAAAGAAAATGAAAATATCTAACTCTTCTGGATCAGACAGATATAGAAAACAAGTCTAGTTTATTATCTGGCAATGATTTAAAAAAGAATCGGAGCCACGGGTTAAAGTCCACCCCTTTCACACAGACTTTCCGACCGTCCACTCTGAGCACTTGTCAGCCTGAGCGGAGAATGGCGTCCTCAGCTTGATAGACATTTGTCTCCTACATCTTAGAAAAGCCGGGATATGGGCAGTGTGACCGTTGTTTAGTTTTCCCAGCCAGGGGGGTTTAGCATTTTCCTTGTAAGGAAAATGGCCCATTTTAACAGTTCTGTGTGAAAGTTGGATCCTAAAATACAAAGTGAAGGTTCTCCATGATCTCCTGCTCTTTATTAACAGGCAATCTGTCCACTTCCTACCCCAAAGGTTCCTTTGTTCCCAGTCAGTCCTGATTACTATTGTATTATGAGATTATTAAAAAAGAGAAATGTATGCCTGGCCAGCGTGACTCAGTGGTTGAGTGTGGCCCTATGAACCGGGAGGTCATGGTTCAATTCCTGGTCAGGGCACATGCCAGGTTGCAGGCTGGATCCCTGCAGGGGGTGTGCAAGAGGCTGCCAATCAATGATTCTCTCCCCTCATTGATGTTTCTCTCTCTCTCTCTCTCTCTCTCTCTCTTTCTTTCTCTCCCCCCCTCTCCTTTTCTCTCTGAAATGTATACATTAAGGAAAATTGAAGATCACACAAATAAATGGAAAAATATTCCGTGCTCATGGATGGAACAAAATATTGTGAAAATGTCCATACCACCCAAACATTCTACAGATTCAATGTAATCCCTTCAAAATTCCAGTGGCACTTATTTTTTTCAAAGAAATAGAACAAACAATCCTAAAATTTGGTTGGGATCACAAAAGACCTTGATTAGCTAAATCAATCTTGAGAAAGAGCAAAGCTGGGTGCCTCGTGCTCCCTGATTTCACACTCTATTATTAAGCTATGGTGATTTAAACAGTATGGTACTGGCATAGAAACAGACACTCAGATCAATGGGAAAGATAGAAAGCCCAGAAATAAACCCACACATATATGGTCAATTAATTTATGATAAAGGAGCCAAGAATATACAATGAGGACAAGGCAATCTCTAATAAATTGTGTTGGAAAACTGGAACAGCCACACACAAAAGAATGAAACTATACCCTGATCTTACACCACACATAAGCATCAACTCAGGGTGGATTAGACTTCACACCAAAAGTAAAAGCAACAAAAGAAAGAATTAAAATATGGGACTAAATCAAACTAAAAAAAGTCTGCACAATCAAGGAAACCATCAACAACACAAAAAAGCAACCTAGTGAATATGAGAAAATATTTGTGATTCGTTTATCTGATAAGGAGTAATGTCCACAATGTAAAAAGAAATGATACAACTCAATAGCAAGAAAACCCAGCAATCTGATTACAAAATGGGCAGAAGATCCCAATAGACATTTTTTCAAAGAAAACACACAGATGGCCTACAGGTACCTGAAAAGATGCTCAGCATCATTATTCATCATAGAAATGCAAATCAAAACCACCATGAGCCATCACCCACACCTTATTAGAATGGTTTTATCAAAAAGACAAGAAATAACAAGTGTTGTAGAGGATCTGGAGAAAAGAGAGCCCTGGCAATGTATTGATGGGGTTCCTCAGAAAATTAAAAATAGAGCTTTCATATGATTCAGCAATTCCAATTCTGGATATTTATCCAAGAACAGAACCACTACCATGAAAAGAGATATGCTCTCCATGTTCACTGCAACATTATTTACAGTAGCCAGGATGCGGAAACAACTCTGGTGTTCATTGATGGGTGAATGGATAAAAAAACAGAAAACATTTGATTAATGTGTTGGCTGAACTGCAATTTATGAGTCATCTCATAAAAAAATAGGAATACAGAAATGACTTGACTCAAACCACTTCCATTCAATATTTAGTATTTAACCTAGCATTTTAATCATAAAGTATACATATAGCTCATGAATGAATAAACATAAAGGTAATCATATTGAGACAAAATGATACCAGAAAATCACTTGCTTATTGTAAAATTAATTCTCTACAGGGCAAAAATAAAAAAAGAAAGAAAAGAAAACTAGTACTGACAAGAAGATTAAAAAGAGTATTATTGTAATCAGTGATTAAGAGAGTGCAAAGACACGTGTTATTTCGGAGGGAAAGCGTAAATTCAGTGTTATGTTTATCGAGTTTGCGAGTACAGGAACCTGCCTGAGAGGGAAAGGCCATCCCACTGGTAGGATTTCCAGTGAGCCTGCTGTCATCCTGGAAGTAGCTGTGTCACTGTTCAAGATGACAGAATTGACAGGGGCAGAAATAGAATATTGGGGACCAGCTAGAGTTGTAAGAAATGTTAACCCTGCTCTGTTAGCCGTGATTGTGTTGTTCTGATGAAAGAAGGCACATTCTAACCTGGCCGGGAGTTGTATGGGACCTGAGAACTCACCCGGAGATGCAGCCCATCCTCCCCATCAGGGAGCCGCCTATTCTCATGGGAAGATGAACCATCTGCCACGGAAACCAGAGCTGCCAGCCCTTTGCATATCACTAAGCCCTTTGAAGACCTCTGCCCTTTACATACACGCAGGCCTTTGACAATCTCCAGCCTCCCTCACCTCTAAACTCCCTCCCCATATAATCTTTGTCCTTCTACCCAATATACACTTCTGGCTTATGGGGAGAGGAAGAGCAGATTTCTGTGGCAGACCTGCTGCTCTCCCATGCTGCCGGCAGGATTGGAATAAACCCTGTCTCTGCTGAATCATTATGAGCGTTTAGTGACAGGCAGCACGGACTCATGGATTATCTGGTTACAGAATCAGTCCTTGATTCTCACGTAAAAGAATTATGATCAGCGAACATAAAGTTCTGCTCTCTCAAAATATGCAAATGCTAAACATATCAAGAGGTTTCTTTAGTATTTTACCTGAAGACACAGTGTTACTGAGTCTTCCTAAGTGCTCTGCTGTGATTCTGCTGTTCAGGAGACTGAAAACTGCTGGGGCCAAAGACACCTCAGACCTGGCATCAGGGCAGGGGCACGCCTTGTCAACCTTGAACGTCCACACCTGCTCTAAACTCACTGGAAGCAACATTGACCAAACATGCTCATAATCTCAGGCCAAGTCCTAGCCCTACAAAAAGGAGAAAAAGGAAAATTTGCTGGGGCTGTTACGGAAAGAAAAGCCAATACGCTTTCCCATCAACCTTCATTCTCTTTTTAATGACTTTGCCTTTTATTTTGGAACTTATGTCCAGTCCCATGCTTGTGGTTTCAGAGTAGTAGCAGCGGTTCTCAACCTGTGGGTCACGAACAATGAAAATACATCCTGCATATCAGATATTTACATTACGATTCATAACAGTAACAAAATTACAGTGATGAAGTAGCAACGAAAATAATTTTATGGTTGGGGATCACCACAACATGAGGAACTGTATTAAAGGGTCGCGGCATTAGGAAGGCTGAGAACCACTGTTAGGGGGTTGTA
>NW_006297021.1:1088938-1091023 GCF_000327345.1 Myotis davidii | reverse complement strand
AAGTAGCTGTGTCACTGTTCAAGATGACAGAATTGACAGGGGCAGAAATAGAATATTGGGGACCAGCTAGAGTTGTAAGAAATGTTAACCCTGCTCTGTTAGCCGTGATTGTGTTGTTCTGATGAAAGAAGGCACATTCTAACCTGGCCGGGAGTTGTATGGGACCTGAGAGCTCACCCGGAGATGCAGCCCATCCTCCCCATCAGGGAGCCGCCTATTCTCATGGGAAGATGAACCATCTGCCACGGAAACCAGAGCTGCCAGCCCTTTGCATATCACTAAGCCCTTTGAAGACCTCTGCCCTTTACATACACGCAGGCCTTTGACAATCTCCAGCCTCCCTCACCTCTAAACTCCCTCCCCATATAATCTTTGTCCTTCTACCCAATATACACTTCTGGCTTATGGGGAGAGGAAGAGCAGATTTCTGTGGCAAAATTACAGTGATGAAGTAGCAACGAAAATAATTTTATGGTTGGGGATCACCACAACATGAGGAACTGTATTAAAGGGTCGCGGCATTAGGAAGGCTGAGAACCACTGTTAGGGGGTTGTAGAAAAATGGAGACGCAGGGCAGGAGAGCAGAGTTGTTTATACGGACCAGTTTGCTGAAATGTTATGAGCCAAACAGGATTTTAGACACATACCTAATGAAAAAACCCTCTGTGATTTAATTACATATAAATGACTTTCTCACTTCTTTGTCTTGTTAGTGTTATGACAAAGCTTCACTCCTCATGGATTTAGTGTCTGAGAAAGATCTTAAGGGAAAAGTCATTTTATACAAAAGATGGTACAAAACTGGGCAGCTGGAGACAAATAAAGCCGTTAATATGACTTGGAACTTCAAGCTTTCAGCTTGATATTCAAACTTATTTTTTTCCAGCAATTTTTGATGTGGATAAACCACACCACTCTCAAGTTATCTGTAGCATTCTTTTTTATTTTTAACCATTAAGATACAAAACCCCCCCAAAACTGTAGTTCAAAACTTATAAAACACTGTGAGAGAATAAGTTTCTATAAATGCTAAAATATTAATATCTGTTTTTTATAAACATGCAATTTAAATTTAGAATAATTTTTTTTTTCCAAAACTGAACTGTGGCCCGGCCAACGTGGCTCAGTGGTTGAGCACTGACCTATGAACCAGGAGGTCACGCTTCCATTCCTGGTCAGGGCACATGCCCGGGTTTCAGGCATGGTCCCCAGTGGGGGGCATGCAGGAGGCAGCCAATCAATGCTTCTCTCATTATTGATGTTTCTATCTCTCTTTCCATCTCCCTTCCTCTCTGAAATCAATAAATACACTGACCCTTAGAAACTTGTATTTTTGTTTATTAATAATCTCTACTCTTGTGCCTGATAATTGAGAATGAGATAAAACATATATTTACTGAACACAGTACTTAGCACATATTCTATGTATCAGCCCATTTGTCTAATTAGCATTGAACCAGAGATTCCTCAGTGATAGGGGTGGTGGTCTTTAGAACTGATCAAATAAAAACTGAAGAAAATTTACTCTCGGCCCATGTGTTAAGTGGCCAACACACCAAAGGATTGTGGGTTGTATTCCAGGTCAAAGGCTTGTACTTGGGTTGCAAGTTCCATCTGCGGCCCTAGTAAGGGCACATTTGGGAGGCAGTCAATCAGTGTGTCTCTCTCACAGCGATGTTTCTCCTCCACCACCTGCTTAGTCATGAAGTTCCCAAACAGTCTTAGCATCAGCCTTTATTTGGGGGCAAAGATGAGGCGTCTCTTCTTTAAAAAGCATGATGAGGCCCGGCCGGCGTGGCTCAGTGGTTGAGCACTGACCTATGAACCAGGAGGTCACGCTTGCATTCCTGGTCAGGGCACATGCCCGGGTTTCAGGCATGGTCCCCAGTGGGGGGCATGCAGGAGGCAGCCAATCAATGCTTCTCTCATTATTGATGTTTCTATCTCTCTTTCCATCTCCCTTCCTCTCTGAAATCAATAAATATATATACTAAAAAAGACACACTGAACAGTGCATTAAAATTTATCTACTCACAGATTCTCATTTTTCAGTTAACAAACTAAAGGCCAAAGATTAAATGACA
>NW_006297021.1:1084907-1088806 GCF_000327345.1 Myotis davidii | reverse complement strand
AAAATTTACTCTCGGCCCATGTGTTAAGTGGCCAACACACCAAAGGATTGTGGGTTGTATTCCAGGTCAAAGGCTTGTACTTGGGTTGCAAGTTCCATCTGCGGCCCTAGTAAGGGCACATTTGGGAGGCAGTCAATCAGTGTGTCTCTCTCACAGCGATGTTTCTCCCCCCGCCCTTCTAGCCTCTCTAAAAAAAGAAATTTGATGGGAAAAATATCCTCCGCTGAAGATTAACAACAATATATATATATAACATTATATATATATACACATATATATAGCAACATATATAACCATATACACACACACACACACACACACACACTATTGTCAAATGAATCCAGACTCAGTTCTTTATATCACATACTTTTTGTAAAAGCAAATGAGACAGTGATGAGTATGGTGTATTTCTGTAGACTTTAAAATGTTTTCTTACTTAAAAATCACTTTCAGTTAAATCACCAAACTGAAGTGAACTTGCGGCATTTTCTGAGATTCACAAATTCATTGTGTTGACCAGAAGTCATGTACCTGTTATTTCAAGCTTTGGCAGAAACCGCTAGAAAAAAAGTCCCTCACGAGTCAGAAATGACCCTTTCCCCTCCCCAATTAGAGACTGAGGTAGTGGGAATACTGGGGAATTAACATCTGGCTTAGTGTTCTTATGACTTCCCCAGGCTACCGTCACCGCTGGGTACCGCGTGTCTCAGAAGTTCACTCTTGTCAGATTTTCTGGCCCAGTGGGTTAGGAATGTGCAGATCACCCACCCTGATGTCTTCCTCCCCTGACATTTTATGTACTGGAAAACCCCTCTTACTTTATTTTATGTATTTGTAACAAATGTCCGGATTTTAGATGTAAAAGGCTGTTATCCAACACGCTTGGGGCACACCCAACAAAGTTCACCTGTAAGACAGCCAATGTGGCTAATTGATAGTCGTAGGACAAGATTGAATTGTTTCATATTCAACTCTACTCTTTTGTTCTTCTATTTTTATGTGCTGTTTCCTGTAGCGATGAGAGCGAGGTATTTCTTTCCCGCAAAATCCTCATTAATGAATAAATAATGTATTTGTGTCCATGCATACCTCTAAGACTGCAATTAAAGGCTGCATTTTTTTTAAACCTTCACATACTATTTTAGAAATTCCAGGGAGTAGCCAAACTGATAAATACCACATGATCTCACTTATTTGTAGAAGCTAATGAACAAAATGAATTGACCGACAAAATAAGACCAGAGCAGGAGGCATGGAACAGACTGACATACCTCGGTGTGGGGTTGGGGAGATGAGAAGAAATAAACTAAAGAACTTATATATTTATATGCATAGCCATGGACATGGACAATAGGGTAGTGAAGACCTGAGGGAGAGGGGAAGGGAAGAGTGGAGCGGGAAGGAAGAGGGGTGGAAATGGGAGATATCTGTAATACTATCAACAATAAATAAATTAAAAGAAAGAAATTTCAGGGAGTGGAAATTGGAACTATTGAGGGTTTTATATATATACTAAAGGCCTGATGCACAAAATTTGTGCAGGAGTAGGCCTTCCTTCCCCCAGCTTCCAGCACCAGCTTCCCTCTGGCACCCAGAACCCGGGCTTCCCTTGCAGCCCCGGCTTCGTCCGTAAGGTCATCTGGAAGGACATTCGGAAGGATGTCCGGTCTAATTAGCATATTACACTTTTATTATTACAGATAGAATAAGGCTCCAGATAATGCAATCGTGAAACATAAAGCACAGTCCCCTGAACAGCCACCGAAAGTGTCTGGACTTTCCCTCTGCTGTGTAAATGTGGCTCAGCACAGCGCCCTCTACCTTTGGTCAGGTTTCTGGTTTCTGGAGGGGACCCCATTGCTCAGAGGGGTGGGGTTGCTGTCAGAGCTCCCCTGTGACCTCAGTGTTCTCTGAGGAACTTAGTGGGTGGGAACTCCCGGCTGGGATCTTCCCCCATTTCTCAAGGAGAAAAACTGCTCTGCAAACCAGCCGCGGATGCTGCAAACCTCGCATTTCGGCCAAAGGACTGAGTTAACGCTCGGAGACTAAAGATAAGACTTGTGCCTGGGGTTGGAGCCTCACCAGCCTGTGTTAGGGTCCCAGTTCGGCTTCGCCTTGGCTGTGCAACCTTCAGGAAGTGGCTCTCCTGTTTGAATAGGTCAAGTCGGATATTTAACTCACCCGCTTGCTGGGAGATTTATTGTGCCCAGCAAATAAACATTAGCTTTCTTTATTAATGATTTCACTTGTGTCTACGCAGGGATGGTTTCATGTCGACTATTCCGGTAAAATGGCCAGCATCTATTCTTCCGTGGAGACCGCGCTGGGAGCACTTAAGCTGTGGGCTTCTGTCTACTTTGCATCATGCATTGCGCTGCTAAATCGGTTTTTGAAATGCTCTTCATTTACCTGTTCTCTCCACGGCACTTCATAAAATTGATTTCCATCACAGTAAATTATTTTCCTATAGATTGGCTATAAATTCTACACATGTGAGGAGCAACCTCTCAAAAATAATTTTCATTTTGAAATAATTTTTAACTTACAGAAAAATGGCAAAGTATGCAGAGTTCTTGCATGCCCCCCACTCAGCTTCCCCTGATGTTTACAACCCACACACTCATAGGACAGTTATAAACAACCAGGCTGTGATCAGTGAGGCCATGTTATTCAGCTACACACCTTAGGAGAATTTACCAGTCCCCCCCCTTCCAACTGTTCTCTTTTTCTTCCAGAACTTATTCCAGCGTCCTACATTGTATTTAGTTGTGAAATCTCTTACGACCCGTCACAGTTCCTCCTCCTTCCCTTGTCTTTCATGCCCTTGACACATGGTATGAGCTAGTTAATAATTCTGAGGCATTCTCTCAATTTGGGTTTGCCTGATGTTTTCTCATGACCAAATTTTAGTTGTGTATTTTTATCAAAAACAGCACAGAGCAATTCTGGGTCCTTCTCAGGGGACACATGGTCTAGATATGTCTTATTAGTGGTGATATTAACTATGATTCTATTGGTGGAGTCTGGTGGATTTCTCTATTATAAAGTTGCTGTTTTAATCTTCATACTTGATTTGATATTTTGGGGACAATTCTTTGAGACTATATCCTGCTTTTCCTGAAATGTTTGCCCACTAATTTTTTTAGCATATATTAGTGGATTTGCCTCCAACAGTTATCATTATCATATATTCCTAATGGTGAATCTGTACTGCGTTCATTTCTTCTACATTTATTAGTTGAATTTTTTCCCTGTGAGAAAGAGTTGTTGCTTTCCCCATTTATTTACTCAATTATATTTTTATATCGGTATGGACTCATGGATATCTACTTTCTTATATATATAATAATTCAATATTATCATCTGTTTGTTAGTCAATTGCTCTTCCTTTGGCCATCAGGGCCTCATGTGGCTCGCTGCCATAGGGGAAAGTGTATTCTCATAATCTATGTTACCTATGTGATTGACTAGAATAATGTGAGAAAATTCATAATGGTTGTAATTTAAAGGTTAATATGTGTGCACTTCGGTAAAGCAACAGGAACCTAATATTCTATTCTGAAATTAAGTTTTTGTGTTTTATGCAGAAGACAGATGGGCTGCATTTTTCTCGACACTGTTCCAGACTCTTGCTGTTGGGGTAGATTAGAATCATGAAATGAATTGAAACATCTTAGATAATTCAATTCATAGTCACCAGTTCATCAATATATAACTTGAGTCTTAGGTGGGATCCCCCTTCCTCTACCTACCTCCCCTCCCCGCCCCGCCCGCCCTGTCCTCAGTTCCTCTGGATGTGAATCCAGCCCTTCTGTTGGGACATGGTTGGGAGGTTATCTGCTGGGAGCTGCTCCCTAGTGACCAGGGAGAACACTGAGCCCTTTCTCTGCTTGTCTTGT
>NW_006297021.1:1082259-1084831 GCF_000327345.1 Myotis davidii | reverse complement strand
AGTTTTACTATTTTATATACTTCATGAGTATATAACATGTGCTTCTTCATGCCGGGGACAGATGTCTCTTAAAGGTAACGTTCTTAATGCTATTCAAGTTATAGGACTGTGAGAAAGATGCTCTAGCAAATCTCCAGCAGATATCATCCAGCTAAAGAAATGCCATTCATTTTGAAGTCTTTTATTATTGAAGTGCAGGATCTGTGTTGTCACTGATTTTGAGGTTTATCTAGCTGATGTGGGTGGGACAATGCTTTGTGTTGTGTGATGCTTTGTTTAAGTGATATAAAATATGTATAGCTTTCCAAATGTATATATGAGACATATAAAGTAATTAAAACATTGAGATATAAAACCATGAGGGCTAACACTACTCTTGGGGTGGAATCCATTGACACTAAGTTATACCTAGACACAGTATTTAATTTTCCAGGTGTAATGGAACACAGCTTTCATTTGTTGATTTTTTTAAAAAAAGATGCTTTCATTGACTCTTAGAGAAGAAGGGAGAGGGACAGAGAGACAGAAACATCCATGCGAGAGGAACATCATTAAACGGCTACCTCCTGCACACCCCCTCTGGGGACTGAGCCCACAAACCCAGCATGTGCCCTGACTGGGAACCAACCCAAGATCTCTTGATTCCTGGGTCGATGCTCAACCACTGAACCACATTGGCTGGGCTGTTGATTTTTTTTTAAAGTAAAATAACTTAAACTCAATTCAGTTCTCTATCTGATGCTAAACCCAGTGTCAATTAGCTATTGAGATTTTTAGAAAAATATTTTATTAGTTGTAGTCAATGACATTTCCTATAGACTCCGTATTTGAGTAAGAAATTTATATCATCTACCTTTGTTAAAATAAAGAATAAAATAAATAAGTATACTTTTGTATACAATGTGCCTTTCCCCCTTTTTATTTATATTTTTCGTATTTTTAGCTATGATAGGATATGTCTAGAATGATGGAATAAGTGAAGGTACTAAGTATGATGGAAAATAAAGTTGTCAAACTTGAAAAGAATATGGATTACTGCAGGCAGAATAATATAGATCACTACAGACAATGCGATCATAACTGGGAAACATAAATTAGACCTTCCCACCAGGTACTTTAGATCAATAAACCATTTTAAAAGCTTTCAAAGCTTAACTCTTGGAAGCTTTTAAGATGCTGTGAATCCGAAAACATGCAGTTTGCAATGACCGGAGCGCATGGGTGCAGGTAGGAGACTGATGCTTACAGATGGATGACCATTCACAGCCAAGTGACAGTGCTAGATGAGCTCATCCTCATACATTTTTTAAAAATGTATCTATATTGTTGAACGTATTACACATGTGCCCCCTGTTTTTCTTATTGACGCCCCCTGCACCTGCCCCTCCCAGTCGTTCACCACACTATTGTAAAACAGGCAAAAGATCTGAATAGATGTTTTCCCAAAGGAGATATTCAAGTGGTCAACAGATATATTTAAAGGTGCTCAACATCACTAGTCATCAGGAACATGCAAATCAAAACCTCAGTGAGATATCACCTCACACCTGTTAGAATGGCTATTATAAAAAATAAAAAACATAAATGTTGGTGAAGATGTGGAGAAAAGGGAAGCTTTTCCCAGTGCTGGTGGGATTGTAAATTGGTGCAGCCATTATGGGGAAAACAGTATAGATGTTCCTCAAAAAATTAAGAATAGAACTACCATGGGATTCAGCAATTCCACTCCTGGCTTCCAAAGAAAATGAAAACACTTATTTGAATTGATATACATCCCACCACATTCACTGCAACATTATTTACAACAGCCAAGACGGAAACAATCTGTCCATCGATGGATGAATAAATAACGAAAATGTGGTATGTTTGTGTGCATAATAATGAAATATTGTAAATGCTCATTTAAAACCACCTTTCACAGCTTTTACTTTGTCCATATTAAAAAGATATCAAGGACTTCACCTTTTGACTGAATTTCTGTTGAGAAATTAGTTATTGCTTATCCATCTCTGAATCAGAAAGGCTCTTAGGTTCAGCCCAAGGCATATATTGTCTTCTGTCTTTTGTTATTTCATACAGCCCATTACCACAACCCACTATTTTATATCAATACTTTTAAAAATGTAAAAATGGAACTGCCATTTAACCCAGAGATCCCACTTCTAGGAATATACCCTAAGAAACCCAAAATACTGATCAAGAAGAATGTATGCACCCCCAAGTTCATAGCAACACTATTTACAATAGCTAAGATCTGGAAACAGCCCGAGTGCCCATCAGCAGATGAGTGGATAAAAAAGCTGTGATACGTTTACACCATGCAACACTATGCAACTATGAAACAGAAGGATCTCTTACCCTTTGAGACAGCATGGAGAGACCTGGAGAGTATCATGCTAAGTGAAATAAATCAGAGAAAGAAAAAATATCACATGATTTCACTCATCCTATATAATAAAAGGGTAATATACAAATAGACTGAATGGCAGAACAACCGAACAACCAATCAAAGTGTAATATGCTAATGATATGCTAAGGCTGCTCAACTGCTCGCTGTGATGTGCCCTGACCA
>NW_006297021.1:1078858-1082165 GCF_000327345.1 Myotis davidii | reverse complement strand
AAGAGCTCAACCAAAGAACTTATATGCTTATATGTATAATAGAAGGACACACACAGTAGTGTATGTTGGTCTTCATACAGGGACGTGACTTAGTGGCTGAGGACTCACCTGTCAAAGTCAGACTCACCTGGGTTCAGACCACAGCTCCATCCCTGATGTGCTGTGTGTGTGGCCGTGGGAAGGTCACTTAACTATTGTGTGCCCTTAGCTTCCTCATCAGCCAAATGGGAATAATAACACCCACCTGAGGAAACTGCATGCGGGGGGCACTGCGGGTTTCCTGCTGGTGCCAAGGAGGACTCTCAGCAGGACAGCAATAGACGGAAACCTGTCTTCAAGTCAGGACGAAACCTGTGTCTCATCTTTACGTTTCCTCAGCGTCTTACAAGGCGTCATCACCAGAGGTCCAGTAAATGCTTCTTAGATCAACAGGTAAATGCATCTCAAGCTATGAGTTTCTTCTGTTGGCTTTTTTGAAGGGAAAGGAGTCAGAAAACTGAAAATGGCAAGATGAGCAATTTTCATTTAGAAGCCCCCGGGTTTTATGATAAAGAAGGGTATGTGGGTCTTTCTCCCAAATGGCTATAGTTCTTTGTCCTTAAGGCAGCAGTTCTCAACCTGTGGGTCGCGACCCCTTTAAATCCATCCTGCATATCAGATATTTACATGACGATTCATAACAGTAGCAAAAAGACAGTGATGAAGTAGCAACGAAAATAATTTTATGGTTGGGGGTCACCACAACATGAGGAGCTGTATTAAAGGGTCGCGGCATTGGGAAGGTTGAGAACCGCTGCCTTAAGGAGATAGAGACCTTAGAGACAGCGTGGTCTTTTAGGGGCAGACCTACAGGACTTGAGTCACGGGTCCACCACTTACTAGAAGATTACTTACGTGGCTACTCAGCTTCACCGTCGTTCTCTATAAAATGTGGAAAGCACTAAGGAAATACAAAATTAGGTCAGCCGTGTATGGGGTCACTGATACCTGTACGTGTGCAGGATGTGCGTCCTTTCCCTGTGGTGGTAGAAGAGGTGACACGGAAGGAAGTCCGTCGCATGACTTTCTGTGTCCTCTCTCTTGAACAGTTAGAGTGTTAAAGACGTCCGTGGTGACCTGAGAGGTCAGATTGTCTTTTAATGTTAAAACGCATCTAAAATATGTGAAAATGTTGCCATTGATGGCTACCTCGAATGTCTAGATAGAAATAGTTCTAGTGGCATAGAGACAAATGTGAGGCAGTCACATTTGAAAGACGAGCAAATGAAATACCAAAGAGTCCATAAGAAGTTCTTTATTGTATGATGTGTACAATATGAAAATCTCAGAGACCTAGTGATGAGCTTTCACAGATTGGAGACATAAAAAAAAATGTTGAATTAGCTAAACCAAAAAAGTGAGGAAGAAATATTAGGCTTAGTTACAAAAGAGAATAAAGCAAACAGAAAAGTCACAGACCACAGACCAATACATTTATCACGTAGCTGTATTAGTTTATTTTACTCTTTATTTCCAATCAGTATTGCAGAGTGCAACAGTGGTGCACAGTGCAACAGAAAGAGAAATGAAGAAAATGAGGAACCTGACAGAAACAGGAAGAGAGGATTTCTCAAAAAAATTTAGGGCTTTGGGAAAGATCCCAGGGAAATGATAGTTTAAGTTTTTGAAGGGAGAAAAGGGAAAAAATGTCTTTGGAAAGTTCTTAGCAGATATGGGAAAATAATATTGAGTATAAAATTTCTGTGGACCAAGGGTATTTTTTCTCATCAGACATCTTACATAAGACATTATTAAAAACTGCCAATCATAAAAGACTATATATGAGGAAGGGAAGGTCGAAGGTGGAAGCTTTCCTTAGCAGTAACTACAACCGAATTTCAATTAGCATTCAAAATCTTTATCTCGGGCCCTAGCCAGTTTGGCTCAGTGGATAGAGCGTTGGCCTGCGGACTCAAGGGTCCCAGGTTCGATTCTGGCCAAGGGCATGTACCTTGGTTGCGGGCACATCCCCAGTAGGGGGTGTGCAGGAGGCAGCTGATTGATGTTTCTCTCTCATCGATGTTTCTAACTCTCTATCCCTCTCACTTCCTCTCTGTAAAAAATCAATAAAATATATTTAAAAAAAATCTTTATCTTGGGATAAAGTGTGAAATAAAAATAATTAATTGATGTTATTAAGATACTATATAAACAAAACATAACTCTTAAACCCTGAGAAATGAATATTAAAATTTTTTATATACCAGAATTAAATGTTAAATCTGTGAAATCCTCTGAAAATCAAAATAATTTGTGTTGTCTTTGCGCTCAGAAGAATGCAGTGTTCTTTAAGCACAGCATTGTGAAAAATTAAGCTAGTATACGCAATGCAAAGACTTGTGGGTAAAGTATCTTAGTAAAACCAACACTGAGAAACAAGAGAAATGACTTCTTGGGTTGATGCCGCTAGCTCCAATGCAGTACAGTGACATTTGGCAAGGTTTTTAATGCTGTGTGTTTAAAATTTTTATTTCACTTATCAGCCACCCTTTATCCCTGGCAAGTATTTCAAACATAGAAAAGTTACTTGGAAGGATTATTTCCTCCTCTAAATCGTTCTTACCACTTTTTTTTTTTAAATCCTCACCGGAGGATACGTTTTTTATTGACTTCAGAGAGGGAAGGAGGGAGAGAGAAACATCTACGTGATAAAGAAACATTGACAAATTGCCTCCTATCACGCCCCAATTGGGGATTGAATCCTCAACCAGGTATCAAACATGAATCAAACCTGCAACCTTTTGGACAGTGCTCCAACCAATTGAGCCACCTGGCCAGGGTGAACATGTCACTTTGTCTGGAAGTAAAACTGTATTCTAAAATACTTTTCTGAAGCAAAGAATAAAGGACATTTGGATGCAATATTAGAGAAATGAGTATCACTAAGTCCTTGGAATCTGTAGTTCTAACATGTCTAAAAAGCACAACATGTTTTTAAATAAAAAGGTGTTCTTGCCCTAGCCCTGTGGTCAGCAAACCGCAGCTTGTGAGCCACATGCGGCTCTCTGGCCCCTTGAGTGTGGCTCTTCCACAAAATACCACGTGCGGGCGCGCACGTACAGTGCGACTGAAACTTTGTGGCCCATGCGCAGAAGTCGGTATTTTGTGGAAGAGCCACACTGAAGGGGCCAAAGAGGTGCATGTGGCTCACGAGCCGCAGTTTGCCTACCACTGTGACCTAGCCGGGAAGGGTCCCAGATTTGATTCTGGTCAAGGGCACATGCCTGGGTTGTGGGCTTGGTCTCCAGTAGGGGGGCATGCAGAAGGA
>NW_006297021.1:1064613-1078718 GCF_000327345.1 Myotis davidii | reverse complement strand
ATATTAAAAAGGTGTTCTTTTGGCCCTGTTTTTCCAACCAAACACTTGTATAGTGAAAATAATGTATATAGTCTATAGATATTGTTATACCTCAATATTGGGGCAAAAATGAGACTATTAATGTTGTTATATCTCAATTTTTTAGGGCAGACTGTGAATGAGAATGTTAGTTAAAACTGAATGAGAAGTTTAAACTTGACTTTGGCCTTCAAAAACAGGCCTGCAGTCTATGGGCTAAAGTTCACACACTACTGGTATTTGGAAATAAGGTTTTGTTGGGTCACAGGCAAGCTCATTTTTGTACATCTTTCTTATGGCAACTTTCAATCTACAAGGACAGAGTTGAGTAGTTTCAGCAAAGATTATATGGCCTGGAAAACCAGAGATATTCACCATCTTAGGAAAAGTTCTCCTACGCCTGACCTAAAAGAGCATTGGAAACACATTTCATTTTACAACAATTCTTAAGCCATGGAAAATTCAAAACTCAAGATCAGGGCTAATCTTGCCCTTTTATTCAAAGATTTATTACTCAATTTCTAGGTTATATAGAAAACCTGGGTTTTCTTTCTCCAAGGAAACCCTTTGATTGGATCGAAAGTTATAAATTTTGTGAAGAATCAGAGATGAGAAAAATCCAGCAGATTGTTCTAGGGCTAGTCATCTGGATAATCTCCGGAGATTGTAATCTGTTCAGATACACATCCCATCAGCCTGTGCGTCTGAGCACCATTCCTGTGTGAAGGGGCACCACTTTCTGGGAATTGAATGATAAAGGCCCCAGCGGTTGTCTGAGAAGTCCCTGACTCCGAAAATGCAGGAATGACTGACCCAGCCAGACCTTCATCTCTAAGGAGAGGATTAGGAGGCCAAGAAGGTTAAGTGACTTTCCCCAAAGCGATGGAACTAAAATTAAAAGCCAGCCCTTCTTGCTGCGGGTTCAGAGGTTTTTATTCACGCTTCCTGCAAGTTTTCCAAGACAAAAATTGTGACATAGGAATCAGGAAGGTTGAATATATGTAGAATTAAATATGGTAGGCGATTATGCTTTGGATCCTCTTTTATTTTTTTAATCTCTATTGTTGAAAGTATTACATAGGTCCTCCTTTCCCCCATTGACCTCTTCCGGCAGGCTCCCATCCCACCCCCAGGCCTCACCACCTCATTATCTATGTCCCCGGGTCATGTACATATGCATACACGTTCATTGGTTGATCTCTTCCCTCCCACCCTCCCCTGACTTGCCTCTGAGGTTCAACAGTCTGTTCCTGCTTCTATGACTCTGATTCTCTTTTTGATCATCAGTTTATTTGCAACCTCTTTTAAAACGTGGGTTCCCTTCATGATTTTGGAAACAAAGACGGGAAGTGAGATCGAGGTCCTGGGCCTGGGCCTCCCCAGGTTCCTGGTGATGTGTGTGGCATCAGCAGAGGAGGGCGCACACCGTGTGGCGTGAAGCCAGTTGGGTTTATTGGCCTAAAGCCATTGGCAAATATAAAATTCAGGGGGACAGCGGGGAGAGGCAGGCTTCTTTAACTCCCTAACATCCCTAATAAAGCTGGAGACATTGTCATGGGGACTGGGTTCATTTCTTCCAGGTTGTCTTTTCATACTGACAGCGCCGCCGAGATGGCAGTATACATAGTATTTGTTATAATAAAGTTTGATTAACTAACATGTACCTTTTAATACTTTGTCATAAAATGCAAATCAATCAGAAAATTACTTTCAGTAAAATTTTGCTACCAGACAATAAAAGGAAGTCATTAGGAACCCACCCAATGGATACCACATAGCAATTACAAGCCCGATTTCTTTTGCTGAGTTGGACTTAAATAAAACCTTCACTTAATCTTTGGAAGGGTAGCTCTTTGTTATTAATTAAACCTAGTATTTTTGCTGTTGAAATCACCGCGTTAGTTCACTTTTCTTTTTGCAAGGCTATGAGAAATGTTATTGCTGCTTCAACATCTAGAGCAGGCAGCATGCAAAAATGCATCTCATGCTTCATGAACAGAAATAAAAATTCTCCAGCATTAACAATTATATCAGTGGGAGTTTTTGCATTAAATTAAGCTTGGGGGGAAGGGAGGAAGATGGGACATGAACAAGAAATTATTTCTCCTAAGACAGGGAAGTGCGAGCCAGGTGCATTAATCAAGTTGGGCTGCACTGCTCTGCACAGTCAGCTATAAAAAGTGTTTTCCATGACTTTTCTACTCTCACATTAATTTTTTTCTTTTGCAGTAAAAACTAACTGCCTTATATAGCAAAAGGAAAGTACCTAACCTGATGCGTAATTTCCTTGCGGACTAAAGAGCCCTTAAGGTTTCTGCACGAGAGAATATTAATTGCAGCTTTACCTTTGATGGCAGAAAACCTTAGCACTCTGGCTATCTGCCTTAATGTGTTTTTTTTTTAGGGCAAAAATGATTTCTTATTAATTTTTTATCTTTTGGTAAATTCCTGGTGACAAGTGCAGTGCCGGTGATATTTTCACAGCTCATTGCTTAAGGAAGGGAGGAGGGAAGGGAGAGGAGAGAGGAACAGAGAGAGGGCAAGAGGGAAGAATGAATTTCTGTGTCAGACAGTCTGAATCAGTCAGTACATTCTAGGAAGCGCTACATGTATATTGGAAAGCGTTGAGGAAATGTAGTTGGAAGGTCCAGTATGTAAATATGAGGAAAAAAACAAAATGGTGCACATACATCATGCTTTTTAAAATTAATTTACCATGCGTTTTAATCTATAGAGGTCATTCCCAGCTTTAATATTGGACAAGCTACAGCCTTCGTTAGTGTAAGTATCCTTATGCGAATGATGGTGGAATAAATAATGTCTGAATTTCCATCGCGCTGTAGGAAAAGACAGCCAGGTAAGGGAGTGCCTCGCGTACTGCCTCCTCCGTGTTTTCCTAGCCGCTGGTGGAGGTGTGCATGAAAATGGGCTCCGGGAGCCTCACGCAACAAATAATGCAACTCCGTTCATCTTCCTTCTGACTCCTTCCCAGCCAGTGGCCGTGGCATTGGCAGCGGGAGGGACAGCCCGTGGGCCATGGACAAATCTTTCAATTTACCACATACGTGGGGGACTCTAGCGGGGCTCCTACCTGTAGCACTGAGGAGCTCACATTGCTCTTTTTAAGAAGCCCTGTGTGGGTGAGAGTTAATTAGTCCAGTTCCTTTCCCTTTAACGCAAGAGCCTTGGGAGATGCATTTCATTATCTGGGTTCAGGAAAATGAACAGCAGAAACCTAGTAGGTTTGTGTCGAATGGCTCTGGGAGCTGGAGAAATGGCATATAAGCAGATGGCTACAGGGCAATGTTGTTTGGTCAGGAGGCGTCCCAGGTAGGACAGAGTTCACTTCGCAGCAATTCAGGTGTAGTTCCAAAAATGTAATAGGTGAGAAGAAAGCCAGAACGGGCCTGGCCTCAGAGGGCACCTGGAGAATTAAAGTGAACTTACAGAAAGATCTTAAAATTATAGTCACTAATCTGAGAAATGTAACAAAGAAACACAGTTTGAGTTTGCAATTAAATTAGGTAGGAATCCAAGAAAAGTCTGAAAGAATGTGAAGGAGTGACTTAGTTATTTTGAAACATCGAATTAGTTGCCGACTGAGCTTGCCTTCTTTTTTAGAACACTATTCCCAAAGTAAACCTCCTTTGGGAAGGAGTAGACTTGCTGGACCAATGGCTGCAGAGGCAGATGTCGGGGGTCGGTGGGTGGGAGGAGGCGTCTGAGGTGCACTCCCTGAAGGCCGGTCACATGCATCTGAGCTTCCCCTGTGCCCGCCAGCTCAGCATGGAGCTCACAAATGCTAGGAATGTTAAGGCGTATTGGTTTGCTAAGGAATTTAGATACATTTTCCTCAATAATTGTTGTTGATCTAGAGAAAATGTTGTAAAAATTTTTAAGATAAAATTAATTTTTTTTTGTCTAAAGTTTTACATATGTGTTCTTTTCCCCCAATTGATCCCTCCCCCACAGCCATTCCCACTCCAGGCAAGCCCCCACCAGCCCAGTGCCTGTGTCCAATTGATATGCTAATATCATGCATACAAGTTCTTTGGTTGCTCTCTACCCGCCACCCCCCTACCATTTGTCTCTGGATCTATTCTTCTTCATCAAATTATGTTGATCATTATATCCCACATATGAGTGAGATCATGTGACTCAGAATTCTGGTGTCTGAACTGGAATTTACCCATGTTCAAATATCTTAAAAAGATTCTTTTTTGGTAAACAGTATTTTAAATTACTTTCTGACACCCAGTGGCCAGCCTCAGGTGGAAATGGAATAGCTCCCAGCACCAGGACTTTGTCTGGCGCCCAAGCCTGTGCCGGCGGATGGAATCCTGCCTTCTGACAGGCCCACGCTTGCAGCATGTGGTCTCGTGTCGGGCCCTCAGACCTGCGGTGAATGTGGTCCAGGGCTTCCTCACCATCCATTTGCAGTATAGGAAATCATCTATTAGAAGGAAATCATCGAGGATCTGTCAACGATCCATTTCCCTAGATTTTAAAATCTTTGTCATCAGAAAGCATTGTATTTGGGACATATTTTCATTTTTTATTTTTATTGATTTCAGAGAGGAAGGGAGAGGGAGAGAGAGAGATAGAAACATCAATGATGGGACTCACCCACCGGCTGCCTCCAGCACGCCCCCTACTGGGGATTGAGCCTGCAACCCAGGAATTGAACTGTGACCTTCTGGTTCATGGGCCGATGCTCAACCACTGAGACACACAGGCTGGGTGGGGCATATTTTCCATAATCTCATAGATATGTATACACTATCTTAAATTAGCCAGGTTAAAAAATTAGTTTAGGGTATTGTAGACATTTTATCTTAGGGAATGTTTCTACTCATAGTTTTTGTTTTACTCTTTACAGAACCAAGGAAAAGAAATGTAAGAGCTGCCCTTTAAAATCATCCAACCTGTAATTAGTCAAGTTCAAGGGAAAGACCTTGGGGAAGGGGAGGGGTAAATGTCCTGGCCCCACCCTTCATGGATGTATCAGCTGAGTCCTTGTGCTGTGTCCGCTGGCTGGTGTCAGGCTTGCTGCTGGGCCCTGCTGCGTGCTGGTGACCATGGTGGCCCGCGGAGGCAAATGAACGGAGGCTGCCCCCTGGGCTGGGGACGCCGCTATTAGAGAATGTGTGTAAGCGAAATGATAAAGAGAGCGTGGGAAGTGTGTGTCCATGGTGCCTGGCAAAAGTCAGATTCATCTTGGCAGTTGCTCTATTGCTTCGTATTGTCTCCTTTTATTTTTATTCCTCTCTCTACTTCGCTTTTCATCAGAAAGTTTTTAGTAATGTAAACAGTTGTTGTTTTTTATCTTGTTTTACCAAATCATGCAGGAACCTTGCTTAGAATAATGCCATAGTTCCTAGGCACATTTCTCCCCCTGTCAGATTATATAACAATTGCCTCAGTAAGTGGAACAGTGGTTGGCAAACTCATTAGTCAACAGAGCCAAATATCAACAGTACAACGATTGAAATTTCTTTTGAGAGCCAAATTTTTTAAACTTAAACTCTATAGGTAGGTACATTGTTATTAACTTAATTAGGGTCCTCCTAAGCTGGCCTTTGCTAAAAACGTCCTCAATATGATTGAGGTACGTTCGCTGAGGTTGACCCCTTCCAACTCTCCCATCCACACTCGTCTTGTATACTTGTTTCGTCTATCTCCTTTCGTTCATCCTCTCTATATGTCCAAGCCATCTCAACATACCTTTCTCAACCCTCGACACTACATGTTCTTTCACTCCGTAACGTTCCCTAAAATTAACTTAATAAACTTTACTTAAAGTTTTAAGTCAACTTCGCACTGTATGTACACGCCCGCATGTGGTATTTTGTGGAAGAGCCACACTAAAGGGGCCAAAGAGCCACATGTGGCTCGCGAGCCATGGTTTGCCGACCACGGGTCTAGACCATGGATGGTATTATTAACATATTATGAATCCCGTTATGCTCCAATAATTTCTATACAGTATGGCATGCACAAACTGCACAAATCAGTTCAACTAAACCAAAAATTCTGTCCTTGAAGCCCTACTGTGTGCAATTCATGAAGGCCACCTCCTCCTCTTTCCCCTCCTTCTCCTCCTCCTGGAGTCTTCCTTCGCTTTTTAAATTAGCTAGAAATGATTTCAGCTGTTTTTGAACGTTTCTCAAGCTGCCAAGACTGGCAAATGTTACAAATGTCCACATTTTTCCTTATGATGATACTCATTCATAAACAGTTGAGAGACATTGATAAGCTTTCCAGGAAACGGGCACTTTGAGGTTAAAACCAAACATGGAACTATACATTTTTCGGTAGATTTTCAGTGAGCGGCAAAGCATTCACATTAAATTTGCCCTCGGGTCACTATAACACATACTCCTGTTAACGCAACTCAGCTTATTCACTGGATAAAATTCTGCTTCCGAAAGGAATTGCGCCAGTGGAGCTGGAAGCGGACTTCTGTCATTTTTATAACTTCTACTGGTTGCCCTTCACACGTTGTCCTCTGAAATGATGGGCGGCAGGTTGGATACACAGTCTCACAGAAGCCTTTCCAGGAAAGTTGGGTGCCCACCCCCTATTGCGGACAGGACATGTAGATCAAGGTGGCTTTACATAGAAATGTTTCTCGATGGGTCTGATAACCACCCAGGGTGGTGATTGCCAGGACCTATACTATTCGATATTTAAGAAAGAACTCTTACCATTTGCAACAGCACGGGTAGACCTGGAGAGAATCATGCTGAGTGAAATAAGCCAGTCAGAGAAAGACAAGTATCACATGATCTCACTCATATGTAGAAGCTAATGTACAAAGTGAACTGATGAACAAAATAGACCCGGAGACAGAACATGGAACAGACTGCTGAATCTCGGAGGGTCCGGGGGAAGGAGATCAACCAATGAACTTGTATGCATATATACATAATGCATGGACACAGATGATAAGGTGGGAAGGCCTGGGGCAGGGGGTGCGGGTGGGCTAGAAGAGGTCAATGGGAAAAAGGGGGACAGATGTAATACTTTCAACAATAAAGATTTTTTAAAAAGACATGAAACATGATAATGTTTTGTGTTAATCCATGTAAAACCTGTTAGAAATCATATTCTAAATTCGCTGTTGCTCAACACCTATGAAAACTTTGGTTGAGCTCAAAATCGTTTCAGAGGCTTGCTTGGCAGGCTGCACCCCACCCTTTCCCATCTGTGTTAATATCTGTTTTAAATGACAGTGTCAGAGGCTCATGTGTTTGAATGGCCTGGCATTGCACTCCACCTCTCTCCCCAAACCGCATTTTGATCTGATACCATTCTTTGGTTTTGATGAATAAAAAATTCATGTCCTGCATTTGTTTGTTCGTTCATTCAATCTCTATCCATTCATTTAATTTTTATTGATCTAGAAATATGGTTGGCACAGGGGAAATAATTGCAAACAAAGAACCCAGTCTCCTGGAGCTTAAAGGGTAGAGACCAACATCACCATGAATAAATGTGGAGCGATGGACTAAGGTAGCTGTCCCGGAGCAAGGACGCCTGGGTCTCTGAGGCCCATAAAGAAGGGGTTTGAGCCCTAGCCGGTTTGGCTCAGTGCATAGAGCATCAGCCTGAGGACCAAAGGGTCCTGGGTTCTATTCCGGACAAGGGCACATGCCTGGGTTGTGGGCTCAGTCCAATGTGCAGGAGTCAGCCACTCAGTGATTCCCTCTCATCACTGATGTTTCCATCTCTCTCTTCCTCTCTGAAATTAATAAAAATGTATCTTAAAAAAAAAAAAAGCGGTTTTGCTCAGGGGATAGAGCGTTGGCCTGCAGACTGAAGGGTCCCAGGTTCGATTCCGGTCAAGGGCATGTACCTTGGTTGCAGGTACATCCCCAGTAGTGGGTGTTCAGGAGGCAGCTAATCAATGCTTCTCTCTCATTGATGTTTCTAACTCTCTATCCCTCTCCCTTCCTCTATGTAAAAAATCAATACAATATTTTTTTTAAAAAGTGGTTTGACTTTAGTTAAGGACTCAGTTGAGATGCTGTTTAGAGCAGCACATGGAGCCAGAACTCATAGGATCTTGCATGTAAACTTAATGACTTTGATCTTTATTCCAAAAGTTATGGAAAGCCATTTAAGGAATTTGAGAACTAAGGCAACATCATCAGATTTTAATATGTTGTTTGTTTTTTGTTAATCCTCACCCAAGGATATTTTCCTCTTTTCTTTTCTTTTCTTTTCTTTTCTTTTCTTTTCTTTTCTTTTCTTTTCTTTTCTTTTCTTGTCTTGTCTTCCCCCCCTTCTTTTCTCTTTCTTTCTTTCTTTCTTTCCTTTTCTTTTCTCTTTTCTTTCTTTCTTCTTTCTTTCTTCCTTTCTTTCTTTCTTTCTTTCTTTCTTTCTTTCTTTCTTTCTTTCTTTCTTTCTTTCTTTCTTATTTTTAGAGAAAGTGGGAGGGAGAGGGAGGCAGAGTGGGGTGGAGAGAGAGAGAGAGAAAGAGAGACACCAATTGTTGCCTCCCACATGTGCCCTGTGGAGTGTGTGTGGGGGGCGGTGAAGACACTGTACCTGCAACCCAGGTGCCTGCCCTTGACCAGGAATTGAACCCACCTTCCCTGCACAGGCTTGTGCTCTAACCACTGACCCACACCAGTCAGGGCAGATTTCAGTATTAAAAGATGGTTTTCCCCTGAGGAATGGGAAGAGGCTGGAATTGGCCCTGGAGAAGAGAGATAGGATCCTTGTGGAGATGCTGTTAAGAAAATTGTTTCCTACATGAGGTGGTTCCCAGTCTACGAGGCCTAAGGGGGAACTACCTCTCCTGGCCCAGCCCTGGGAATAGTTGGGTCTAACCTAAGGTCTCATTGGTTTCCATATGACAAACGCTTCATAGGTATTCATCTCACAAGGATTTATTTGCCTTAGAAACCCCGAGTTGACACTGAGAAATAGTGTAACTGATTTGCTGTCCTATTTTCATTGTCTTACTGAAAACCTAAGCCAAAGCCCCGGCCTTCCTGGTGCTGTTTAGTGTTAGACTCCTGGTCTTTTTTTCCTTCCCGCATTCCTGGCTTTATCTTGATCTTTTAACTGATTTTCCTTTGCCTCAATTCTTTTTGCTTAATGTTAATATTATTCTGTACTCCTGGAACAAAACGCCTGTAAATAATGAAACAAAACCCTGAATACTCTCATCTTAAAATACCCATGTGGCCACCTTTGGACAAACGTCCAGCAAACGGGGAAGCGTTGACCATAAGCCCAGCGTCTATAAGAGCGACACACTGAGGATGGCACGGGGAGGCGTGGAAACAGCCTCCTTCCCACGCGAGCGGTGCCACTGGAAGACTGTGACAGCTCGTCTCGTGTTGCTGTGGGCTCTATTGCTTCAAGATGTGTGAAGCTGGCAGGGCCCCGGATTCCAGACTCTGCTCACTCTCCGTGTTGGAGCACAATCATGGTCTCTGGGATTGCGCAACGTTCTTAGGAATTCAGGAAGAATTTGACTCCTTCTAGCTGGAGAGATGGAAATATAAAGGCTCTCATCGTGTTCAGCGCAGGGGAAATGCTGTGTTTGTCAATACGTCCCGCTTCTAGGAGACACAGTGGTTTCCTCCTGGTACCGTCGTGCTCAGACATTGAGATTTGCTAGCAGGCAGAGTCTTAAGACATAGATCACTAGGACATGAAAGGGAAACCTCCAGTTTTGCTGTTCTTTCTCAAAAGGAGGATGTGTCACATTTATCTCAGTTCTTACTAATGACTGTTTTACAGCCTTGAATACAGTACTCGTTGTAGGTAACTTGTTTGACTAAATGTAAGAAGGTGTGAGTAATGGTAATGACTGTTTTACAGCCTTGAATACAGTACTCATTGTTTTAGGTAACTTGTTTGACTAAAGGTAAGAAGGTGTGAGTAATGAGTCCCCTATTCATTTGCTAGTCTTAAACCCTAAAAGACTGTGGTAGAACTACCAGTCTATGGGTTGTCCAGCTTATTATGGAGCAGAGGCAACAGACAGCTAACTCCACTGAGGAGTGGGTGCAAGCAGAGGCTCACCCAAGGGACCATCCTCCACTGTTACCCACCACAGTCCATGCATTTCGCTGCCTCTGCCTTAGCGTGGCTTCATCTGGTGCACATCTGTCACTTCTCGCCCAGTGGTCCGGGACGGGTACTGAAAACTAGGTCAGATGGGATTTCTCTGCGGTCGGACTCTGCTTCGTTGTGCAGACCTCTCTACTGGCTTTCCAACAGGCACGCTCTTCTTCATCTGTTTTTCCAAAGCTAGCTTCACCTCGGAGGTGGCCACCTTTATTTGAACTATTTATTTTATTAATTTCAGAGAGGAAGAGAGAGAGAGAGATAGAAACATCAATGATGAGAGAGAATCATTGATCGACTGCCTCCTGCACGTCCCCTACTGGGGGTTGAGCCTGCAACCCAGGCATGTGCCCTGGACTGGATTTAAACCTGGAACCCTTCAGTCCCCAGGCTGATGCTCTGGCCACTGAGCGAACCCAGCTAGGGCTGTCTGTACTCTTGAACATCACTCTGCCTGTGGCTTTCCTTGGTGTGTGCACTTTCACCGCCGCATGCCTTGGTGTGTGAGTTGTCATTTTCCTTGGGCCTGGGTACACCAGGTGAGGAACAAGGACTTGGCCCGGAGCAAGCATGTCCCCTTGAGTCCCCAGGCTGATGCTCTGGCCACTGAGCGAACACAGCTAGGGCTGTCTGTACTCTTGAACATCACTCTGCCTGTGGCTTTCCTTGGTGTGTGCACTTTCACCGCCGCATGCCTTGGTGTGTGAGTTGTCATTTTCCTTGGGCCTGGGTACACCAGGTGAGGAACAAGGACTTGGCCTGGAGCAAGCATGTCAAACTCAAAGGCTCACACGGGTCAAATAAACAAGGTTTACATTTATGTGGCTACAAAAAAACCCAAAAGCTTCAATTTTCATAGAACATGCTGAATACAAAGGGCTGAAATATTAAACTGATAAGAACAAACACTACACTTGATCTTAGCCAAAAGGCCGAGAAGCGATAAAAGGGCTGAAATAAATGACTAATTGTTAATGCACATAAGGGAAATGAATGCAACACTATTATCGTAATCAGTCATTAGCACATGTTGCAGGTCCTTAATAATTATGTATAGGGTGTCCCAAAATTCACGCAAGATTTGCATGAATTTTGGAACACCCTATATAACAGGCTATTATAAAAATTAAGTTACATTTTTATTAAAACATTTCTTACCTACCGTTATATTGGCTGGGCTGCAAAAATATTTGTTGTGGGCCACATGTGGGCCGTGGGCCGCGAGTTTGAGACGTGTGGCCTAGAGCAAAGCATGGGAAGGAATGTAGGTACCCTGGGCCCTGAGAGAACAAAACCAAGAGCAAAATGTCAGTGCAGGTGAGTTACCACTATGGCAAGCCTGGGCACATGGCGAGAGTAAGCATTCAAGAGTTTCAAACTTGGCAGTGGACACAAACGGAAACCCTCCTGGAGTTTCCCTAACCAACTATTTGCCCAGTAACAGAAGTTTACATTATTTTTATTAAGACTCAACTAATGATGCTTACATTTATGATAGGCAATATATGTTCTTCATGGAATATGACTTTATCCAACATATTTTCTTCCATGTATCTTCAATCTTAGAATTATGAAGTCTTTGTATTTAGAATATGGTACTGGAATTGGGAGAACAGAAGCTATCTATCTATATATATAAAGAGGTAATATGCAAATTAGCCTGGACGATCTATCTATATATATAAAGAGGTAATATGCAAATTAGCCTGGACGCCATAACGCTCTTTATTAGCTCCTATACACACCATGGGGCGTTGCTCTGGAGAGGAGGCGGAAGCGGGGAGGCCTCCGGGAGAAGGCAGGGCCAGCCTGAGGCAACTTGAGGGTGGGCGGCACTGCAGGAGAAGGCAGAAGGGAGAAGGTGAGAAGGCCGGCAACTCAGGAGCAGGGAGAAGGTCAGAAGGGCAGTGCCATGGGAGAAGGGAGAAGGTGAGAAGGCTGGCACCTCAGGAGCAGGCAGAAGGGAGAAGGTGACAGGCAGGGGGATCAGGTCAGGAGGGGAGAGCAGATAGGCAGTTAAGGGGATCAGGCCAGGAGGGGAGAGCAGTTAAGCAGTTAGGGGGATCAGGCTGGCAGGGGAGAGCAGTTAGGGGCATCAGACATTGCCCTCTGTTTAGCATAGGTGAGCCTCGCACCTGAGCAGGGCCCTCCCATCCCTGTGGGTGGGTTGGGGGCTCCACTACGGATCTACCTGCCGGGGAATCAAGTCATAGCTTAGACCAGGGTTGGCAGTTTTTTCTGTCCAGATTACGAAAGGGATCCCGGATTGGAGAGGGTGCAGACTGAGCTGAGGAACACAGCCCCCCCCCACCCCCGCACGAATTTTGTGCACCTGTCCTCTAGTATATATAATTAGTCTTCTGAATAGTAACAAAATATTGTAGGCACATTCTTTTGTGCACCCGGCCTCTAGTATATATAATTAGTCTTCTGAATAGTAACAAAATATTGTGCAGGCACATTCTATTAGAGTTGGAGGGGGGAAAAAATAGAAAAGTTGTGCTTAATTTTAGATTTAGGTTTGTTCCAAACAACTTTGAAGGTCAAACTTGATTCTAGATAACTCTTGGATCTGAAGGAATGTGAGGAAGTTGGGATGGTTTCAGGGTTAACAAAACAATTCAGGCCTTTGGGTCTGGCTGAGTTCATGACCTCACAGATCTACCACTGAGCAGCTCTGAACCCTCTGGGGCTCAGCTCCCGAAGCAGCCCGGATTCCGACTCAGTTTCACAGTGGTGCAGGTCGGTGCCCTGAAACCGCACGAGCAACTGCGACATGGAAACCTTTCAACCACAAGCCTTCCACTGGCTCACGGGCAACTGTAATGGGCTCTTCGGTGAATCACTTTCCTTTGGAATTCTGAGGTCTGGAGTTCATACTCCAACACTTCTCCATCTTGTGTATTTTTCATCTGTTTGTGTCAGCTGAGACGGAGAGCAAATGTTTAGCAAAGGATTCCAAACTCTTAGCAATACTTAAGCAATACTAAAAGTATGTAGAAAGTAATCATGTAATCTTAGTTTCTCAGTTGCACACTGTTGTTTCTAAATGGAAGATCCAAGATTTTTTTCTCTCTCAATGGTTCTAGTACTGTTACTTAAGAAATATAATACAGCCTGGCTGGCATGGCTCAGTGGTAGAGCATTGACCCATGGACCAGGAGGTCATGGTTCATGCCCAGTGGGGGGTGTGCAGGAGGCAACCGATCAGTGATTCTCTCTCATCATTGATGTTTCTATCACTCTCTCTCTCTCTCTTAAAAAGAAAAAAGGAATACAATGAAGATTGTAGTAGAATATAAGAGTAGTTTTAGAGTAACGCATGGCTGCAATCAGGGCCCTTTGGTGAGGCTTACCTGGATGTAATAACGTGCATGTTGTCTAGGAAGGTACACTCTCCAGGCCTCAGTCTCCTCACCTGTGAAGGGGATTGACAGTCATACCCTCTGGGTTCATTTGAAGCCCTAAAATAAATAATGCATTCGAGTGCTTAGCAGAATGCCTCACACCCAGTATGTACTCTTTTCAGTGATATTTGTGTAGCAAAGAGCCTTAGAAGACAAGAGTCTTCCTCTGAAGCAGATTAGTGTAGAGAGAACGCCTCCCTCTTGGACAGGGTGTTGGGCCTCTTTTACTTGCAGACCATGAAAAGGATTGCAGTTTCCTCATCCCCGGCGGGGGTGGGGGGTGGGTGCAAACTACTGTCTGTACAGCTTCCACCTGGATCTGCGTCTGTGCTGCCCCTTGGACCTGCTGGGGGGTGGGGGGTGCTGAATCATCACTAAGGATGCTCAGCCTTCGCGGGTCTTTGTTAGTCTTTGTATGAGAGGGATAACAAGAGAAAAATCTCTGGGAGACTGGAAGTGCTGAGACCTAATTTGCAGTTTGGACATCAACTAGCTTTATCCACCAAGTCTCAGCCATGGAATGCAGATAGTGGGTCTGTTTCAAACAGGACCTATTTTACACGGTGGCACAATCTCCACTGGGTGTAATGT
>NW_006297021.1:1047607-1064583 GCF_000327345.1 Myotis davidii | reverse complement strand
GGAAAGATGAGCATGGGGCAAGGTAGTTATATGGAAGGTGCTAGATAAAGAGAGACTGGTTATTAAAAATGTAAAGGACTAATAGAATGGTTGAGCAGGATTCTGATGGTGAAGCTGGGATATACAATAGTCCCCCTTTATCCATGGAGGACATGAGCCAAGACCCCCAGTAGATGCCTAAAACCAAGGATAGTACTAAACCCTACATATGCCATGGTTTCCTTACGTATCTATCATAAAGTTTAATTTATAAATTAGGCTCAGTAAGAGATTAACAACAGTAACTCATAATGGAACAGTTATAACAATATACTGTAAAAAAGTTATAAGAATATGGCATTATGAAATAAAATAGTCTTACTTGAACACAAACATTGCAATTCCACTGGATGGCAGGAGAGTTCATCACGCTACTCAGAATGGCATGCAATTTAAAATGTTTGAGTTGTTTATTTTGGGAATCATCCAGTTAATATTGTTGGGCCACAGTGGACCTTGGATAACTGAAACCCTGGAAAGCAAACTGCAGATATGGAGGGACCACTGTATGAATTTTGTCTAATCAGGTGCGAGGGGAAATGATTGATATTATTGATATTTCAGGAAAAAGAAGAGGAGAATTTGGTTGGAAGGGGATGGATCTCTCTTCACTGTGGATCTGGGTTGGAGTTGGCCAAGAGCGGCATTGGTGTGAGATGGAGAGGCTCCGAGTGAAGCCGGAGAGATACTAGCAATTCATCTCCAATAAAGTCGTTATGGATAGATGTGCTGAGAGACGCAGAGGGACTGTGGGTTCCATGTTGTTCTTGCTTCCTGACTGCCAGCCCCATGGCCTCCCTACCTACTGCCTTCCTTCTCGTTCTGTGTCGTGGGTTTACGTCTTGGCTCTTCAGATGACTGGTTGGCAACTGCATGTTTGACCCTCTAACTTTCCTCCTGGCCTCCACTTGCCTTGGTCCTCCCACAGCTGTGCGCGGTCTCGTTTTCATCATTAATCCCTAGTCCATCTCCCAGGGAGGCGCTGCTTCTGTGATGGAACAGACCAGTACCTGGTGTTTTAAGAGCTAATATTTTACTTAACAATACACCGTTTACTTAAACCAAAGGTATTCCATTCTTGGTAGAAATAATCAAGGATTCTATAAAAATACAATAGGCAAAGTTTGAAATATTGGTCACATATAAGGCATGTAGCTTACCCACTGTATCTTTGAGCCAAATTTTTGGTTTAGCTATGGAAGTGATTGAAGGAAAGCGCCATTACCATGGGCATTCTTTAAAAACAAAACACGACAACCCTTGCAATCCATCACAACACATTTTTTACATATTTCTCAGATGTGTGGCATAAGTGTTCCTTGGACTGACACGCTCTTATCTTTAAGATAAACACATGTCTTTAAAGCAATGCAAGCATCGTCGTTTGCTAGATGTGAAATGCGAGTACCTCCCGTAATACGTACTTAATACGGGCCTATCGAAATGGGGTGCAACACAGACTTTTTAAAAGTCCTTTCTTCAGGAGTTTCCATGTGTTGAGCTGATGCCTTTGGTGGATGTTGTTACACTTGGAAGATAGAGCATCTGTGTTCAAGCTCGCCTATAAAGTGTTGACTTCCTCCTTGGGGTCTGGAGCCAGCACGGACCGCACGGAGGGCGGAATGCAGCGAAGTCTGCTCAGATGCACAGGTTGTGGGCTCCTCAGCCTCTATGTGGATGGGCTGGTTTCTAAAACCCCCGCCCCATGAATGGAATGCAAGGGAAAGTGCCATGTTGCTGTAGGTGTGCCACTGATGTCCAGCAGAGAGCGCTCTGGGCTGCAGATACACCTCTGGGAGTCATCAGTGTAGAGATGGCATTGAAATCCCAGGGGCAGGTGGAGGTCCCATAGCGAGTTTAAGTGGGGAAGAGAAGAGATCCAAGGCTGAACTCTGGGACATGGCAACCTCACATCCACACATGCGCACACACACACACACAGACACACGTACATTTATATCCTAAACATATACATATCACACATATATCACAAGATATATAGATGCATACAAAATAGACATATGTGTACCTATATTTTAACATTACTGTTAATTACCAAAGACAGCTTGAGAGTAGCCTAGTAAGCTAGGAAAAGGAAACTGTGAAATGCATGCTCTGCTGTGCCCTGTAATTACTGAAGTTGGCCAGAAGAGGAGTTCAGAAGCTCTGAATTTTCCAGGGACCAAAGTAAGACAGAGTCCACACTGTTGGCGCATGGAGTGGGCGGGTGGAAGCAGCCAGGCCCAGGCCCAAGGGGAGCCGAGCCGGGTGAGACCACAGAGGACCTCATATTCAGGGCCCAGAGAAAGCTGGAGCGATTCTTCCCACCCCGCTGATGGCTTAGAGGTGGCATCTGTTCTGAAGGAACCTGGTGTCTGCTGATGGCTCTGTGTCCACCTTGCACTAGTTGAGGAATATTTTGAGCATCGCTTTGCTTGTGTGGTAGGTTAAAGTGTATACACTTTGCCTTTCCAATCCGGGAGACTTGAAGGACATGCATGATGTTGTGCATATTGGCTACCTATTTATTTGGTTGTTTACTTTTTTTTTTTAAATTTTAGGGAGCAGGGTGTAGCACAGATTAAAGCAGAAGGCATCGGAGGAAACATCTGCTAGAAGACCAGGTTAACTCTAAGGATGTAGCCTTGACTTGAGGCATGTGGGCAAAGTCAGACTTGA
The DNA here is from genome assembly GCF_000327345.1 of Myotis davidii. Taxonomy (NCBI): domain Eukaryota; kingdom Metazoa; phylum Chordata; class Mammalia; order Chiroptera; family Vespertilionidae; genus Myotis; species Myotis davidii. The sequence goes on along the minus strand of NW_006297021.1, from coordinate 1,061,865 downwards.
GCCCTGAGACTCCTTACATGTGGGTGAGGCTCCTAGACATGTGGCAATGCCTGTGGCAGTGTTTGTAACAGGATTAGGAAATATGGCCAGGGTAAGAGTTTGAGTGCAAAATGTGAGTTCTGAGATGTTGAACTTGAGAGAGGTGCAAGATAATCATTTGTGTTTTCACTTAAAAAGTGGTTTTGTTAATCCTCCCCTGAGCATATTTTTCAATTGATATTTAGAAAGAGTGGAAGGGAGGGGGAGAGACAGAGAGAGAGAAACATTGATGTGAAGAGACCGATCTCTTAGGTGCCTCCCTCACGTGCCCCAACCAGGGCCAGAGATCAACCCTACAACCGAGGTACATGCCTTTGACTGGAATCGAACCCAGGACCCTTCAGTCTTGGGGCTAATGTTCTATCCCCTAAGCCCCCCTGAGCCAAACCAGCTACTTGTCCCCTTCTCTATTAAGTGACATAGCCCCTTTGCTTAAATTTGATATGAGTATATTTTGTTGATTTATGTCAAACTGTAATCTGAACATAATTCTAAAGAAGATCTGAAAAATATAATTAAAGTTGTTTAAGTATAAAATAGGTTAATTTTTCTTTTTAAAGGAAGCTTTTTCAAATTTTCTTAAAAAATATGGTGAAAGCACAAATCATATTCGGCTGTGGCAGTGAGCCCACACTTCCATGTAGATCAAGGAAGCTGGATTGTTAGGCTCAATGAACTTTCTCTGTTTCAAGCTGTCCTTGAAAGACAGTGTCTCTGTAGGCTGCCAACATCTGCCAGGTCATTAATATGGCTGGGAAAATTTAAGTCACGGTGTATTAATTGGGGCTTGGAGAGTACTAAGCACAACAACCAAACAAAGCAAAGTTAATGCGTTTGATGCTGGGCAAGCCAGAAATTGTCAGGTTTCCAATTAACCGATAATTTGATCATACAAGCAAATGATGGAGGAAATGAGGCTTTCCTTTATCAAACAGTAATGAAGAGCCTGGCTGAGACTCTTTCTCTCAGGAAATGCTATTTGATCAGAATCACAGGGTGTTAGATTGAACACCAACCTCAGTGGCCATCTATGGGAGCATGTTGAGTTCTGCCAGCTCACCCACACACAGAGCGGCTGAGTGCCAAAGCTCAAGCCGCTATTCTGTCTGTGACCTGGCAAGACAAGCGATTTGCCCAGTTCAACAGCTCCATAGTGACAAAAATGGACTGTTTCAATTATTTATTCCCACTATTCTAATTTTTTGATGGCAAACTCTTCTGGATCCTATCAGGTGTTAACTGCATATAAATATTTATGGTATAAAATGTACACACATGTTCCCAGTATGAATATGAGAGGCAAACATAACTTAATAAAGTTAACTATGAAAATACTATATTTTGACATCTTAGTGAATACGACATAGAACTGAACTCCTTTTAAAAATATTCACTGGAATTTTTGTAATGTGCTCATTAGTTGATACACTATTTAAAATTAGGCCTCTTCTAGGTCTAGCCCTATGGGTTTGGAATTCAGAACCAGCTGGTATTCCAAATTAAATATTGATAAGTTAATACGGACAGTTTGAAGTTGTCAGTCTCATTTTTGGAGCAAACTTTTATTACCGGAGTGAAATTGCAGGCTGCTAAGGTCTAAATGAATTCCTGGGTCGATGCGCTTGCACGCCCACTGCTCAGCAGGACATAGAGACTTCCTTCATGCTTGTCCTTGTCCTTGTCATCGCCTCCCTCCTCAAAGTCATACTCTTCTGATTTCCACCACCCGGAGTATTTGTCTGGGTTTGACGTTCATTTAAATGACTGTCATAAAGTAAGCTGCTATGAGTGTACCTACTTGTCTTTGGCGTCCATTTCTAAGAATAAAATCTACTGCATTAGAGCTGGTAGATAACTAAAGTCAGTTTCCCAAGATACTTTCCCACCCCACATCCCCAATAGCCCTGCACAGTATTTGCAGTTGCTCCTGATCCTGTGGACACTTGTGCTTGTCACCTGCACGTGTTTCTCACGTCCTCCTGAGCGTGTCCTGGTATTTCATTTGGTTTTCATTTGCATTTCCTTTATGATTAATGATTTTGAGCATATTTGGCCATTTGATTACATTCCCTTTCTAAAAATATATTTTTATTGATTTCAGAAAGGAAGGGAGAGGGATGAGAGATAGAAACATCAATGATGAGGGAGAATCATTGATTGGCTGCCTCCTACAAATACCACACTGGGGATGGAGCCCGCAACCTGGGCATATGCCCCGACTGGGAAACAAACAAAGGAGAGAATGCTTTTGCTGCTAGCTAAACAGATGACTAGCATGATTCTCAAACATAAGGAGGCCATCCAGAATGCCAGTGTGGCTAAGGGTGTGGAAGTGCTCACGAACAGCAGTCACGGGCACTTGAAGAGGTAGAAACCCGATTAGACTGGATAAAGGGAAGGCAGTGAGCTGGTGATGGCAGTCCTGAGGTGGTGTATATGAAAAATTCCTTTAAGGCTAGTAGGGGTGGTTCAATACATTTCAGAAAAGAAGTGTTTATTTATAAATTAAGTAGTACATTGGACAAGTACTGTATACAAGAAAGGTTAACACAAGGAATCATTTGGGGGCTTGGGATGGATTAATTCAATTTACATTATTTCTGATGGGAAAAAAATGACTCCGTTTTCTAACAAATTGCTCTTGAACAGTCTTCCAGAATGAATTCCGTTAGAGAACTGAGATTCTGCTGTGTAAGGAATGCACGATACATGCCTGAATTAAACTCTGCCCTCGGTTCTGGGCGAACTGGCGAGGACTATGTTTCTTAACATGCATTTGTGATCAGCATTCTCCTTCCCTCTTCCCCACACTCTCACCGAAGGCTCTCCTGCTCTCTGGAATTAGCACGTGGTCTGGCAGCCTTGAAGCAAGTGCCACTGTGATTTAGAAAAAAAAAAATCTTTCTAGGATGCTGGATGGCACAGATGGCGAAAGTAGGCTGGTGTTGCAGTAGAAGTTTCTCGTCAGACATTGTCCTCAAACAGAAAATAGTTTTTTAGTTTTTGTGTTGTTGTTTTTTAATGGGGAACATGACTTTCAAGGAGAGAGAACAAGAGTTGTTGGAGGAGGGAACCTGCAGAGCCTGCTGTCTACAAGTCTTAGAGCAATGAAAGGAATTTTTAGGGGTGAAACAGGCAGGTTTAGGAAATATTAGAAATTAAGGAGTCCATGAAAAAAGCACAGGGCTACAGAATGGCAGAAGGTGCATTTCCATAAGACAAGGGAGCCGGGAGCAGCAGAAGGTACATTTCCATATGATAAGGGAGCTGGGAGTAGCAGAAGGTACATTTCCATATGATAAGGGAGCCGGGAGCAGCAGAAGGTACATTTCCATATGATAAGGGAGCCGGGAGCAGCAGAAGGTACACATTTACAAAACAGGGAGGGAGAAAGCCCAGCGGTAATAGGAGAACAATAAGGGAGAAGAAGGAGGGAACCTCGCTGTACTTCACGTGAGGTCTGAGCTCAGGAGTTGCTATAGAACCAATCTAAGGGGGATAGTGACCAATCAGAGGGGATATGGAGGCACAAAAATCTGCAGCCTTTATAAACCAAAGGAAAAGGGACTCAGTGGGACTCTCTCCCCCTCCCCACGTGGGAGTCTCTGCCTGTTTCTCAATAAATTTCCACCTTTGCTATACCATCCTTCATCTGTGGTTTCATTCTTCGACTCCACGGGACAGAGCCCAGGAACCATGCTGCCCAGGGGAACAGCACGTGTTTCCAGTCCAAATTTCCTGTGTCAGCGACACGCAGTAGTTCCTTCTATTTTCCACAAGTTTTGTTTCCACAGTTTCACTTACCAGTGGTCAACTACTGTCCAAAATTAGTGCATGGAAAATTCCAGAAATAAACAATTCACAAGTTTTCAATTTCACCCCATTCTGAGTCGTGTGATGAAATCTCGTGCCATCCTGCCCTGTCCTGTCCAGGACACGGATCTTCCCTTTGTCTAGTGTCTTCTGCCATTTAGTTGCTTAGTAGCTCTGTCAGTGATCAAATTGATTGTCGCCTTATCTAGGTGCTTTTGTTCCAGCCACCCTTATTCTACTTAATAAGACCATGTTCACATAACTTTTATGGGAGTATATCGTTATAGTTGTTCTATTTTATTGTGAGTTATTGTTGTGAATCTCTTGCTGGGCCTACTCTATAAATTACACCTTATCATTGGAACATAGGCTATATATGGTTCAGTATTATCCGTGGTTTCAGGCTGGGGTCTTGGAACCTATCATATCCCCTGAGGATGAGCGGGGGGTGTGACTGAACATCATTTCCTATTTGGCATCGAAGTTGAAGAGAATGATGTAGAAGGGAATCCCTGAAGTCATATTTAATATGGCACATACCTTACAAAGGGAGGTTCTTCATATTTTGTTGATATTTTCTATAAACTTATGAATAATGGCAAAATAACCAGGATAATAAAAAATAGGTTCCAGGAATATTTAACAGTTCACGCCAGTAATTTCTGCTGAAGATAAACTATTTTGTTAAGAAGCAACTTTACTTTTGCTGTATTTTGAAAGGAAAGGAAGATTAATCTAGTGCAGAAAAGTAAGCCAACTCACACCACGATATTTATTCTAAAGGAGTTTAAGAACCTAAGCTCCGTCTTTTAAATTAATGACAGTTATTACAAGCCACTGACCTACTGTCTGTGGGCTAGAGGTCATGGAGGCACCTGGAGAGCAGCAGTGCAGGAGGGCGGAGGTGAGGCTAATCTGCTGCCTGTGCCACTATAATTAGATGTGAGCGAGCCAGCTCGTCCGCCATTAAGCCACTTATAACAGGGAAAGCACAGAGTGGGCCATTTGCCCTTAAAATAATGATTGTGAAGAAGATCCAGAAGTTGTTCCTTATCTCCCATCATACGGAGATACAAAGTTAGGGGTTAGGAAGAAGTTTATATTGGAAACAGAAAAGAAGGTAAGTAGATATTAAAATTAAAGAGCAGTGTATCAGCAAACACATGTTTCAGTCCATATTTCTTAATTTGGGAAAAAATGAGTGGGAGAATAGAAGGAAAGCATGCAGAAAAGGAAATAGGTAGTTTATTTCTTCATCTTTAGCAAAGGGATCAGGTGATGTTTTAACCACAGAAATAACATTTCTAATCCCTGTCCTTGCCAGAGCCAAGATATCTAATTCTCCTCCTTCCTAATCAAGGCCGTCTTCTCCTCCTTGGTCCCAGAAGGGCCTCTGCTCCCCTCACAGGTCCGGGGAGGCCAATCTGCAGATTCACTACAAAATATTCTCTATTAAATGTGAGCCTTTGTTCTACTTGATCTTGCAAATGATGCTCTCAAGATTCCTGCCATCATTTTTCCAAAATTTATTCAAATAACTAAGGTTTTAGTAATGATTTTTTAAAAAGCAAGTATGAAAATAGCCATCTAAAATTATTTTTTAAAATCTCCATTTACTAAGCATTTACTATTAGAGAAGTATAATGCAAAGTATTTTACATACATTTAGCTATATTTCAACTCATTATAAAACTGTGGAAAAGACTCTCATAGATTAATTTTTCTCATAGATAAAATGTATACAACAAATATATTGCCTACTTTATTCACTTGTTGAAATCATTTATAGGATAATGAATTCTATGTATTTGCCACGGTGCCTAGGATATATTATGTGCTTACTATTCGTTAATGACAAAAATTATATGTGAAAGACAAAGTGATCTTTTATTTTCAGAATTACTTTAAATATTGATGATTTCATTCTAGAATATTTTAACTAATATACATTCCATTTAGAACTATATGAGCGTGTCCTTTTCTGTGCAATATACCAGTATAGGGTATTAGAATTAAAATAAATTATTTGCTAAGATCTAAACCAAATTAGACTTAGAGAATGAATTTTCTCTAGCAAAAATGGTCCATGTATCCAAACAGCAGAAATATTTGGAAATTATTAGCATTCTCAGACTTTAGATTTCATATACTCTGAGTTGTAGTGAGCATAGTTTTCTTTAGCCAAAGCATACGGAAAAATGCAGCTTTGACTTGGTTATTTCATGTTTACTTGGAAGATGATAATGATATATATCAGCCACAAGCTTATATATGAAAATAGGAGAAAGTAATAACATAATATTTCCAAAGATATGCCTATTATTTCCATTTATTGTACAACATTAAGTGCAAGGAAAGTTGTATTTTACTCTATGGCATTGAGCTTCTTCTGGCATTTTGGCATTTTGTCATTCTCATAGTGAGCAAACTGAATATTATTTCCTTTGTGAGGACCCGCCACAACTCTTATAATGAATCGTTGTGACAAAAGTTGTTGAGGATCTTCCCATGTCCCTGTTGGACATTCATGTCTTTTGTGGAGTCTGTGTCAAAGCAAGATGCCCATTTAAACAAATTGGGTTGTTTCTTTTCTTGTCACTGAGTTTCAAAAGTTATTTATGTGTTCCGAATGCAAATCTTTTGTTAGCTATATGATTGCAGTTAGTTTTCTTCCTGACTTCAGCTTGTCTTTTCATTCTCTGTAGAATGTCTTCTGCAGAGCAAAAGTGTGTGACCTCAATGAAATCCAAACTGGAAAACATTTTCCATGTTCTTGCGGATTCACTGTCTACCTGTTGTACCAGTTACTGATCAAGAAATCTTAAAGTCTCCAACTGTAATTGTGGATTTGTCTAATTTTTTTTCAGCTCAAGGAGATTTTGTTTCATGCATTTTGAAATTCCATTTTTAGATGAAGGAACGTTTAAAACTGTCGTGTGTTATTGATGGATTGACCTTTATATCATTTTTAACCCTGGTAATTTTCCTTGCTCTGAAACCAACATTATTTGATATTAATATTGATTTCCCCACTTTCTTCTGATTAGGGTTTGCAAAGTATGTCATTGTCTATCTTTTTACTGTTAATCTATTAAAGAAAACCAGAGCCTGACAGTAGAAAAAGTGATAAAGCAGATTTTATTCCTGAACTATTGCAATAGGGGAAAGGGACCTCAGTCTAGAACTGGGCTTAATTCCAAGTGCAGCAGGGACAAGGGGACATTTATAGCCAAGGAGTAGATTGGGGGTCAGTGGATAGAAAAATTTTCAAAACATTAGCAGCAAGGGGTGAGGAGTCTGTCTAAACTGTCTTGGCAAATCTTTGCTGGAGTTAGGGTAACAAGTATCACCTGGGGGATGATGGGGGACACAGAATTTGATCAGATATTGGAGGTGATCATATATCAAGGATGGGATCCAATTTTATTTTTCTGCATGTGGTTATCCAGTTTTTCCAAAACCATTTATTAAAGAGGCTATCTTTTTCCCCACTGTGTATTCTTAGCTCTCATATCAAATATTAGTTGACCATATATATCAGGGTTTATTTATGTGATCTTGATTCTGTTCCAATGTTCTATGTGTCTATTTTATTTCAGTACCAGACTGTTTTCATTATGATAGCTTTGTAGCATAGTTGAAATCGGGAAGTATGAAGGCTGCAGATTTGTTCTTCTTTCTTAGAATGGCTTTAGTCATTCAGGGTCTTTGTGGTTCCATAAAAATATTAGGATTATTTTTTTCCAGTTCTGTGAAAAAGTCTGTGATTTTGATAGGGATTGCATTGATCTATAAATGTCTTTTGATAGTATGGACATTTTAACAATATTAATTCTTCCAATCCATGAATACAGAATATACTTTCATTTGTTTGTGTCTTCTTCAATTTCATTTCAAAATCTTAATATTTTTTTTAAAATATATTTTATTGATTTTTCACAGAGAGGAAGGGAGAGAGACAGAGAGCCAGAAACATCGATGAGAGAGAAACATCGATCAGCTGCCTCCTGTACACCCCCCACTGGGGATGTGCCCGCAACCAAGGTACATGCCCTTGACCGGAATCGAACCCGGGACCCTTCAGTCCGCAGGCCGACGCCCTATCCACTGAGCCAAACCGGTTTTGGCCAAAATCTTAATATTTTTCAGTCTACAGATATTTCACTTCCTTGGTAATCCCTAAGTATTTAGTTGATTGTGATGCTATTATGAATGGGATAGTTTGTTTTTTTTAAATTTATTTTTCTGATATTTCATTGTTAGTATATAGAAATGCAACTGATTTCTCTCGATCAATTTTGTATTCTTCAACTTTACTGAATTGGTTGATTAGCTATAACATTTTTGTGTGGAGTCTTAAGGGTTTCTATATATAAGATCATATTATGTTCAAACATAGACAGCTTTACTTCTTCCTGTGTTATGTAAATGTATTTTATTTCTTTTTCTTGCCTGATTCCTCTTAGGACTTCCAGGACTGTGCTGAGCAGGAGTGATAAGAGGGGCACCCTTGTCTTTTTCATGATCTTAGATGTTAGTGTAGGGCTTTTCATATAGGGTTTTTATGATGTTGAAGTATGTTCCTTCCGTACCCATTTTGTTGAGGGCTTGTAATCTTAAAAGGATGCTGCATTTTGTCAAATGATTTTTCTGCTTCTACTGAGAGGTTCGTATGTTTAGTCTTCACTTGCTAATGTGGTGTATCACATTTATTGATTTGTATATGTTGACCCATCCTGGCATTCTTGGGATAAATCCCATGTGATCATGGTCTATGATCCTTTTAATGTGATCTAGCCACTGCTGAAAGTAGGTGTTGAAAGGATGCTGCATTTTGTCAAATGATTTTTCTGCTTCTACTGAGAGGTTCGTATGTTTAGTCTTCACTTGCTAATGTGGTGTATCACATTTATTGATTTGTATATGTTGACCCATCCTGGCATTCTTGGGATAAATCCCATGTGATCATGGTCTATGATCCTTTTAATGTGATCTAGCCACTGCTGAAAGTGAGTGTTGTTGTTTTTTTAAATATGTTTTTTTTTATTGATTTCAGAGAAAGAAAAGTAGAGGGAGAGAGACAGAAATATCAATGATGAGAGAGAAGCATCCATCAGCTGCCTCTTCCATGCCTCCTAGTAGTGATGGAGCCCACCACCCAGGCATGTGCCCTGATTGGAAATTGGAACCATCACCTCCTGGGTCACGAGTCAGTGCTCAACCAATGAGCCACACAGGCCAGGTGAAATTGGGGTATTGTAAAATTTTTTAATTTAAATTTTTTCCATCACCATTTATCCCCTCTATGTCCTCTTCCACCTCCAACCATCCCCTGCCACCAATGCAGTCACCACACTGTTGTCCATGTCCATGAGTTCTCTCTTTTTTGCTCAATTTCTCCATCCCCTTAACACCCCTCCCCGCCCCCCTGGCTATCTGCCTGCTCTCTATCTATAAGTCTGTCTCTATTTTGCTTGGTAGTTCAGTGTGTTCATTAAATTCCACATATAAGCCCTCTACTATCATTGTATCATTGTCATTTCTCCATTCAGATCCTTAGGTGCTATGATATTGAGAGCATATACTATCTATTTATTGATGTTTTATCTTTCTGATGAATTGACCCTTTCCTTGTTATATAATGACCTACTTTGTCTTGTGTTTCTATTTTAGGCTTAAAGTTGTTGTTGTTGTTGTTTTTTGTTTGTTTGTTTGTTTTTATCTGATATTGCTTTAGCCCCTGCTCCCTTTTGGTTTCTATTTGAATGAAATGCATTTTTCCATCCCTGAACTTTCAGCCTCTGTGTATCCTTAAAGCTGAAGGTCAGTTAGATGGTGGGAGTTTATTCTAAGGATGTGATGGGAATGAAGAAAAATAGGACTTTCTGCATTAAGTGCCCCATTAGCAGCCAGTCTCTCATTTTCTTAACAGCAGCTTCACACTCTTCACTTGAATGCTGTCGCCTTTTGTGATGGATCAGCCCCTCTCTCCCTTTGCCTCCCCTGCTCTGGTCACTATTAAATACTTTCTCCTGTCTGGTTCACTGTTTCTGCTTAATTCCTTGGCAAATGGGTACTCACATCTTTTGCTATTGATTCTATAAGCTCCAGGCACCTTCTCATGGCATCCACTCGGGGAGAGTTTCAATGGGCTCTGGTCTCGAAGGCAGACACATTCTTTGATGTATTCTGTACAACTCTCTAACCTGCTTTTATTCTTCAGCCATTAAACCCCTGTCTTTTGCTGTCAAATTTTATACTAACATGTTGTCATGAGTAAGTACTTATTTTTAGAAATACGTTTCATTATATGGGAATGTACAATTTTGAATTCTCTGATTTTATACTTGAATTTAATGTCATAAAATAATTTTCCTGAGGAAAAAGAAACCATGCTTTAACAAATATGCATTGAGAACCTTCTATATGCCTGCATGTAAGGGAAGAATAAAATGCGGATTTACAATTGGTTAAAGAAGTCAGAAATGTAAGTAGTTATAATTCATGAGTGTAAATGCTAAAGTCAGTGCCTAAATTAACTGCTCAGGGAGTCCAGAAGGAGTGATTGCATGTAAAGAGGGGCAAAGGGGTGACTACCAAAGTGGTGTTTGAGTTTCTGATAGTGAATAGAAGGGAAGAGGAACATTCTAGGCAGAGACAACATCTGCTTCTGCAGTATCAGAGCCGTTCTCTTTTGTGATTGCTTTTGCTGATAGATGTCATTACTTCTTTATGGAACCAGTTATCTGTTCAATGATATGAAAAAGTAAACTACCCTGAGGATATGTAATGTGGGAAATGAACGACAAGTGTCACAGCCTAGTATGCCCCTGTGTAAAGTACTCATCCTCCGTTTTCTGAAGAGCCTTAGTTATTTTAGGTGAGAAGCATATGCAACGTCTCTTGATGGAAGTGTCAGTTAGGAGTGTCATTTTAACATGCTCACAAGCAGCTGGAAGCTTAAGCTGCTTGACCGTTTTTGGTGTCACACCAGCAAACACGAATTAAATAACTGTGTTTCACAGATGCGTCTCTTCTGAGATATGTGACTTTATGACTTTTTAGAAAAAGATTCATATGCTTACAACTCCTCTGAAGCTCCAGATGAGCCAGATTTTTACATGGATTATCTCTGGAACATGCTATTTTCAAAACCTCCTTTCACTAAATTGAAGACTTGTTAGTCATTTATCTTGTTAAACTAATTGTACCTGAAAACACATCCCTGTGGGCTTCTTTATGGAGTGGATTTATATAATGCATAGCATCTTAAGTTCTAGAAGTTAAGCTGAAGTAGCAATTGTCTAAGAAAAAACGAACCTGATCCAAGAAGGAATTTTCCAAAATATCTAGAAGCCTTAAAAAATAGTCCCATGACGGTACAATGAAGACCTTCATAATTCACCCACAAACTTCCTGTCTCATCTCTTTCTGAGACAAGGTTTTTAAGCAGTCGAGCTGTTCCTCCTACTATCACAAAAATGTTGGCTGAGTTCTAAGGACGAGAGGAGGCCGACTGGAACATTGGTGGAAGCTGTCACCATATGTGATCTTGCCTAGCAGGGAAAACATCTTTTATATCTTCTGGGTTCTCAGATGTCCATCTGGGTTCCACATGTTTAACTGTGCTAGAATGTTAGTCTCTGGAAGGAAATTATTTTCGATTTAAGATAGTGGGAACATGCTTATCTTATCTGAGGTAGTGATAGCTACCACAGTCCTTGAACTGCAAATTCTCAGTAACTTAAAATAAGAAAAGTACCCTTTATGTCTATGTCAAATCCAAATGGCTATTCATGATGGCAGGCAGCTCTTTCCAAGCAGTGGTGCTAGGACCCAAGCTTCCTCCTTCCTGTAGCTCCTCAGGGATCAACAGGTGGCTTCCTGGGCTACCCTCTTACCTGCCTCCAGGCAAGAAAGAGAGTGGGTGAAGCGCAGGGAGGAGGGGTGGAGGACTGGTTCTGAAGCAGTGCACTTCCGGTTCTTCCACAGGCTATTGGCTGGGACTCAGAAACATGCTTCAACTTCAGAAAAAAACAAAGAGGAAATGGATTTGCTGAGCAGTGTGCCAGGATCTTGCACCTTTTCTTCTGAGGTTCTTTCCTGTACCAGTGGTATGAAATAGTTTTCTCCCTTGCAATCTAAAATACTTTGGAAAATTTCTATAGGCCCCTTGTCTTCTCCAGGTTGTCTTCTCAAGGGTTATTTTTTTTATGCCCTTTAGTTTTATAGAAAATAATGAATTGGAACAACTTGACTTTCAAAAGATTTGTTTCCCATCGAGAGTCATTCCTCTTCTCAACACCTACCAATACTGATTACCCAGTAAGATTCAGGATGAGCGATTCACTCATCCACTCACTATTCATCGATTCAGCAGATATTTATTGGCCATGAGTGTCTGCTCTATACCATGAATAAAACTGAGATACATTAGTGAATAAAAGAGATAAAGACCTCCTCCACAAGGAGATGACTCTTAGCTGGGGGAGACCAAAAACAGATTAAAAATAGACCTAATGAATGAGATAATTATAAGGTATTTAAGTAAATGATAAGTGAAATTGAAAAAGAAAAAAAATGTAGAGATGGGTAAGAGAGAGTCAAGAATGTGGTGTTGCGGGAAGGATGTTTACACTTTTAAATCGGGAGATAAACTTTACTAAGTGTGTGACATTTGAACAAACACTTAAAGGAGACACTTCCTGGGGAAGAGTTTCCAGTTGAGAGAACAGCCTGTGCAAAGACCGTGAGGTGTGATGATGTCAGGCATGTGGAGAAGCAGCCAGAGGGACAGTGCGGCCTGAGGGAGGACAGGGGAGGCAGCGAGAGAAGAGGGCAGCCAGTCAGTGGTGCTGCGTTCAGAGCAGAAAGTTTTTTTGTTGTTTTGTGAATCCTCCCGGATGGTATTTTCCCACTGATGTTTATTGAGAGTGGAAGGGAGGGGGGAGGCAGAAAGAGAGACACATAGATGTGAGAGACACATGGACTGGTTTGCCTCCTGGCTGGGACTGAGCCTGAAAACCAGGCATGTGCCCTGGCGGTGACCTCCTGGTGCATAGGTCGGACAACACAGAGCCATGAGGCTGGGCTCACCCTCTTCTAATGACCGAGGGGTATCCGTGTAAGAGTGACAGTTACCAACCAAATGCATTTCCGTGAGGGACTGTGCTCCCGGCTGTCCCCACGGGTCTTCATTCGGATGGTGTTTGGTTCGCCATTCTTCTGCAGCTCCTTGATGACTGGTCTGTTTTTAGAATTCCACTAACTCTTTTCAGTGTTTAAAGGTTTTTACCCATTCAAGTAAGATATTTTTTTAAGGTTTTTTGCTTGAATGTAATATTTCAGAATAGGCAAATTACCTTCAATGTTTAGGAGTAAAGAGATTTCCAAAGCAATTTCCTGGAGACAATATATCATCCTCTAAATTTAAAATTAATGCCTTTATCTTTACTGACAGGACAGCTGTGGAGAAACTAACAGGAGTGAGAAGCATTCTGAGATGACTGCGTTAGCACTCCCCTCTCCTTGCTCAAGTTGTGGAGACAGAAGGAGTTTCTGTTGGGAGCCCCAGGGGTCATCCCTCCCAAAGGCAACATTGTCAGGAGACTTCTGACAGTTAACACAGTGAAGCCATATGAGAGGGGCCAGGCGGTCCGTAGAGCTTTAATTCTTAGGAAATTTGATTTTGTCTTTGGTGTGGAATTAAATATAGAAGTAATTACGGAGGTGGTTTTCTCAAAGTAAGATGTTGACATGTTGGGGTGAAAATGAATAATTCATCTTATTTTCTTCCCCTGACCATTAGTGGGACTCTGTCTTGAGGCTACTGTACCTTCCAAATAAGGAAAATTTTTGGTCAACATAATTATTCTGAAAACACTTTTAATTTGTACTTCCTCAGTGTTAATGAACTATGTTTTCTGTATAGACCACATTCATTTTCATTAATTAGTGTATAGGAGCATATACAAACATATGTATACACACATATATACTTTTTATATTATATAATTGTTCCTTTAAAAAATGATTTTGTTGAGGCAGTATTGAGGAGGAACTAGTGGTTTAGTACTGTTAGAAAAATTTGCCCCAGACTCTGCTCTGTATTTACTAAAACACTGAAAAAATACATATTCCTATGCCGAAGATAGGAGTGAGCAGAATGTTCACCAAAAAGCATTAAACGAAAACAAAACCCTACCTTATTATAGCTACAAGAGTACAAAAAGGAAGGTAAATTGTGTAACTAAGTCGTATGAGGGAAGTAAGATTATGTGGAAGGTAATGAAGCATGTACAAAGACAGCAAAAGCTGAGAGAAATGTGAGAATTTATGAATTTCTACTCTGTGACAAAGTATAACAAGAAGTGGTCCCATTGATCCCTCTTTCTGGATATTTTCAT
>NW_006297021.1:1046724-1047314 GCF_000327345.1 Myotis davidii | reverse complement strand
TACCTCTGATGACTCTGGCTTTGATTATGACAGATAAAGCTACTACAGCATTTGTATCGAGTGTTCTCTGTGGACAGAAAATGCCTAGGAGTGTGATTGCTGTACAAGAACTCTGCATGGTTAGTATTTTAAGAAACTGCTGGTTTATTTCCCGAAGTGGCTGTTCTAATTTGAGTGAAGTAAGGAAGAAATCTTACCCCCTTTATACCCTTTCATTTCCCCCCATTTGTAATACAAATGTCTTAAATACTTTCTACACACTATTGAGATCCACATCATACAGTGTTGTAATTTTTGTTTCACTCATCAAACATGGGTTAAAAACTCAGTAAGAAAAAGGAAGTCTATTGTACTAGTATTTACCCATATTTTTGCCCTTTCTGTTATCTTTTCCAAATCCTGGATATCCCAAGATTCCTTTTCTTATAGTACACTTTCTGTTTTAAAAAATTCTTTACTTACTCTTTTTTAAAAAATTATTTTGTTTAGAGAGAAGAAGGGAGAGAGAATGAGAGAGAGAATCATTGATGTGAGAGAGAAGTATTGATAGACTGCTCCTGCATACACCCTGACCTGGGCTCGAACCTATG
>NW_006297021.1:1037771-1045340 GCF_000327345.1 Myotis davidii | reverse complement strand
ATCGATGTTTCTCTCTCATCGATGTTTCTAACTCTCTATCTCTCTCCCTTCCTCTCTGTAAAAAATCAATAAAATATATTTAAAAAAAAACAAAACCTCTTGTTGGAAATTTAAGTTTGAGTGTGTGTGTGTGTGTGTCAGTGGAAAATCCAAGTTGTTTATAAAATAATGTTTGAATATAACACGTCTTTGAAGAATTTTCTGAGTTCCATTTGAGCTATGTTCTTTTAGTTGCCAGAATTTTTCTGGATCTTTAAAAGCTGTGGTTGTTTTTGTGTGTGTGTGTGTTTTTTTAAATCAAAGTAGGAGTCCAGATGGTCAGTTTTTTTGTTGCCCAGTGACAGGGGAGCGGGAGTTGTTTCTGCATGACGCTAATCTATCAACACCCAGTTAGGACAGTATGCACCCCCAAACGGTTGCAGGGACGGAATGTTACAAGTTCATAAACTCTCCACAGATTCTTCATGGCCAGGAGAGAATTCTGTTTCACTTCAATATAATTTTCCTTATTATGTAACTGCTATATTTTTGTACAGGTCAGACTTGGTAATTCAGTGAGAAGGCTGGAAAGAGAAATGCTCACTATTTCATCCCTGTCTGAAATACTTACCTCAGAGATAAAATTGTGCTGATTTACCTCGTCAGGAAAGGTAGCTCCTTGTGTGCAGGTGTAATTGAAATTTTCCTTAGATAGTAATCTAGGGTTACTACCTAAATTTATTTTGTGTGATAAAATGTACATTATATATAAAGAGATTAAACAGGAATTTTGGAAGTGTGATCAGATGGGGTTTGGAGTAGAAAGAAATGGACTAAAGCCATTTGCTTTGAGATTTCTTAAACCCATTATTTCCTTTTAATTATTAAGAAAGATATTCTTAATTAACGAATAAAAATCCCCAAATGGTCTTATGAATTCGAGAAACATTTACATTGAAATTCTGAAGGAAGGTGAGACAAGAACATTTTGTGACCCATATACTTAAGCACTTTATATTTTCATCAGGTCTGAATTGCAAAGAAAATTTGGGGGTTTTCTTTGAAATATGGAAATTTTTCACAAATATAAAGCACTCTGTCTCAGAGAGTGACCTAAATCTAAGCTAATTTTTTTTATATTTTTTATTGATTTTTTACAGAGAGGAAGGGAGAGAGATAGAGAGTTAGAAACATCGATGAGAGAGAAACATCGATCAGCTGCCTCCTGCACACCTCCTACTGGGGATGTGCCCGCAATCCAGGTACATGCCCTTGACCGGAATCGAACCTGGGACCTTTCAGTCCGCAGGCCGACGCTCTATCCACCGAGCCAAACCGGTTTCGGCAAATCTAAGCTAATTTAACCTTAGTTTTCTTGATGAGGGAAATACAGATAAAGTTATCATTTTAATTAATTATGACATAACAGCAATTTGGGGTTTCTAATACTATAAAATGTTAGAATTACCTACTTATCTTCCAGATGTAAACCTATAGAACTATCCCACAGGCAAATGGTCTAACAATTTCTTTCTCCCTGAAGTACGGATGCAGGTATTGTCTGATCTTAGAACCTAAGTTATGTTGGATACAATGGGTTTTAAGTCTCAGATGTGTTTAGCGAGGGAATTTAATGACCCAGATAAAAGAAGACGCGTTTTTCCTGTGAACCTGCTGAGCTACTTCCGGGGCTTGGATGGCTGTCATTTGGGAGAAATTCTGACATCTGTCTCTGGAGCCATGACTATGCTTGGCCGGCAGTTTCCGGCTGGAAGGCGGGGATGTTTGGAGAGAGCCATGGGGCAGTGTGGTTGGGACAGGGAAAGGGAGTCCAGCGTCCGGTGCTCTGATGCCCGTTGCGCACCCCAGTCCTGCTTGTTGGAGGCCAGGCCATCTCACACTGGCCTGCGGGCCTTGCCATCTCCCTTGCCACTCCACCAACACAGAAGTTCATTGCCATCCACTATTACTGTGCCCATCTTTATAACAGCGCAAAATGAAATTGGGGAACTGGGTGGTTCTGCCTGCAGCGATGAAGAATGACTTCTCCTTGTCTAGGACACAAGTCAGTATTATTTGAAGCTCAATGTTTTAAGATTTTAGAAAAATTACTCTTACTTTTTACAGTTCCCTCTCCACCTCTCCCTCCCTCCCCTCCCTCATTCTCCCTCTTCCTCCCATCTCCCCTCTCCCCTCTCTCCTCTCTCCTCTCCCCTCTCCCTTCTCCCTTCTCCCCTCACCCCTCTCCTGTAAATCTTTGCATCCAGTGGGCTACTTTGGAAGCGGCTGACACAGCTAGAATAGCAGCCAGGACAGATGGCTGCCCTCCACGCATATACTTTGTTCCTATGTCCCCCGGTTCAACTCCTCAAGCCTCATTCCTTCTTCAGGATGATAATAGCTACTTCATTATCCGCATTATGTGTCAAAAACCCTTGGAGTAATTTGATGTTAACTCATTCTACAGTCACAGGCACTTTTAGGGGAGAATAGGTGTTATTCTGCGTTTACACTGGAAGAAATCGAGACCCAGGAAGCTAAGTACTTGCCCAAGATCACACCCTGGTAAGGGACAGGGCTGGGATCCTGTGTCAAAGAACCACTCACGCCTGCTTTGAATGGACTTCTGGCTGCCCACATGGTATGTAAACGGGCAGGATAACTTTTCATCTCCCTGACCCCAAATGAGGACTTTAAAAATGTAACAAGGATTTATCTCCTGAATAGGAATATCCCAGTTATCATCATAGCTGTTCACATTCTTGGTATAGCACAGATTTCAGCCATATTAAAACGAAGCGCTTTCTGCAACCACATAAGACTGACTGCTATTTTGCAACTTTAACCCCGTGTCACAGTCTGACAGCTACAGTGCAATTAATGATCTGTTCTCAGAATGTTCGTTCGGATTTGTTGTTGCCATTAAAATATTTTAAACACGAGCAGTTACAAGTTATTTAAAGAATTTTGTATAATTAGTGAAAAATCTCTGGAATTAGTCTCTGTGGTCATTTGGGCTCATGTACTTTCTAAAGCATCTGACTCCCTGTCGCCGGAGAGGCGGGTCTGGCTCGTTGCCATGGCAGTAGCTGCCCTCCCCGTCCTGACAGGGGTTGGAGAGTTGGGCTATTGTGCATTATTCTTGCATATGATCATTTAAAAATGCACTGAAATTTCTATAGTTTACTCCAGCTGATGTCAGTTTTATCTCCCCATTTCTCCATTCTGGTCACCCCCTTCTAATCGCCTCTCTTCTTCCCAAAGTGCCTCCTAGATTTGTCACCCTTCATGTTCCCGTTACCAAGTTGGTATGATTTCTATCCTGTGAGTGGCTACACTCTCTTCATGCTGTGCCTATAGGTGGATTTAAAAAGTGGAGAACCAATAAAATGTCATGTGAATGACGGCGGCAGCGTAAACATTGCTCTCAGTAACGTGTCACGATTTCGTTTTCTTCATTGTAAGTCCAGCGTGGTCACTGCTGGCGAGGACAGCGCTCCCGGGTCAGGTGGAAATAATGATCTTGGCTCACATTCCTCCCATTAACATGGAAATGGCCACATTTTAATCAGCTTTATTTTTTTAATCTTTATTGTTGAAAGTATTACGTATGTCCCTTTTCTCCCACCATCAACCCCCTCCAGTCCAATCCCACCCCCACCCCAGGCCCTCACCATGCCACTGTCTGCATCCATGGGTTATGCATATATGCACACAGGGTCTTTGGTTGATCATCTCCCCCCCCCCTCACCATCTCAGCTTCCCTGAGAGATTCCACCCTCTGTTCCATGCTTCCATGCCTCTGGATCCACTCTGTTCATCAGTCTCTGTTGTTCATTCGATTCCACTCGTGAGTGCGATCATGTGATACTTGTCTTCCTCTGACTGACTTATCTCACTTAGCATGATACTCTCCAAGTCTCTCCATGCCATCTCAAAGGGTATGATATATTTTTTCTTTTTTACTGCTGCATGGGATTCCATGGCAAAAATGTACCACAGCTTTTTATCCTCCCATCTCCTGAATTGGCTTTACACTTGTTCCATGATTTTCAGTGATGGCTTTTGGTGCTCCTGGAATTTCCAGTTACGCTGGGACCTCCCCTAGCTGAGCTGTGCTACCTCGGGGGAGGGTTGGTGCTGGAAGCGCCTCTTGCTCCCTCCAGGGCACCCGCACTGGACGTGTCTGCTAGTTGGTTTTCTCCAGGGGAGTCCTGCCGTGTCCCCTCTGAACCCCGGGCTCCTCCACAGGCTCCCCCACCCGTGGTGTCTGCCCGAGTCAGTGTCTGCAGGTGCTCAGGACTGCCCTGCCCGACCCAAGCCAGGACCAAGGTGTGTCTGCCTGCTGGCCGGTGCCCAGGAGGGCAGGACTCCTCCCGGGACCCTCGGCGTAGCGTGCTGGGTCCCCCGCTCCCCTGGAGGCACCTTAGTCATGGAGGGATGCTGCATTTTAGTTGTTAAAGGGAAGGGAACAGTGAGGTACAGCCAACACTGCCATGTGTGATGTCACTCGGTGGCCACTATTGTCTCATGAAAAATGGGACTTCTGTCTGACCAGTGGGATCAGGGGCATCTGGAGTTCAAGGTTTTAAGCAGGACCTTTGAGATCGTCCCATTTCAATCCTCAGGGTCTTGTCCCTGTCTGCTAGGGACCCGACTGAGGAGATAAGCTGTGTGTTTTCGGTTGTTGTTGTTATTGTTTTAAATGTTGTTGTTTTTTTAAAATTCTTTATTGTTTAAAGTATTACATATAGTGTTACATATGTCTCCTTTTTCCCCCATTGACCTCTCCCCAGCCACCCCCATCCCCCAGCGCATGCCCTCACCCCCTAGTGTCTGTGTCCATTGGTCATGCTTATGTGCATGCGTACAAGTCCTTTGGTTGATCTCTTACCTCCCCTCACTCTCCCCTGCTTTCCCTCTGAAGTTTGACGGTCTGTTCAATGCTTCTCTGTCTCTGTATCTAGTTTTGTTCATTCGTTTATGTTGTTCATTATATTCCACGAATGTTTTTATTGATTTTTTTTTTTTAGAGAGAGGAAGGTTGAGGGAGAGAGAGATAGAAACATCAATGAGAGAGGATCTTCCATCAATTAGCTGTCTCCTGCACACACCCTACTGGGGATCAAGCCTGCAACCAGGCATGTGCCCCAACTGGGAATTGAACAAGTAACTTCTTGGTTCATAGGTAAACACTCAACCCCTGAGCCATGCCAGCTGGGCGTGATAAGGATTTCTGTAGGACCGCTATCTTGCAGATGGCCTGCGTCTCTTCTCCATTCTCTCTGCAGACACCTGGATGTATAGCAGTGACTCTGGCCGGGCAGGTAGGAGGTAACTCTGGTTTAGTACATGCTGTTTGAAGTTCGGGACTCCCGGTAGGACCCAGGCTGGTGTGTATGGATGGCGGTGTCTGGCAAAACTGGTTTGGTGAGGTGACCATAGGGGATGGTGGGCCATGCTGGAAATGATCAGGAAGCGCTCCCCAAACCCAGTTGGCACCAATCTCGGAGACTCACTCCAGAGACAAGGCACCCCTGGTGTGAATAGAGGGACCCTGAGTAGCTCTACCTGGGAGTCTCTTGGGCCCTGCCGCTCACTCACATCCTCTCTCCTATTGCACCACAGTCTTTGCCTCTATGGAAAGCCCTGTCCGAGCATGCTCGGTGGACTGTGAGGCCTTCATGGGCCTGAGCCTGCTGTGAATACCGTCACGTTCAATCTCCTCCGAATCTCCTCTCCTCCTCTGACGTGGTCTCCAGCCCAGTCGTCCCCTCTGTCTGCTCTCCATTTTCCAGGGATGGGGCTTCCTTTGCATGCTGGCCAGGAGGACCTCTGGCTTTCGGGTTTTGCCCTTAATTGGTGATTAATTATCCTGGGTCTGCCATGATCTCTCTTTCCCGAACTGGTGACCCTCACTCACATCCCCCCATTCAATCACCTCCCTTCTAATGTGCAGAAATACTGACTCACCAACTCCCTTCCCTGGAACCCCACCTGGGCTCACTAATGTGAGTGTCAGAACAACTGCATTACTGCCGCAGTCAGGAGCCGTCCACTCGCCGTCCACCGCTGGTTAAGAGTCCTTGATGCCAGACTTCTGTTGATTAACTCAGATCCAAACTTCATCTTAGGATCTGAAGCTCAGATTGTGGGAAACCGGCCGAGAGCCAACCAGCAGGAGGTATTTGCAGTAGCTTGGGGATGAGCCCACTGGCTGCAAAACAGGAAATGTGTGGGCTGCCATGACGTCCCCTATTTTTAATAGTCAACTTAATATGTTTGCAGGAGGAGGGAAGGCATATATAAGTGTTTATTTGCCGGAAGCCGGTCCATCCTTGCTGCTTGACACAGTCGCTGCAGGAAAGAAACATCTGCACAGCATATGTTTCAAGGGACCTGGCGTATATAGCATACTGTTTTTAATATGTTTGCTCTCCTTAGCGCTGTGTGTTTTAACCAAGGTCACCTCTCCGAGAAAGGTTGTTTCCCCAGGTAGGGATTTTTCCCTGAAGTCAGGGAGGGGATGAAACTCCTTAACTAAGTGCCAGGCGGGTAGCTACATAATCTTTACTCCCTGGAATGGAGATAAGAAACATCCTAACCTTTGTAATAGAAATTGACAGGATTAAAATCAACTGGTATAAATACGGATGTAACAAGACAATAAACAGCAGAACTTCTCTGGAGATCCAGACCAGAACTTGGCTGGAGATCCTGGCTAGGCTGCTGATCAACTGAACGCTGTCTCCGTGTCATTCCTTCTTCGCCGACTCAGTCTACACCTTTGGGGACCCCTGGACCTGCTGGGGTTGGACCCCAGCATTTATTATCTACAAAGAGAAGTAAATTTTTACCCCCTCATTTAATACTGATTTGTTAAGCTAAACCATTATTATTCTCCAATTTGCCCATGAAAAATAATACTTTTCATTTCAAAGTAGGTAACACCACACTGTAATCAAATATTCTCAGATTAATTCAAGTGGAAATCAATATTATTCATGACCTAAAAACACAAATTCAGTATACTTCCTCAAGAATATGTATCTGGGCTAGATGCTTTTTTAAAAAGATAAATATTTTTATTAATTTCAAAGAGGAAGAGAGAGGGAGAGAGAATACCTTAACTAATAAAGAATTAAAAAAAAAATGATGAGGGAGAATCATTGATCAGCAGCCTCCTGCACACCCCACAATGGGGATTGAGCCTGAAAGCCAGGCAAGTGCCTTGACCTCCTGGTTCATAGGTCAATGCTCAACCACTGAGGCTCGCCCACAGCTGGGTTAGGATAATGCTTTAAACAGGACTTAAAGCCATCCTGAGGTCAGGATGTTTTTCCTTTGTGAAGCAAGTAGAAAATGTGCATCACCTTGGTTGTTTTTAATATTAATTTTAATTACTTTCTTATTGAAGAAGCTGAAGGAGTGGGTCAACTACTAAAAGATGAGTGTGAATAGGAAGTTCTATGACATCAGTCTTCCTGTGGTCAGGGGTAAAGAGTTGTAAGTAACATCTGGTGATCCTCAGCGGGGAGCTGACACAGCACCACCGTTAGGTGGGTGGGGGAACTGTTTGGGACTAATGAG
>NW_006297021.1:1036776-1037732 GCF_000327345.1 Myotis davidii | reverse complement strand
GCTTCCAAGATTCTGAGTGGTAGGGCAGTGACGCAGCAAGTACACTTCAATGGACATGTCCCATGGAAATAATTAGAAATGCGAGAAAAATATGTGACTCATTGTCATAGACAGAATCCTGAAAATAAGCAAAATGCCAGTGGTGGATGATACACAAATGACGGTTCATAATAGAATAATGGGCAGGTATTAAATACACTGCTGAAATGATAAAGTTTAACATATTACTAATTAATAGAAGCTAGCTCTGAAAAAATATATATACATACACACCTTTAAAATAATTCTTTGAAATCTCATATTTAGCCTTAGCATTCATTTTTCAGTTTCTTTAACTCTTTACCAGCATCTCATGAAAAATTTGTTATAGTTGGCATTATACCCATTGTCATTTTTTTTAGCTTTTACAAAAAACACTGTTTTTTAGCCCAGCCAATGTGGCTTAGTTGGTTGAGCATCTTCCCACGTACCAGGAGGTCACAGGTTTGAATTCCCGGTCAGGGCACATGCCCAGGTTTCAGGCTCAATCCCCACTAGGGGTCATGCAGAAGGCAGACAATAGATGTTTCTCTCTCATCAATGTTTCTCTCTCTCTCTAAAATCAATAAAAACATATTTAAAAAATACTGTTTGTAATCATTGATAATATCAATAATAGTGTTGCTATACAAAAATGCCTGATAAAAGGCCACGTTCATTTAAAGTCATTGCGAAACAAACCTAGTTGTGTTAATTCAGCTAATTTAAAACGTGTGACAAAAAAGCAGGCATTCCCAGTGAGTTTAGAGCAGTCTGAAGAGGAAATACATAGGATTTTCAAGCATCTATGAGTGTCCTACATGTCATGAGAAATGAAGAAAACAATGAGAATCCACACTTAGAAAATTCTGAACTCTTTCAAAGTTTCATTCCTTCCAAAGCTAAGTAACTGCTGGTTTTCACACATAAATGAGTAA
>NW_006297021.1:1033842-1036725 GCF_000327345.1 Myotis davidii | reverse complement strand
TTATTTTTTCTTGAATGGGAAATAATGGTATGTTTTTTCTTTTAGTAAAATAACTTGGTGTTAACTGTTAGCATTTGAAAACCTGAATGAGACAAGTTATTTTACTCTTATTGTAAACTAGAAGCCCGTTGCACAAAGATTTGCGCAATAGGCCTTCCTTCCTCTGGCTGCCGGCACTGTTTTTCCTCTGGCACGTGGGACCCAGGCCTTTGGTCTGGCTGCAGCAGAGAAGCCAAGCCTCGAGGCGAGGCTTCTCCCTTCCGGCCGCTTCTCCCTAACCCTAACCCTAACCCTAACCCTAACCCTAACCCTAACCTTAACCTTAACCCTAACCCGAACCCTTAAATCATTAGATGTAATATATACAAAACATTATCATTGTGTTGTTTACTCCATCAAACATGTGGCCCAGTGACTGGATAATAGTAGCATCCAATAAATATTTGTTAAATTAATAAATGAAGAGAATAATATGCAGAGAAATAATACTTTTAAAAAATATTTTTCAGGAGTTATTGCCTACCTTTTATTTTCTATCAGGATGTAGGGGATTAATAAAAATTTATTTCTATGTGAGGAGATGTATAGATAGGGCTGGGCAAAAGTGGGCTTATAGTTGTGAGTTTGTGAAATACAGAGTTTATTCTTGTATTATTTATTAATGATTGTATTATTTATTTGTATTACAACTGCAAACGTACTTTTCCCCACCATTGTACTAATTAGCTTGATTGTAGTAATCATTCACCAAGTATATGTGTATTAAATTATCATGTTACATATCTTAAATATATATATAATTTTTATTAAAATAATAATAAAGACACTGAGAAAAGAGAATGGACACTCATGTCACTTAAGAATTAGTACGTGAGCCTGGCTGGTGTTGCTCAGTGGTTGAGTGTCAACCTATGAACCAGGAGGTCAGGATTTGATTCCCAGTCACAGCACATGCCCGAGTTGCAGGCTTAATCTCTAGTGGGGGGGCATTTTGGAGGTAGTTGATTGATAATTCTCTCTGATCATCGATGTTTCTATTTCTCTCTCCCTCTGCCTTCCTCTATGAAATAAATGAAAATATATTTAAAAGAAAAAGAAAGAATTGGTGAGTGAGCCCAGCCGGTATGGCTCAGTTGTTGAGCATTGACCCATGCAACAACAGGTCGCTGATTTCATTGGGGGTCAGGGCACAAGGTAGCCAATCAATGCGTCTCTCTCACATAGATGTTGAGCGCTCTCTCTCTCTCTCTCTCTCTCTCTTTCTCTCTCTCTTTCTCTCTCTCTCTTTCTCTCTCTTTCTCTCTCCTTCCCCTCCTCTTCCTCCCTCCTCCCTCCTCCCTTCCACACTCTTAAAATTAAATGGGAAAGAAATATCCTCAGTTGAGGATTAAAATAACAATCTATAATAATAAAAGCATAATATGCTAATTAGACCAGATGTCCTTCCCGACAAAGCCAGGGCTGCAAGGGAAGCCCGGGTCCCAGGTGCCGGAGAGAAGCCAGTGCCTGCAGCCGGGGGAAGGAAGGCCTACTCTTGCACAAATTTCATGCCTTAGGTCTCTAGTAATAATGATGATGATGATGATGATGATGATGGTGATGTCTCTTTTGGTCCAGGACAGTGGTTATTTTAACCATAAAATATTCTTAAGAACTTTATGAGCTTTTTCTGTGTTTGATTCTAGCCATCTCCATGGGTTACTCAGTTATTTTCTTGACACTTTGAATAGATTTCCATCTTCTTTGTTTTGTGGCCCCTGTGTCTTCTCTTGCTCGAATACGCCCCCTTCCCCCTGCCTTCTCTCTCTCTCCATTGAATTGTGGTTTCTCTGGGTCTGTTGGGCTTCAGTGAGATGTCCACATGTAAACTCTTCTGTGATCTATTTTATCCTGTTGAGAATAGTTACTAACTACCAACCCCTTAGAGCAGCGGTTCTCAAACTGTGGGTCGCGACCCCTTTGGCGGTCGAACGACCCTTTCACAGGGGTCACCTAAGACCATCTTGCATATCAGATATTTACATTACGATTCATAACAATAGCAACATTATAGTTATGAAGTAGCAACGAAAATAATTTTATGGTTGGGGGGGTCACAACATGAGGAACTGTTTTAAAGGGCCAGAAGGTTGAGAACCACTGCTTTAGAGGGATCTTGACTCTGCTATACCATGTTTCTGAGACGAACATCTTATGAAAAGCCTTAAGCTTATTACTGAGGGAACAGATGAAAGCTAATGTGGAAGATAGCCCAAAGTCAGAGAATGGTCTGGACATTGCTCATTATCCAATACCAATGGCCCAATGCACGGATCCGTGCGTATTGTTCAGCTTCAGAGGTACGTTGTGCCAATAGTTGGTCTTCAGACATACCCTGTCGACAATGAAGCTTTCTTTCAGCTTCAGAATGTCAACAAAAACAACCAAATTCACGATCAACAATAGCAGACCCAAACACATGCATGTGATTGGCGCCAACGTGAGTATCACACATGTGCGAGTCAGCTTGATTTTTAAATTGCCAGTGTGAGTCATATGTACCAGCGGGTTGGTCAGTCAGATGTATGGTCAGTCACTTAGCCTTTAATATACATAAATAGCCTTTTGATGGAGGTCATTCTGAGTAATTAGCTTAATTGATAATTTTGTAACTAAAATTGAATTCTGCATTACTTTAGAATTAGAACATTCATGGTAAACATTTTACTAACAACAATAAAATGACTATTCTTATTTAACACTTGTAAATTTCCATTCTAAAAATATTCCTAACCAAAAATTGACTAATTTTAAATAGTACTTTTATTATTTAGTTCATTTTACACTGGAAAAATAATGACATAGTACTATATTTCCTTTATATTTATTTTAAATGTAGATCAT
>NW_006297021.1:1032573-1033506 GCF_000327345.1 Myotis davidii | reverse complement strand
AAAGATGAAAGCTAATGTGGAAGATAGCCCAAAGTCAGAGAATGGTCTGGACATTGCTCATTATCCAATACCAATGGCCCAATGCACGGATCCGTGCGTATTGTTCAGCTTCAGAGGTACGTTGTGCCAATAGTTGGTCTTCAGACATACCCTGTCGACAATGAAGCTTTCTTTCAGCTTCAGAATGTCAACAAAAACAACCAAATTCACGATCAACAATAGCAGACCCAAACACATGCATGTGATTGGCGCCAACGTGAGTATCACACATGTGCGAGTCAGCTTGATTTTTAAATTGCCAGTGTGCGTCATATGTACTAGTCACTTGAATAGTCAGATGCACAGACGGTTGGACACTTTCAGAATGTCAACAAAAACAACCAAATTCACGACCAACAATAGCAGATCCAAACACATGCATGCGATTGGCGCCAGTGTGAGCTGTATATGTATCACGCATGTGCGAGTCAACTTGATTTTTAAATTGCCAGTGTGCGTCATATGACTAGTCACTTGAATAGTCAGATGGACAGATGGTCAGACACGTAGCCTTTTATATATAGATAGGCAAATACCAAGGTTTCCTAGAAAATGATTGATCACTTGTTTATGGAAGAAGAGATTATCATTTCATTTTCCTCCATATAGAAAGATTTTAGTGGAAAATAAAACAGGTTCCATTCATAGCATCATAAACCCATCCCTCTTTGTTCTGCTTAAACTTATGGTTATCTTTTATTTAAAAACAGCAGAGATCAAAACACATAAAAACAAAGCAGGATATTGAATGAGAATTTTCTTTCATGTGTGTACATGTGTGCACGTGAGCTTCCTGTATACCATGGCCCACAGTCCTTTCTCAGTTGTAAGTTTCATGTGATTCTGAGATTCATTAATAGAAACTTAGTACTAAATATAAAAGCTAAAACTATC
>NW_006297021.1:1025469-1032191 GCF_000327345.1 Myotis davidii | reverse complement strand
AAGGCCACTGGCTCATTCACTCAACATGTTTTTAAATATGCTTTTTATTGAATTTTAGAGATAGACAGATAGGAAGAGGGAGAGAGAGAAACATTGATCGCTGCTTCCTACATACCCCCTACTGGGGATCAAACCTGCAACCGGGCTCCAATACCTTCCCCTCTACCGGGAATCAAACCCGGGACCTCTTGGCACACAGGATGGCTCAGTCAACCAACTGAGTCACACTGGCCAGGGCTACATGTTTTTAAATTTTTCTCTTTTATTTCATGATCGCAGATTATACCCCAGATCAACCAGCCATCTCAGACAGGTGCCCACTGCTCCAAAGTCTGGCAAGCCCCCTACCCCCAGACACACACAGCTTAGATAAGAACATGTTGATCATGGAGGAGTTACATCACCACTTTTTTCAAGCATTTAAGAGTTTTCATTATATTAAGTGTTATGCATTAGTGATAGGAGAAGAAAAATAAATAATATCACAGTCACTGATCAGCCAACTTACACTTGGTTTATTTTATCCTGTGAATTAAAATGTAAAGAGCCACATGAGTGGTAAAGGAAAAGATAGTTTATTCAAGGGTGATTGAGGCAGATATACAAATGTGCAGAGTAGGAATGGAGTGGGAAGAGTTTAGGATGAGGAATGAGGGTGGAGGGGTTTCGGCAGGGGTGATGGGCAGGGATGTGTTCAGGAGGATCCCAACCAGGAGAGCTTGAATGTAGTCCAGGGGAGTGGAGGATTTTAGTAAGACCTGAGGAATTCACTGCCTCCATATTGTGGAAGGTCAAGGATATTGTTTATGAAACCTGTCATTTTATTCTGATGAAACTGAAGACCTGTTTAAGACTTTGGAACAGGCTGTTTGGTGCATTAAACAATAGTTAGGAAATGGAGAGAGGTCTGCAAGGTGGAGAACAAAGGGATTGTTCACAATGTATATCAAAACACATTACTCTGGCCCGACCGGGGTGACTCTGAAATTAGTAAAGATATATTTAAAACACACACACACACACACACACACACACACACACACACACAAAACACACACACACACACACAAAACCACAAATTACTCTGCTACTAAAAATCCCTCCAAGAATTTCCATTTCAGTTAGAATCCAGCTTGAGCTCCTCATTGTAACCTCCCAGGCTGGTCCTTACCTACCTTCAAACACTTGTCTACCTTTCCCTCTTGCTGCTCCAGCTCCACTGCCTTCTCCAGCTCTAGACAGGCCAAACTCATTCTTGGCTAAATTTGTCCCAGCACTCAGGACTCATCTCACATTACTTCCTGTTTCAGCGAGCCTTTCATTATTGCATGTTGTCCTCTACCACCAGTCACTCTCGGCCACACCACCCCGTGTGCACTTGTGATCACCTGTTTGTCTGTAGTCCACTTCTTTTCCATACATTGTAGGGTCCCAGAGAAATTGAGTTTGTCTCTTCGTTTGTTGCTTTATACCTAGCACCTAGGACAGTGCTGAACACAGGCTCAGTCAGTACTGGAGAAGTAAATGAATGCATTGGAGCGGGGTGAGGTTGTGATTCCAGGCTGAGATCCTACACCTTGTGTGCAAAGCAGTGCCTAAATATAGAGTTCAAGCGCTGGAGTCCATGCAGTCCACATGGCACTGCCCAAGGGGCTGTAGTAAGTGATTTGATGACCTAGACATTGTACCCCAGCTTCAGAGGCAGGCGGTAGCCTGTGAGAGGAAATGGGGTCAGTTTGGAAGGCAGCCTCTTCTGTCAAAGAATCCATTGCCATGGAAACATGTGTTTCTGTGAACAATTAGATTTGGTTTAAACTATAAAATTAATACTCTAGTTGGAACTTGGCATAAATAGGCTCTTTCATTGATTTTCTAAATTAGTTATCATCTTTGATGATCTTCTAATAAGGACCCATTTTGTGTTTTAAGTATTAATGATACCAAACTGGGACTATTTCATCAAACATTTTGCAGAGAATTTGAAAAGAGTCCTTACAGTTTTCCCTAACTACAAGCACCCCCACGCACTATAAATCCAAAGGCCAAGTAACACCAACACGAGCTTGCGGATGCTGGCTGCAGTTACATAAACCGAAGGCCCACAGTCCCTCACACCCTTGCTTCATTTTAATGATATTGGGCCCTGAAGACCAATGAAAAGCTAATTATGAACTAATGAAGGTTTAGCTTTTCAAATTTTTAACGGTATTAGTCACACACTGATTTTCAAATATTTGCGGTTAGATAATAAACTGTCTTAAGAAACATTCTCTGTACTTTATAACCTGGGTAACTAAATATTTACAAAATCAGACCCCTCTTGAACACAATGAAGGAAAGGAAGTCGTAGAAAAAAAATTGTGTCAGGATTTACTGAGAAACTGGAATACAAGAGCACAACTGGGCTACGGTAAGACCACCACTGTCATTGTGTTCATTTCTCCTGCAATGGACACGCATTTCCGCACAGGGCTACGTGCCTGACCCTCCACAGGCAGCACAGTGCACTGGGCAAGTCTTGTTGCTGAGTGGGAGCTGATTTTACCGAACTTTCCACACAAGAATGGTACCTTCTACATTCGTAGTTTGCAAAGTATACAGTACAATTCTTAAAAACCCTCCAGGTAGTGTGGAAACACCCAAAATCAGCAGAAAGAGAGTTTGACTTCTTGGGAGAGTCCTGGCAGCCAGGGAGAAAGAGGAGTGATGTTTCCTTTGAGTCACTAACCTCTGGACACTCACTAGTAGGAGCTGTGGGCAGCTGAAGGAACATAGAATGTTGTTGCTGCCACAAACGCCACTGGAGGAAGATGTGGTCAGGTGGGATTCCGCATCTCTTAGCTTCCAACCACAGAAAGAGAGCCACCCACAAGCACAAGCCAGAGTGAGGGACAGGGAAGAAAGTCCCAGGGAATCTAACCACAAAGGGCCCTAATGTGACTCTGGCTCTGTCTCTACATCTCACCGTTCCCATCCAGAGTGTTGGCCTGGCTGGCGTGGCTCAGTGGTTGAGTGTTGACCTATGAGCCAGGAGGTCAGGTTTCAATTACTGGTCAATTACACCCAACCCGCATGCCTGGGGTGCAGGCTCCATCCCCAGTGTGGGGGCATGTGGGAGGCAGCCAGTCGATGATTCTTTCTCATCATTGATGTTTTTATCTCTCTGTCTCTCTCTCCCCGCCTCTCTGAAATCAACCAATCAATCAACCAATAAATAAATCAATAAAAAATGTTCAGCTCAACCTGCAGTGTCTTCTATTGTGTGGGACTCAGGATGACTCAGCACTTTGGACAAAGGTTGGTTGTCCAAAGTGCGGCATCAAACAGCCTAATGTTTCTATGGAGATAAGGGGGGGGCTGTGAGCAACGGTTTCAGTCTGATGTCACTGAAAGGAAGAACTATGCAAAGCACTGATCTGATCTGAGGTAGTAACTTGGCCCCATGAGTGAAAGTGTGCCAAGTGTCCATCACTTACCAGCCAGCAGTGTTCACAGCAGCCCGGCTGTCTCTGCTGGGACCCCCACCCCCACCTACCTGGCACCAGACGTTCCTGATTCTCTTAGCTCTCACAGGAATGATCGATAATGTGCTTATAAGTTCACTTGGCAATTTCCCAGTGTGTACTGTTGACCTAAGTCTGTCAGTAGAAAAGATAATGTATTCATTTGTTCTTATAATGGGTGAAAACTCTTGTTTTCATATTGTAAATCACTAAACAATGAATATCTTTAATTGATTGTCATTGGAAGTGATTCATTCACAGCTTCTGAGTGTAACATTTATATATACAGATCATTTATGGGACAGAGAAAACTAAAAATGGTAGCTTGATATTGCAGAATTTAGGGAGGTTATTTATTTTTTACTTACAAAGAACCTAAATAAATATAAGAAGGTTATAAACATTCTATTATGTAGTAATTTAAACCTTTTCATACTTATATTCCTTTTATTTCAGGTTTCTTGAACATCTTTGTGCACTTGAAATGAATACTTATGTCATCACTAAATACAAAATAAAAAATACAAGCTGTGACTGATCTTTTTTAAAAAAAATTCTCACCCAGGTATATGTTTTTGTTGATTTTTTTTAGAGAGAGAGAAAAAGATAGGGAGAAAGAGAGAGAGAAACATTGATGTGCTTCTCATATGCACCCTGACCAGGTATCAAACCCTCAACCCTGTTGGTGTATGGGACAACGCTCCAATCAACTGAGCCACCCTGGGCAGGGCACAAGCTGTGACTGATCTTTAAAAAAATGTTTGACAAATCTTTAGATATGGCTTTGAGTTTGGGCTTGCAAAGGAAAAGCTACAAAATCTTTATATATACACTGAGTGGCCAGATTATTATGACCACCCCATCAGTACTTCGTTGGGCCACGTTTTGCCTTCAGTACTGCGGCGATTCTTCTTGGCACTGATGCCACGAGACGTTGAAAGGTGCTGCGAGGAATCTGACACCATGCCTGATGAGTAGCACTGTCCAGTTCTGTGAGATTTGATGGTTGTGGAACCAGCTGCCTGGTGGCTCTTTTAACTTCCCCACAAATGCTCAATTAGATTGAGACCTGGTGATTGTGGGGGCCACCTAAGCAAGGTAAAGTCTCCCTCATGTTCTTGAAACCACTCCTGCACCACACGAGCACCGTGGCATGGCACATTGTCTTGTTGGAAGAAGCCATCTATCTCCACTGGGATACGCCATCAACATGATAGGATGAACTTGATCAGCAATGATACTTAGGTACGTTGTGCTATTCAGACGTTGTTCCACACGAATTAAAGGGCTCAAATCATGCCAGAAAACATGCCCCAAACCATAACACTGCCCCCACCAGCTTGAAGGGTTGTACTCATGCATGTGGGGTGCATGCTTTCATACTGTCTCCGCCAAATTCTCTTCCATCTGCATGATGCAACTGGAAACGTGATTCATTGGACCACATGACTTTTCTCCAATGCTCGACTGTTCAATCCTTGTGTTCCTTTGTGCATTGGAAATGTTTTATCTTGGTAACTGCAGACAGCAAAGGTGTTCGAACAGGCCTTCGGCTTCCATATCCCATATGATGCAGTGTACGGCTAATTTGCCTACAAACGTCAGGTGGATATAATAATCTGGTCAATCAGTGTATATCATAATTCCTTTGTTGATTTTAGTTGAAATTTATAGTTTTAGTTGAAATTTATTTTGGAATAAATAGCATGGTAGACATTTCAAAAGTTTGATTATCAAAGCCTTATAAAGAGTCACAAAAATGTTCTCTAATATGCTAGATAATTTCCAGTCTTCCTACATTTCAAATAGGCATCTTATGTAGAAGAAAAATGCTAAAAAATAATCAATAAATTAAAATAAGTGAAAGATATTTGTGTGTATTAAAAAGCCTCAGGTCATAAAATTTAACAGGCAGATAAACTCTTGGCTGGGTTGGCCGTCGAATGGCACCGCAGGGAAACTGAGCTGATACCACAAATATGTGTGCAGGGTATTGTTTTGTTCCAGTGTCATGTGAGTTCTGCAAATCTAACACAGAAAGTTTATGCAACAGCTGCCAAGCCGATCTCCGCATGTGCTTCATTCCTCGTTACTCGGGAAATGATGTGCTTTCTGCTTAATGACACTGAAAATCACTCCAAGGACACAGCCAAGAATGCAGAAGCCCTGCTCCTGGTGGAATTTGCAAATCATCCCTTATTTCCATCCTGCGGCGTGAGCTTTGTTTAAAGGGCTAGTGGCACAGAGTGTGACTGGTGGGGCGCACTCCTAAAGGATGCGACGGGGCCACAGTTCCCATCGATGACAGGGAGGTGAGCATCTCTTTAACAAACTCCAGCTGGGAGCTTGGAACTCGGTACCACGTGGACAGTAAGTGGCCTGGCAAGTCTTTGGCGTAGAGATGGCAGCGTGATTTAGGGCAGTGATCCCGCTGGTATTATTTTCAATCTGTGTGCGCGAGACCTTTCAGCACAGAGGAAAACATATTTTTTTGTCTAAAACATACTTGAAGAACTAATTTGCCAACCAATAAGGTCAGCAGTAAGTTAGGGGAGTTGTTCTTTCAAATTTAACAGAAAACTCCATGAGCATGGATGTAATTTTTAAATGACATTCAGGAACGTCATTTTTAGCTTAGAGTAGCAAAGCTGCTTCAAGATTGTGGCCGTCCTAATCATCAATATTCATGGGCCCTAAGCGAGAAATCACTCAGATGGTCACGCTGGATTTAGTTAGATTATTCAAAGAGTTGCTTTTAACTGTTTTCTTCCTAGGGAGACACTAAACTAAAGAGGACCCAATAATCCTTTGGCAATCTCAGCAATTTCCTATTGGGTGTGGCTATAGGTATTTACCATGAAGTTTATGCAAGTGAATTTATTGATTACCCTTCAGACTGGCTTGGTAGTGGTGTATTTATTTAATCACTAGAGGCCCAGTGCACAAAATTCATGCATGGGTAGGGTCCCTAGGCCTGGCTGGCAATCAGAGCCAATCTGTGGGGCAACCAGCGGGGCAATCAGGGGACCCCACTGGCACCCACCTTGAAGGTGACCAGCATGGAAATTGGGGGGCAGCACTGCCCACTTGCTGGCCAGGCCAATCCCATCCCACCGCCACCACCACTGCCGGTCACCTCCCTCTATGGGAGGCGACAGGCAGGGCGATCGGGGGGTGGGGGCCCCACTGGCACCTGTCTTGCCTGGCCTGGGGCCTGCG
>NW_006297021.1:973694-1005770 GCF_000327345.1 Myotis davidii | reverse complement strand
TCTTTTCTCTGAAGTCAATAAAAACGTATTAAAATATTAATAAACTAGAGGCCTGGTACACAAAATTCATGCACTTGGGGGAGGGGGTCCCTGAGCCCAGTCTGTACCCTCTTGCAGTTCAGGAGCCCTTGGGGGATGTCCAACTGATGGCTTCAGACACCCTTAGCACTGCCGTGGAAGCGGGAGAGGCTCCTGCCACCGCTGCTGCGCTTGCCAGCCATGAGCCTAGCTTCTGGCTAAGCAGCGCTCTCTGTGTGGGTGTGCACTGACCACCAGGGGGCAGCTCCTGCATTGATCGTCTTCCCCCTGGTGGTCAGTGCATGTGATAGCAACCAGTCGTTCTGCTGGTCGTTCTGTTCGGTCGATTTGTATATTAGGCTTTTATTATATAGGCTTGCCTATCTTTTAAGGAGACCAGAAATTACCTTTTTGTAAACTATAGGATATTGAGTTTAACCTGTGAAATTTTCACTGCTATGAATACAGTAACTTTGACTCACTATTATTGGGAAGTCAATATATTCATCTTTGAATTTAACAGTATTAAACTGTCAAATTGTAGGAGTTTCAAAGCAAAGGAGAAAATACTTCTGCCAAAAATAAGAAATAGAT
Source organism: Myotis davidii (assembly GCF_000327345.1). NCBI lineage: Eukaryota > Metazoa > Chordata > Mammalia > Chiroptera > Vespertilionidae > Myotis > Myotis davidii. The sequence continues at coordinate 1,005,158 of NW_006297021.1, read as the reverse complement.
GGAGCATATATGCAGTTTTTTAGATCTGTCATACATAACTTACTATTAATTACATTATAGAAGGTATTAAATTTATACCTTTCTTGTTTATCTTATTCACCATATGTATATTATGGTCTAGTCTAAGTAATTTACATATTTAATAATTAGGATGTTAGAATAACCTCAAACTCTTTTCTGAGGGAGATGTTGCCATTGTCTGCAAGTAATTGCTTTTATTAAAAAGTAATCTGTTTAGATACAAGTCAATTTGCCTTCTTAATGAAAAAATAAATAAACTCATGTCATTTTAAATCTTATCACCGTTCAAGTTCTACACCAAAAACATTAGATCTGGTCTTAATTAAAACCATAAAAAATTGTATTATGGGCACTTGCTAGGAATTATAACCTGAAATGTCCTGCTGCCTAAATCTCAACAAGAATTGGTTCATACTCATGGAGTATAATTTGCAGGATATATTCAATATCTTACAGAGTATTTAAAAAAACATTAAATTTCATCCTTATATAAAACTAGTTCACCAGAAAAGCAGGTAGACTACATGCTTTGACAGCTCATGGTATCATTTCCTAATGGAGAACTTCACATCGGCATCAGGCTACACTAATCTATTACATTTTATGTGGAGCTGTTTCAGAGGACACTGACCATTATATAACATAACTTTGCCTTTGTGAGGTTCCACAGGAGAAATTTATTTTAAGGTGCAGTATTGTGAACACCTACTTTCTTCTAAGGAAAAACAAAATCTTATGGAAAAGGGCTCAATCTTATTTATGATATTCTTATCCTTCCTTTGTACTACTTGGAAGCTTAGAGCCAAATCTGAATCCTGTCTCCACATATGTATAAATTAATTTTATCTTTTGCATTATCAAATTTTCTATTTTAATTTTACTTATGACCTTATTGCCTGTTTTTCCATACAATATGAATATTTAGAAACCTCTTTGAATTGAATTTTTAACTTTTATTCTGGGTTATGGAGACTCTAAGTGTATTAAGTTTTATATATTTGTAGGTGGTATCATCAATTTACAATTTTAGTAAAATTATTATCATGACAACAAGAGAAATTGGTTGGGGACAAGGGTACTGGGGAAAAAAAGAAGAGACAATAGAAAATGATGGCAAAATCTAGTGAATTGAAAAGGAATTCAGAGAGTAAGTGGTAGTAGACATGGAGAGAAGACAGAGCTAGACCTGTTTATGGAGCAGAGGTCACGTGGTTTGGTCACCAGTTGGAAGTGTGTATTTGGGATAAACAAAAGGGAGGAGGTGAACTCCAGCACGTGCCTTGGGAAAGCTGGCGGATGGTAGACTAGAGACAGAGAAGGAAGAATAGATGCGGGAGGAGCAACTTGAGTTTGGGATGCCGTGGAATACGGCAGTATATATACCCAGTGGGAAGCTGGATGTGCAGAATAGGAACCAAGGGGGGAGGCATCCTGGAGTTACAGAGATATCCCTACCGATCCCAACCTGTGACCAAGAATTGAAGTCAGGATGTTGGGCGAGATTGTCCAGAGAGAACAAGTAGAATAGTGGTGGCCCTATGCTTTGGTGAAAGTTGATGTTTAAGAGATTGACAAAGCAGACTCTGTGATGTAAGTTTTTTTGTGTTTGTGTTTTTTTTTTAAGGCCAACTGCATAGTATTCCATTGAGTAAATGTACCACATCTTTCTTAACCACTCATCTATTTTTGGGCACTTGGGCTATCTCCCGATCTTAGCTATTGTAAATAGCACTTCCATGAACATAGGGTACATATATTCTTTTTGACTGGTGTTATAGGATACTGAGGATATATTCCTAGAAATGGGATCACTGGGTCAAATGGCAGTTACATTTTTTTTGTTTTTTAGGAAATTCCATACTGTTTTCCAGGGTGCCTGCATTAGTCTGCATCCCCATCATCAGATTAATAATTGATATATATGATTAATAATTGATATATGAGGGAATTAATATGCATAGAAAAATTGATATGTATCAAATAATTGCTGTATATGTATATGTCACCTTTAAATAGGGACTTATAACAAGCACTAACAAATTTGAATGTTGTTGATTCAGTCAAAGTTTAGACCTTTGATAGTGATGGAATTTGTGGGTAAAATGTTGGTGATCTGAGAAGATAATCAGGCCTTGTCAGTTTCCGCAGGCTTTGCTTCTTCGGTGACCATGGTAACATAATGGACTTCTCATGAATGGCTTGTGATACAGTGCCGCTCCTTAAGCTTTGTGTGTTACAACCGGTTTACTATCCGTTGATAGATGCGTGATGTCATGGCTGGATATAAAATCTTAACAACATTCCTAGCCAGTTTGGCTCAGGGGATGGAGTGTCAGCCTGTGGACCAAAGCGTCCCGGCTTCCATTATGGTCAAGGGCGCATACCTAGGTTGCTGGCTCCTTCCTGCCTGGGCCCTGGTTGGGGCTCATGCAAGAGGCAACCAATCAAGGTGTTTCTCCAACATCAGTGTTTCTCTCTGTCTCTCCCTCTCTCTTCCACTCTCCCTAAAAATCAATAGAAAAATATCCTTGGGTGAGGATTAACAAAAACAAAAAATGTTAGCAAATTATTCCATTGAAGTTATCTCCATCGTGATGACATGTAGTTCTGCATTCATTAGCTGATAGACCTAAATTAAAGAGTCAAGCTTTAAAATTTTAATCTAATAGAGGGAAACTTCCTCAACATGGTAAAGAACATTGATATAAAACTTACAGTCAATGTTTTACATAATGATGAGAAACTATACGCTTTCCCACTAATATTAGGAACAAGACAAAGGTGTCCCCTCTCACCACTCCTTTTTGACATTGTACTAGCTAATACAGTAAGGCAAAAAAATAAATAAAGTGTATAAATATTGGCAGGAAAAAATATCTTTGTTCACAGCTGACATGTTTATCAATAGAGAAAAATCCCAAAGACTCAACAACAATAATAACAGTAAAACACTGGGAACTAAAAGGCAATTATTGTATGGTTGCAGGATATAAGATTAATATACAAAAGTCAATTGCTTTTCTATGTAACAGTAATAAACAACTGGAGTTCAAAATTAAGAACACAATATCATTTACATTAGTACCAAAAAGGTATAATTATAACAAAATATGTACAAGATTTATGTGAGACTCTGAGACTATAAAAGTCTGATGAAATCAGTGATTGAAATAGATACTTTATGCTCATGGATAGAAAGGCTCTATATTGTCAAGATGTCAGCTCTATCAACCCGTTGGATAGATTCAACACAATCCCTATCAAAATTTCAGCATTATTCTGTAGATTTCTGCAAACTGATTCTAGCTTATGTGAAAAAGCAAAAGAATCAAAGTAACCAACAGGAAAGAATTGCAGTCCGAAGAATAACACTACCTGACTTCAAGACATACTATAAAACTATAATAATCAAGACAGTGTTTTATTAGGATAATAATAGATTTTCATATATTTGATATTTTTTCATGTATTTGTTTTGATACTACATTTTCTGATACATATTTTGATATGTTGCCTTAAAATAATTAAAATTATTATCTTTCTTACAATCACAAAATTAGTCTTCAAACAACTACAGTGGGGCCTTGACTTATGAGTGTCCCGACTAACGAGTATTTTGAGATACCAGCTGTCTCTCGGCTGATTTTTTTGCATTGAGTTGACAGAGTAATTTGAGTTAACGAGCTCCTTAATGAGCTCCGTAACGAGCTCGGTCTCAGAATGAATTAAACTCGTAAATCAAGGCCCCACTGTACATTTGGGGTCCATGTGAGAAATGAAGGGTTAATACATTTTTTTAATGAATATAAAAACACAACAACATAAAAAATCTTCTAAGTTTAAAATGAAAACATTTTAAAGCTCATTTATAGGGCCATATGAAAATTATTTCTCATTATCACAATGTTGTATTCCTTGACAAATTGATTCTATGAAGTTAGAATTTAAGTGTTTTAAGAAATAATTTCAGTATGCACTACAAGAAATGGCTAAATTTGAGTTCTTTATTATAGTTTCTAAAGTGACATTTTTCACCTAATATATCTACAATCAATTTGAAGAAAAAAATTACTTTAATAATCTATTTGCACTCTATACCAGAATATTGTGAACAGTTTCTAGCTTTCCCAATTATATAAAGCATCATCTATTTTCTATTTCATCTGGTAGACATATATAAATAAATAATAGAAGGTTTAATTAAGCATAAATATATTAAAAATATTTTGGGGTTCAAAGTAGGTTCAAAATTTCCTTTGCTTATTAATCTACAAAAATTTAGACATTGAATTTTAGAAAACAGTTATATAAAGTAATAATTATAGTATCAGCTAATTTGGCAGATCTTAAAACTTTTGGTTTTTATACCTCCTTACACTCCAAAAAAATATTAAAAATCCCAAAGAACTTTTATTTCATTTGTTTCTTAATATTTATTACATGAGAAATTAAGATAAAATATTAAAAACCAGTCATAAATTTTTTAAAAATAACAATAAACTCATATCTTCCTTATATAAGTAGCTATATTTGCCAAAACAAAAATATTTAAAGATATTTTCCACTTTGCAAGTCTTCTTTTTATTTATTTTTATATATTTTTATTAATGTCAGAGAGGAATGGAGAGGGAGAGAGAGAGAGAAACATCAATGAGGAGAGAGAATCATTGATTGGCTTCCCTCTCTACTCCCCACACTGGGCATATGCCCTGACTGGGGATCGAGCCCACACCCCCTGGTTCATAGATTGATGCTCAACCACTGAGCCACACCCGCCAGGCACAAGTCTTCTTACTGTCCAGCTAAATGGAGAAGGCTGGATTCTCATGTCTGCTTCTACATTCAGCCAATTGCAGTTTCACACTAAAATAGCCGGTGAGGAACCCACTGCACACTCAGTCATGCAAGAATGAGAGTGACAAAGGCAGATAATGTTCTTATATTTCTATGATGCAGTTTTGACTTCACAGACCCCTACAATAGCCTGTGGACAAAGCTTCTCACAGCCGCTGTGAGCCACTGCACTGGTCATTATTGAATATTCACGATGTGCTGGTAGATGTGCTTACTGTGAATGACCTCCTTTAAACACGAAGACGGAAAAAGTGTCTGAGAAATGAGTGAAATCTTTGCAAGAGTGAGGTTCAATGGTCATGTTCCCATATTCCGCACTGGCCTCTGCCCCATCGCTTTCTTCCTGTTCAGACACAAACCTGTGACAGGCTTTCTCTGCTAATTTTACCGTCTCTCGTCCGACTCACCTTGGAATACACTGTGGTATGAATTCTACCTTCCTCCACCATGAAATCAGCGCTGTGTTTTATGCAAAGTGTAACGCTTCCAAACCTCCCAGGCACAGTTACTCTGATGGTTTTTCTGGGTTGTTCATTTTAGAAAATATTCGCCGACATTACTTAAGTAAATACTTGCTGCCATGATGCAACACGGGGGTGGGGACCCCACTTCCACAGTGTGAAATATGAGGCCATGATTTTATGAGGTTAAATTAAATGCTTTTAGTTGGTCTGAACTATGACCAAAAGGGAGAAGAAGAATAGTAATACTCACATGTATGTGACTCATATAAGAAAGAAGTAATATGCAAATTAGAAATAAATGGAAACCTCTGAGGAATTCAATGAATATAGTACATTATGTTTTATCCCACTATGATGCCATATCCCATCTAAATCTTGTTTTCTTACACTTGTAGGCTTTCCTCCTAACTAGATTACACTCCTAACCAGAAAATTTCTAATGGGTTTACAGGTATAATATGAACTTTTCTTTTCATTTATTCATTTATTCATTTATTTTATTTATTTATTTATTTATTTATTTATTTATTTATTTATTTATATATTTTTGTTTAAAAAAAAAAGCAATTCCGAGAGAACCTAACGAGGACATTTGGGCAATGAAATCTGCAGCCTCAGACAAAGCATATATTTTCGTCGTATGTGTATGGGTGGTTTCTTGGAGGTCATAAAGTTTGTCCACAAGGATATTGGGTTTAACTCCAGATCTTTGACCCCTACCCCCAATAAAATATCTATCCACTAATGTCTAATTGAATATTTTGCAATATTACCTTTCCTGTTATGGTCGTTGTTGGGATATATATTTATCCATGATTCTGGGAAACTTACTAAGAAAGTCTTACTTATTAGAAAATTATGTCCCAGCCTTTCTCAGATTTATAGGACATGGAACACCCCAGAAAAGAGGTCATTTTGCTCTCTTATAAATTTAGTACATGTCCCACACATTCTGAATACAGTTTGAATTAAAAGCAAGTTTGGCAGGCTTCCAAAGTTTGAGAATGTCACTTATTTGGTAACTTGCCATACATTTATTTCCCTACTTTATAAATAAAAATTCAAAGATAAGATTGTCATTTTAATGCATCAGTGATAGACAGCAGAAAAATAGAAGAATCAAGCAGGAAATACCTTTGTGGCACGGTTTTAGGAGGTCTCCTAGGAAAGATATTTTGAGTCTTCCGGTACATGGTATTTTATTTTATTTTATTTTTTACCAACAAGAAAATTGGGACACAAAGAAAATGCCCAAGTTAAATGAGCAATAGTTATTTAAGTGGATAAAAATGTGACTTTTCATGACCTTTGATATATGGCAATATGATAATACATTTAGATTGCTTGCAAATATTCTGTGAAATAATTTAGTTCACTTAATGTTTATTATACACTGGCCCAGGAACAAGCACCAGTCTATTCAAAGAGAAACTCATGTTCTAATTCCATGACCAATTAGACGATGTATTGTTGTTTACAGCTCACCAGCGTTTTTGAGTTTGCTGTCAGTTTACTCCTTGGATACCTCCAGTCTGAGAATTCGTGACATCACATTTCATTGTGTGTAAATAATGCTTCAGTTAGTCATGGCAGTTAGTGTTTGCCCAGGGGAAATCAAGTTTGCGGCATGATAAAGAATTGCTAGATCAGTTAGGCAGCACTAGAAATTTTTATGCAATCAAAGTTTATAGGGCATGGGAGGCAGCAGTGACATCTTCTATAAACATTTAACATCAGGGTCCTGAGATCAGTCATACGATTAGCACATTTCCACAGGGACAATTGAAGTTGCTTCATTCACAATGTTTTAGAGAAATTAAATGAAATAATGTAAAATATAATTAGCTCTGATCCTGGCACATAGTAAGTTTTCAATAAATTATAAATATAATCCATACTCTTTGATTGGAGTGCATTATTGCTAGGAAGCTATCCTAATAATATAATATAAAACACAGAAAAACTGCATGCGCAAAACCTCCATAGTAATTATATTTGTAATAAAAATACAACTATCAGATTTATTCAGGATTAAAAAGAAGATAAATACACCCTAAATTAGCAAAATATGTTATGAAAATATTGCTCCATAAAAACATTTTGGGTAAAATTTTGTTCCTCCCTTTGGTATTGTAACATTGAGGAAACAATGAAAAAGATATATTTTCCTGATTCACACTAATAGTCCTTCGGACTCGTTAATTGTTCACTATTTTAAGAAATTACTTCAAAATAAATAAAAGTCACTATCATTTTTAACTGATTGGGACTATTGGTCTTTTGGACAAGAATTATAAGCAACTTGAATGAAATGTTAATTTGATCTTAATCATGGTAACTAGTTTTTGAGGTTTCAACACTATGCTTTCTCTGTCTCACAAGTATGAAAATGAGGCTCAGAAAGAAAAAAGATAATTTATTTTTAATGAGGAACAATTTTACTAAAGATCATTATTTGATCTTAAGAATTTTATTAAGTATCTACCTTTGCCTATAGATAAAGCAATGTATACATACACACAAATGAATGAAGTGGAATGTAAATAAAGTTTAAATACAGTCAGCAGTTTTTTTTTTAATTAAAGGAGAACATATAGCATAACAGCTTTATTACATTTTAATTATATATTTCAGATATTTTGACATACTTCAAATAAACTGATGATTTTACTCTAAAATATATATACAGGGTAGGCAATAGTACGTTTACATAATTCAAATAAATAATACAATATTTAATAAATAATAATCTATAATAATAAAAGCATAATATGCTAATAAGACCGGGCAGCCAAATGACCTTCCGGATGTCATTCCCAACATCCTTCTGGACAAAGCTGTGGTGGCAGGAGCTGAAGCAGGGGCGGTTAGGGTCAATCAGGCAGGCAGGCATTTAGGGGCATCAGGCAGGCAGGCGAGTGGTTAGGGGCAATGAGGCAGACAAGCAAGTGGTGAGGGGAGATCAGGCAGGCAGGCAGGCGAGCAGTTAGGAGTCAACAGTCCCGGGTTGAGAGAGGGATTGGGCCTAAACTGGCAGTTGGACATCCCTGAAGGGTCCCAGATTGCGAGAGGGTGCAGGCCAGGCTGAGGGACCACCCCCTTCTCCCCCTTGTGCACGAATTTCATGCACCAAGCCTCTAATACAATAATAAACTCTCACGCATTTAGTAGTAAACCTACTTTTGCCCACCTCTGTATATATGCTGATAGGAAAGAAGAAAAGGGAGGGGTAGAAGAAAGATTTTAGTTGTGATACAGAGATGAGCAAGACCTTTCCATTTCTAATTGATGAGCATTGGTTAGAGCAAGACCTATTGTTCCTGAGATGCTTGCATTTAATCTTGAAGGTTTTGATGTTGGTTTCTAACTTTGTGCTCATTATTTTCAAAACAATAGAACATGAAATTTCAATCTGCTCACATTTTTTAAAAATACATTTTTTTATTGATTTCAGAGAGAAAGGGAGAGGGAAGGAGAAACATCAATGATGAGAAAGAATCATTGATCTGCTCCTCCTGCATGCCCCCTCCTGGGGATCGAGCCTGCAAACCAGGCATGTGCCCTTGACCAGAATCGAACCTGGGACCCTTCAGTCTGCAGGCCGACGCTCTATCCACTGAGCCAAACCGGCTAGGGTGTCTCACATTTTTTATGTGTGTGAAAGATAGTGTTTTTTTAAAGATTTTCTTTTATAATCCCCACATGATTTCATCTCCTTTAGCACCCTGACAATGCAGTAATCTAGTAGAAAGTGGTTTTTGTAGTAATCAAACTAGACTTTGAGAATTATACTGAGGAATGCCTTAGTTACCCATTTTGATCAAGCACAAATCCAAATGTTATCATTAAAATTGGGAGCAAGCTGATTTTTTCTTTTACCAGTGATTCATTCATTCTTCCAGCAAATGCTGAATGAGGGTCATATAATGCAAGGCCCTGGGCTAGGTGAATTGGTGAGAGCTAAGAAAATCGATGTTCTGTCTTGGCTGGCTGAGCCTGGGGCTGTTTTCAGATGGGATACATAAAACCACTGCTTAGTGGCTTAACGAGGCAGAACCTAAGATACTGCCTAGACACAGAGACCTGCCCTCACAGCTGACAGAAGGCCGCTTGGAGGTCGGTGTAGCTATTTCGGTTGTATTAATGAACAACTTAGATGCAATTCATTGCTGAGCCACTGCGTGTTATGACAAAAAATAAAAACTACACCTCTCAGAGTTATGTGTCAGCGTCTCAGGGAAGTACTTTATTTCATGTTCACCTTGGTGCTTTGCTAGGTGTAATTTTCCTTTCCCTTACTCCAGAAAATGTGTTTATATGAATTTCTAAGATAATATCTTCAGGACACTTTTACTAAGGTTTCCTCATGTCAATAACAATAACAAAAGACTATGAGGTTGGGCCACTTTTTCTTTTTTTGTAATAAAGTTTAGTAGGTGTTTATTTTATTTTTTATTGCATTTGTTGGGGTGACATTGGTTAATGAAACCATACAGGTTTAGAGTGCACAACTCAATAGCACATCATCTGCACACAGCATCATGTGCTCACCACCCACAGCCAAGTCTCTTTCTGTCCCCATTTATCCCCCCTTTGCCCTCTCCACTTCCGCCACTCCCTCTCCCTCCCTTTCCCACCATACTGCTGTGTGTGTCTATGTGTCACACATCTATGTATATATGTCACATATGTGTGTATATACATATAAACGCGTGCACACACACACACACACACACACACACATATGGAGAAGACATCCCTGTCAAAAGCCAAAGTCGCCCTTTAAATAATTTGAGAGACTGGCAATGATATTTGTGTCAAGTTTTAAAAAATTCTAATAGTAATTATGAGTATTAGAACAATTTTAGCTTTTCATGACTCTATTATTATGGCTACAAGTTTGACATCTACCGTAAATTGATAGCATTTTTTCTTTGTGATCTATAAAATATTTCCTTTTCTACAAGAATCCATATTTGAAATAAAACAAAACATCAGATTTACCTGTGAAAATGGTGTTGTTCCCATATGGAAAACTACTACAAAGACATCAAAGCCCTTTAGGAAGAAGCGTAGGTAGAGTGAGAGACCGGAAACAGCTTTCTCTCACAAATCCGAATGCCCTCACGTGGACATTCCCCACTGGAGATTTCCGTGTCTGTCTGTCCTCAGAGTTGCTTTGTTCCTGCTCACAGTCACGCCGTAGGGTGATTTCCTTTGTCATGGGGGAAGTTGGTCCCACTCAAAGATGGATGGGCAATGACATCTCTTCCCAACTGGAAGTGTCTACGCTCAGTGTGAACAGCTGTTGGAACAATTGTGGCTGAAAAACTTTTTTCCAAAGAAAACAACCTTGATGAGCACAAGTGCTCACACTGCTTTCCGGACCGATGCCCATCTGTTGGACTGGCTGAGTGCCTGGCCACTCATTGGTCAGACTTTAAGACCTCTAGTGCCTCAGTCAGCAGGTTCCGGTTCCTCTCCTGCAACAGCACTGCCCCCTGGATGTCAGATGTTGCTCTACCATGGGTACGCTGCAATCAGTTGCACCAGATTTAAATCCCTCTTTTACTAGCTCACCAAAAAAATAAATAAATAAAAAATAATGGAAGATGTACATTAAGGGCCAGAGTATATTAAGTCTGTTATTGGCTTGAATTTTTCCATTTATTCTATTTCCTCCAAATGTGAGAGGGTCACTATAGCATGCTGTAATCAATATATCATACACATATCACACATGATCACTGCGTGTTGATGCTTGCTTGGTTTTCATAATGAATAATCGTTTCCTTACAAGTTACGCTTCTGCACAAAGAAAGTTAAGTAAACAACAGTATCGGAGTACGAAAATAATTTTTGTGATTTTAATTTGTTTTATTATTTGTTTCCTTGTTCCTTTATTTCTTTCTTCCTTTTCAGCCTTGTTTTTTAAAATACTGTTTTACTGTTTTTTATAACATTACTAGAGGCCCGGTGCATGAAATTCATGCACGGGGTGGTGGGGGGTCCCTTCAGCCCAGCCTGCACCGTCTCCAATCCAGGACCCCTTGGGGGATGTCTGACTGCCAGTTTAGGCCCAGGACAGCAGTCGGACATCCCTCTCACAATCCTGGACCACTGGCTCCTAATTGCTCACCTGCCTGCTGCCTGGTCGCCCCTAAGTGGCCCCCCTCCCCTGCCACCGACCTGATCACCCCTCACTGCCTCTGCATGCTGGCCTGATCGCCCCTAACTGCCCCTTCCCTGCCAGCCTGGTCACCGCTTACTGCTCCCCCTGCTGGCCTGGTCACCCCTAACTGCCCCCCCTGCCGGCCTGGTAGCCCCTCATGGACCCCCCGCCAGCCTGGTTGCCCCATGCAGCCTGCTGTTCAGTCGTTTGGTTGTCCCTCACTAACCCCCCTGACGGGCTGGTCACCCCACGCAGCCATCTTGTGAGGATGTGAGGGTTAATTTGCATATTACCTCTTTATTATATAGGATGATTCTAGTTTACTTATTCTCATACTTATACTGGATTCAACCATTCTTAGTCGGTCCACAGTCTTTTAAAAATATATATTTGTATTGATTTTTAGAGAGAAAGGAAGAGGGGGAGAGAGGGAGAGAAAGAAACATAGATGTGAAAGCGAAACATCTATTGGCTACCTCCAACCAGCACACCCCCAACCAGCGATTGAGCCCACAACCTGAGCATGTGCTCTGACCAAGAATTGAACAGGCAGGTTTTCAGTGCATGAGAGGGAGCCCAACTGAGTAACACCGGCCAGGACCTCTGTCTTTTTTAGTTTCCTCTCAAGTCTGAGATCTGTGCAGTGTATTTCTCCAATTATGTCCTTCTTTTTTAAGCCAGCCTCTTCACCCTGTCACTGATCCCTGTTCATATTCCAAAAATTTGAGTTTTTCACCTTCTTGCCCTTTCATGAGCATTCTCTTTGAGTTGATTACTTTTTGCTAATGCCAACTGGAACTATGGTACATTATCTTACAATTCATGTTTTCTCCTCTTCGAATTAGCTGCTTTCCATTTGACCCTCAGCACAGAATAGGGCTCAGAAGGAATATTGCTCTAAACAAGTACATTTCTCTGCAGGATGTGGAACAACAATAATGTTTGTTCAGAAACTTGTGCCACCCAAGAGGAGGTCTGTATAAATCCCGGTCACTGGGGGGCTGTGACCGAAATCGCAGACCAAACATGCTCAGGTTGAAGAGATAAGAGGCCAGAAGATGACTATAGGGTGATCTTACACGTATTGCTCTTCTTCTTCTTTCTTTTTATCCACTGTGTGTCTTCTCTTTTTTTTCCAGCCCACAACCAGGATGGCAAAATCCAGAGAGGGGAGTATCTGGGAGACAGAGAATGTAAATATGGAACAAATATGTCACCTTGCTACCTTCTCCAGGAAGCAGGTATTTAGTCCCTGGCGCCACAGAAATTTATGTCGAAGTGTGATTGTGTTTTTGTTGATGTTTGTTAATCAAAGAAATGAGTAGAAAATACTTAACGAATTGCACTCATTGTTTAAATGAATGTTGATGAAGTGAACATACTTGTGACAGCTAACGTGCTGGCCCCTGGGGAAGGGTGCACACAGTGTCACAGGGCATGTGTCTGAAAATGCTATTGAACCAGCATTAGGGTTGAAAAACCCCTCCGTCAGCAAATGTTGAAAATGCTATTATAGTTAGAAATAATTCATCTCTACTAAGGATAAAAATGGCTAATGTTTAAAAATTGATGAACTATTTATTGGGGTATACTTGACACATGGCATTGTGTGAGTTTAAGAGATATGATACATTAACATGATACATTTATATATTGCAATAGGATTACAGCCTTACCTTTAGCTAAGATCTCTGTCATGTTACCTAATTATCATTTCTTTTTTTGTGGTGAGAACATCCTAGATCTACTCTACCAGCTACTTTGAAATGTGTAAGACAGTGTTATTGACTAGAATCTTCATGCTGTGCAGTAGATCTCAGCACTTATCTTCCGAGTGCAAGTGGGAAAGCTTTCATATCTTCCCAATTCCCCCACCCTGAGCCCCCTATAACCATCAGTCCACTCTCCTTTTCTACAAGTTCACCTTTTTAAGATTTCAGTGTGCCTAAGGGATATGGCAAAGTACACCGGTGACAAGGGAGGTTGACAATGTGAAGAGGAGAAGTAAGATCAAGATGAAAGGTAGCATTGTTTATTTGCGATGTATAATTGGAAGCCGTCTAAACCACTAATAGATAAACCAACACAAAATACTCTCCCCCAGACTATAAAAGTTAAATCAAGGAGCTTTTATGAGGCAATGCCAATATTTCTTCCAGACAATGAAATTTTCTGTTAAATTTCACTTCATTTAGTTTAGCCTAATTATGGAATTGAAGGATGCAAGGTATACTCCTATTCTGAATTTCTTCTGAAAACACAAAGTTATGAATGTGTTAAAAAAAAAAAACTATGAAAAAGCATTATATTGGTGTTCAGTATACCCGAAACTGGCTTATTGCCTTAGAAGGTAGTAAACAAAACATTATCATCTTTCTTGTATTTGTTTTTACATGACTAAACTTTGGTTTCTGAGAATACACACACACACACACACACACAATCTGAGGTTTTCAGATAAAGCTCATTTAAAAAAATATGTAGTCTGATAAGATATTTGATATTTAAAACCTTTCAAGTATACTTCACCTATTAAGTTTTCTACTTCCAAGAAGCTGGAAGCAAACAAATAACAAATCACCCAGAGAAGATTTCAACCAGTATCTCTTTAAAAAGTCAGCTTGCAGGGCATGAATGAGTCACTCATCCAGTCTTTTTAAGGATTATAATAATATATTTCTTATACATTATCATAAGAAATAACATATTATATAATAACTAGAGGCCTGGTGCACAAAATTCATGCATGGGTAGTGTCCCTAGGCCTGGCCAGAGATTACGGCCTTCTGGCTGCCAGCCAGGGCCTTCCTTTGTTCTGCACCGCCCCCTGGCGGTCAGCGCATGTCATAGTGAGCAGCCAGAAGCTGGGCTCATGGCTGGCGAGTGCAGTGGTGGTGGCAGGAGCCTCTCCCACCTCCACTGCAGGCAGGCGCTTAAAAGCAAGGGGTCCCGGACTGTGAGAGGGCACAGGCTGGGCTGAGGGACCCCCTGGAGTGCACAAATTTCGTGAACTGGGCCTCTAGTATTGTAATAACATTCCTCAGGTTTCATCTCATATCTCATGTACTTGTTTTATTGTTATAAGCAGAAAAGATTGGTGGAGGGCAATAGCCCTTGCAAACCAGGATAACAGAAGCCAATTCTGGGGGAAACTGTTTAAGCCAAGGTTGTGCGCAGTAAAGTGCTGGTGATTGGTTGGGAAACAGTCAGTAAAAGGGTCAAATTAAATTATTCACAGCCCTTCCACGGTGCTTCCATGATAAGAGCAGCCACGTGGCACTGAGAGAAATGCGTGGGCTTCAGATTCAATAAATCCTGAGGGAAAAGTAGGCAAATTAGCCTTAGCAGCCTCAGTGCTTTCAACTGTCCCGTGGGAGTGGGAACACCTTGTCCCGGCCTGTCACACACGGATTAAATGAGCTCATGGTGTGCAGTGCGTGGTAACCAGTAGTGAGCCTCACTGCCTTTCTCATCGGGACCGTTCCAGATAAGGCCGCGGCTGGATTTTTGGCTGTACGTCTCTGCCTGTCTTTGTAATCTTGAAGGCTAAGCATCTTCATAAAACATAACTGCACCCAAAACTTAGGCCATAAAAGTGGGGATTTATTTTATGTAGGATTCCTTTACGCAGTCAAGCATGAAAGTGAAAAGTGCTTTGATGGCCTCTTCCCATTTAATTCCTCAGATGTAGAAAACCAAAGAGATTCACAGCCATATTATGTTAATGACCACAGTTTCAAAATGCCTTAGAACCACAATAAATAACCCATGATGTCCATGACCATTTGTGACTCATTGTTCCTGACCAGAGGACTTCCCTAACATTTATATGCTCTGCTAAACCACCCGTATCTGTACAAAAACTTCTTTAAAAAGCATTAGCAAGTATGTTTGAAATGAACCAGAGCAAGACCATTCAAGCTTATGACCCAAAGTCTGCAGGCAGACTGAGTTCCTAGCACAGGCTGTTACACAGTCATGGAGAAAGCAGCCTATCATTGCACATCAATTAAGTGTAAAATTATGCGTTGTTTCTCTCTAATATCTGGATCCTGACACTGAAAGTGATATTAGTTCAATTCTTATTTTTATATGCTTTAACAATGTATTCAGGGGGGCATACATGTCTCCTGACTTTCTTATTCTGATAGGCACCATCATGTGATTGCATGTGGCGGTTTATGAACTATAATCACCTGATTCTTTCAGTTTCAGATCCCCTTTGAAGGGTTAGCTTCCCTGGGGAGAAAGTGCACCTTAGGGTATTTTAGGGTATTGGGTATCTGGAGGCTGAAGGGCGTGGCCTCTATCAGAGCCCTCTAAGGAGAGGCAGGAGGCAGCTCAGCACGGGAAGCTGAGGAAGAGCAGAGAATTACATTCCAATGAGATGGTTTTAGGCTTTTACTCCTTAAAGTTATGTGATCCTTTGCGTTTTTTACTAAAATACAAAAAACTCTGGGAGGTCTAAGACCCTTAATCCATTATCAGATCACACATGGAGCTGGCATTTGAGCCCAGGCTGATCAGAAATACGTCCTGTGGGGCATTTTTGGAGAAAGTGAGAGTCAGACAAACATCTTCCTGCTTACCTTCTCCAGTTTGTTTCAGTTCAAACTCATTCCAATTCTATCCCTGTGAGATAGCAGAAAAAGACGTAATTCTGATTCTAGATGATTATCGTATGGCCTTTCCTCTCCCAAGGAACTTCAATTGAATGAAAATATTTTCCACATTGTGACATTATAAAAAATGATGACTAGTTTTACAAATGCCGTGACTGTTGACATTAACACATAGAGGACTTTGTATATTAGCCAACGTAAATTTGACAAGAATCCTATCATTCCATAGTAAAGGCTATGGAATGAATCTCACCCACTTGAGAACAGTAACCTATCTGTTACAGAAGGCCATGACAAATTGTGCCCTGATATGTAAAAGCTTCCATCCGCAATGACAAAATTCAGCTGGCTATTTGTTAGAGAAACTTCAAGTTGGCCAGGGAGTGTTATCTGTTCCATGTGCCCCCCAAAACTGAGTATTTGATGAACAGCACTTATGACGACGATATATCTGCCCTCCTGGTCACTAAATATTTGAATTCCTCTCCTCCTAACAAAAAAACATATATTAACACACTTCCCATTCAAAGTCCCATCAAGTCATGGCTCTACTTGAATGTTTATGATCTGCAAGTAATACCAAGTATTTATTCATGTAGATATGTCTCCTTGTCTGGAGATGTATGTACCAAACCCATAAGGTATCATCCTCCACCAACTTCTTAACTGCCAACCCAATGTTCAGTGGGAGTCAGGGAAAGGTCACTATTGTAACCGAAACCAAGGTTCAGCTGCCTGCTGCCACAAAAGCCAATTGTGAGACAAAGACTGTTGAAAAAAGAAAGAGGTTTATTCAAGTGCTGGTCGCCTGAGGTAGATGGGGGACTCATATCCAAAGCTCATCTCTCCACCTCAGTGTAGGCAGAGGTTTTCATAAGGAGGAAGCGGGGAAAGCAGAACAAAGAAACCAAGGGGAGGAAGTTGAAAAGTTCTCTATATGCAGGCCAGCACAGTCCATTTTGATAAGGATCTTGAAAATAGTCAAGTGATGATCTGGTGTGCATCATCTTGGTCTTTGTCATCCTGGTGTTACGGTTGAAGGTTAGCAATTCTCCCAGAGCTTGGATGACTGAAGGTCAGAGTCTGTATCTTCTGTTAAGTTAGTTCCTAGTAGATAAACTTGCCGTTTATCTACAAGCTACATATTAGTCAGAGTGAGCGTTTGCAGAAACACTGTCAAAAGAATGGTGGGGAGTTACAATTCCCCACTGTTACACTAGCATCAGAAAAGGTGATGAATGAGAAATGCAGCGAAGTCACTGGTTTGTAGACATTTTGAAATAATGCTAGACCAATGTCATGAGAGGCTCTTGTGTTGGAAGAGTGGAAAATGTTCTTTGTCTAGACCAGTGGTTCTAAACCTTCCTAATGCTGCAACCCTCTAATATAGTTCCTCATGTTGTGGTGACCCCCAACCATAAAATTATTTTCGTTGCTACTTCATAACTATAATTTTGCTACTGTTATGCATCGTAATGTAAATATCTGATATGCAGCATGTATTTTCATTGTTACAAATTGAACATAATTAAAGCATAGTGATTAATTACATATTAAAAACAATATGTAATTATATATGTGTTTTCTGATGGTCTTAGGTGACCCCTGTGAAAGGGTTGTTTGACCCCCAAAGGGATCGTGACCCATAGGTTGGTGACCTGCAGGTTGAGAACCGCTGGTCTTGACTGTAATTCTGGTTCCCAGAAGGGTTTTCCCTTCTAACTTTTCTCCAGGGCTCTTAGCTACTCCTAATTATTTATTCCTTTATTATTATCATCCTCTTTTGTGACATCTGAATTGAACATGAGGCTGTGACGCTATGTCCTCATTGGAGATTAAGCAGCTTTCTCAGTGGTCCTCCTCCCCCGTCAGCTTCCCAAAAGGCAAGGGACCAAGGGTCTTTTTAATTCTTGGACAGGCGTATATAAACACATGTTGGGGCAAAAGTAGGCTTATAGTTGTTTGTATTTAAAATAATATAATAGTTCATAAATAATAATACAAGAATATTATTACTCCCAACTCATGATTTCTTCAACAGTAAACTCTCCTAAAACCTTAGCAGTTTTAAAATGTTTGACTTAGTCAGTTACATATACCAAAAACCACAACTAGAATTCTTTCTAGGCATAATTCTTAGATTTACACTATTTCTTTGCTTCCTGCTCTGAGCTTTCACTTTCTCAACTTAATTACAGGCTTTAGGCCAATCAGGCTGAGTTGGGAGATCACACCTTTAATCTCTTTTCCCTGAGCTATTTTATCCCATTGAAAGGATTTGCTGTGAGCTACCTTAATCCATTCAAAGGGTTTTAATAATGGGAATAAACAGCTTTAGCCTTGATTTGATCCTTGCCTCAAGGCTAAGTTTTAATCAGCCTTTGTTACTCAAAGGGTGTTTTCTTTTTTTCCCTCAACTCCACCACAAGTCTTTGAATTTTGTAGACTCTGGCTATTTTGTTTTGTCAGAGCTTTCCATTGATTTTTTTAGTAATGTTCATGGGAATATTAAGAGTTATTCCAAAGAATACCCTGGATTCCGACTGTAGAACTCCCTACTCACATTGTATAGCAGCAGCCAACCTCCCTGTCACTAAAAGGGACCAATCTCTGCCCATTTGTTCAGTAGGAAGAGGGGTTTCAAATAATCTGAAAGCAGTCTCAGATTCTTTGTAAGTGGAACTATGGCTTTTTCCCTTGTGGAAGGATTGTGTGCCCACGATTAAAGGGACAAGAAGCAAATAATTTGTCATTTCCTTTAGAACAACGTTGCATGGATTACCATAATGGAGAATTCTGTAAAGGGTTCATGAAGCTGTGCAGATAAGGGAGTATAAATCTTGTCTGTGATATATGCATCTATGCCCCTCCGTGGTGGAAGGGAGTCAAAATAATCAACTTGCCACCAGATACATGGCTGGATAGTAACTGGACTCTTCTGAAGACTCCAGAGAATGGCGCCATGCTGCTGGAGGCTCTCTGTTCATATCTGATGTTGGCAGGTGGGCACTGGGCATTGGCAATAGCTGCATCTGTATCAGCCACGAAGAAGGGAGTCTTATAATATTAACCCTATTTTACATCCTTTATTGAGCATCATTGTCTGGCTAGAGAGAAAGGTTACCCAATATACAAAAAAAGTTTCTCTTTTGGCATTTCGAGAGAAACACATCAATTGGTTGCCTCCTATACAAGCCCCTACCAGGGCCAGGGCCGGATAGGAGCCTGTAACCAAGGTACGTGCCCTTGGCTAGAATAGAACTGAGGACCCTTTGGTCTGCAGGCTGACGCTCTATCCACTGAGCCAAACTGGCTAGGGCAAAAATGAGTTTCTCTTGGTCTTCTGACTATTCAGAGCATCCTCCACAGTGGATGCTTTTTATTGTAAATTCACATAACACAGAGATATCTGTACACTCTGTATAATTCCAAGAGACAACCCTTTGAAATATCACGTTGTCACCAATCCTATTCTTTTCAACTGGCCAAATCATTATCCAATATTTATTATTTTGTATAAATTCATACGTCAGATTCTTCTTTTTCTACAAAATAATGTAGAAACCAGACATATGCCCCCAAATAATTCCTATTAGGAAAATTTTACTTCACAGCCATCTATCAAGGACACTTTTGAATGAGGGGTCTATAATAATAGTACGTTATATCTACTTCTACCCAATAACAACTTATCATGCAGATCCATAAAAAATATGCCTGAATTATTTACTTTTCAGATGATTAGTTGTACTGGTCATTAAATCACAGATGTGAATTGAGGTAAAGACCCAAAACAGCAAGAGTGTAAGTCGGGGACACTTCATTTTTCTATGTTTTCTAGATCTGCTTGGGACTGTCTCCTAGAGAGCATTCCCGTTTAGAAATGGAATGCTGACTGTCTGTGCTCAGGTTCAGGACTTGCTGAGCCACTAGGCAGCCTAGTAGGTATTGACTTAAATCACTGGCAAAGAAGCTAGCATGGTAGATAGAACGCTACCAGGATCGCCATAATGGTAACTCAATTCCTTGAATTGAGCCAGTTCATGGACCCAGAGTCAATTAATTAAGGGAGAGACTGTCTCCCTTTGAGGAGGGATTACACTACACACCTCAAATACATCCTCTAAGTGCTTTCCAATGCCTTCACCAGAGGGGCAATGAACTAGAAAATGGGAGGTACCCAGACCTGCCAAAGTCTTGACATTGGCTTTGAATTTGCATTAATCCTGATGACCCAGTGTATCACCAAGGTCTGTAGGTTGTAAGGGGTGGGGAAGAGACAGGAGGCTTTGGAAGTCAAGTGACAAGTGCAGTGTGAGGCAAAGCCATCTCCTGGGGGGTTCTGTGAGCCCATGGAGACATCCTTTCCTTCTTGTCCAGTTTCAGAATGCCGTGAAAAGAGATGTATTGAGCACCTGATGGAATTCTTTGTCATGTGGAGAAACGGCTGTCTGTGAAGCAAGAAACAACAGAAGCTGTATCTCTCCAGTGCTAATGGGAGAAGAGGGAGGAATTTGTTTTCTCAGAGTCCAGTAAAGACTGGAACCGGGCAGGGGGGCCAGATTCAGGGAAGGAACAGAGCAGTGGGAGCAGCCGTCCTGCACTGAGGCCTCCTGCAGCCATGTGTGTGCTGATCAGAACTAGCCAGGAAGGGAGCCTCGTGCAGTCCACGGGGATTAGCCCCGGCAGAGAAGAAGGCAAAGAATGAGAGAAAACGTATTTTATTTAAGCACTACTAAGTGAGGCAACTGTTTTATACTGAATTTTAGACTATAATTTAGGGAATAAATTATTAGAAAATTCCCCCTCCCATCTTTTATTTTTCCTGATGAGTTGCATTGTGGAGTTTCTAGGGCATTTTTTATTAATTTTAGACAATTCGTATCATAGAAGCCTGCCTATAATTCCATTTTGGTCAGATTTTCATTTGAAAAATCTAGTGATATAAGTTCTTGCTCGAGTATAGTTTCTTTCTCTCCATGACGGGACTTAGCTAGTAACCTTTAAATTAAACATTTCTTGGTCTACACACTTATAAAAACAGAAAAAGTAATGCCCCAAGGAAAGATAATTGTTTTTCTTTCAAACAGAAGAGTTATCTCTAGCTTATTTAGTTTGCATTTTGTGTATTTTTAAAAATTATTATCACCTTATAGCCCTTCTCTTTTAAAGCCTTCCTTTGTTTTCTATTTCATTGTGCAAGAACAAGCTTGGGAAAATAAAGGCTGTAAAATAAAGCCACAGCTCTTCTCTGTGTCCACGTCCCCTAACACACTTTCTGCTCAGAGATGGTGCCATTGAAGGAACTGGACAGGGTACTTTCTCAACATATGAAGTGTAAGAACCGAGTTAACAAATACTTCTCTATCTGTGCCTCAAAACTTAATTTATTTTAGTATAAATCATAGAGATAATCTTTACATTTTTATGACTTACAAGGCAGGGGAAAGAGGATCATGCTGATGTTGTGGTCAAATGTAATCTCTGGGATTCTATATCAAACTAAAAATAATTGTGTTTCTAGCCAGGACAGCACTTCAATTTATCCTGTCATGGGGGTCTGAATTCAATTTGTTTCCTGGGAGGAGATGGATTGGAATTAGAGCAACAGTTATCCTTTGGTCTAAGTGTGGGTCCCCAGAGGTCCAAACAGTAAGCCCGGCAATGTCTGCAGAGCGTTCTGTAGAAGTCAGGACGTTTACTATGCAGAATGCAGAGAGCATTCCAGACTTTTCCCTTGAGTGTGACCAAAGCTTCCATGGGTACTGGAACAACTCACCATGCCTTTACTTCTTAGTTAAATGCATATAGGGTCAGGCCCAACCAGTGTGGCACAGTGGTTGAGCATCAACCTATGAACATGAGGTCACAGTTCGATTCCTGGTCACATGCCCGGTTGTGGGCTAGATCCCCAGTAGGGGGCATGCAGGAGGCAGCTGATTGATGATTCTCTCTCATCATTGATGTTTCTGTCTCTATTTCCCTCTCCTCTCCTCTCTCTGAAATCAATCAAAACATATTAAACAAACAAAAAAGCACACACATATGGGGTCAGAATTTTGAGAAAAGTGTCCAGTGACAGAGCATGTAGCAAAGTGGGAATTGGATTTGCGGTCAGAAGGCCCAGGATTGAGTGAAGTCTTCTTCTTGCCAGTTGGTACCAAGATTTACTCCCTCCCCGTGCCCTGTGGATAAAAGGACCCGTCTACCAGTTTGCTGATTTGATTAAAAATTATAATGCATTTGAGAAATACATTATCAACTAAATACCAAAATACAGGCGCTACGTGTTTGTTCATAAACTTTGAGAAGTAACCAAGGGTCAGCTTTTGTGTGGGCAACATCTAGTGCTGGTAGATGAGCAGACAATCTAAGGAGGTCAGCAACATCGTTTGGGGTCACAGAGACAGAAAGAAAAATTAAAAATTCAAGTTCCCAGAAAATCAGCTTTCTAGAAAATTTTCTAGAAGACTCTCTTGTAGGTAGGTATGAGAGGATGGTAGATTAGTGTTTTTCAAAACATGGTCTGTTGAAGCCCTACCCATAATGTGTGCATATTTGTTAAAAATGCAAATTCTTGGGCTTCGCTCAAGACTAACTGGATCAGAGTCATTGGGAATGGGCTCGTTTTTGCAAGCTCCCAAGTGAATCCTGCACATGAGTCTTTGAAAATCATTCTTTTATAGAGACTGTTAAAGCGGAATCAGACATCTGGCTCTGATCATGGAATATTTGCAGGTCCTTGGACACGGACCATCCTAGTTTGCGGAGCTTTAAAGGAAGGTTAAAATTGCTGCCATTTACCAATCTGTGCTGTTTTACAGGTAAATGTGGAAATAAGTAATTACCCACTGTGTAAGAAAAGAAAGAGGTCACTGGATAAATCCTCACACTGTGGCCATGAGAGAATGGCTACAGCTCAGGAATAGGAGTATCTGAGATTATATCCTGGGGTGGGAGAGATGTTCATGGGCATTGCCCATGGGGCATTTATTATCATGTGAAGGAAACATCATGTCTTCAAAAATCTTGATTTCTTCCCCCCTGCCCCCCGCCCCGGGACAATCTCCTAAATCCCTCGGCTGTCTGAGACTTGTGTTGGCATCAGCAGGAGTTGGCCTGTGCCCAGAATGCCAGTCCTTCGCTGCGCTCTGTGCAGGTCATCTTACTATGTCCCTGTGACCCAATGCCACTGCGCTCACCCAATCATTGTTTGATGGGGCACCTTTCCCAGGAAGGTTTTGGTAGCAGACAGGAAAGGAGAGAGTAGGAGTGGGGGGGATACACATTGTAGCAGTGGCATTGACTGGGCTTCGCTGTCAGTAGGTGCTCAATTCCTCATAAGGACTAACTGCCTGTATGACCTTGGGAACACTACCTAATATTCCTGAATTCCAGTTCCCTCATTAGTTAAATCCAAGTCAAAAGCACATGCTTCATTGCATTCAAGTGAGATTGAGATGAGAGAATGGGTAGCAGTTTGCCTGGCACAATGCAATTTATGAATAGATGTTTCCTCCATGGCTAGATACCCACCCTTCCCTGCCCTTCACCACATCCCACTATTGTCAGGTCAGCGTCAACTCAACAAAACATGTATTTGGTAAAACTATTCACAAACATTAAGTACTGACATCTCAGCTCCCCCACAACCAGTGGAGGCCTTCACAGGGGACTTGCCTGCCCTTCACTGTAGTAATGATAGCAGTCACAACCTAGTGAGATGCGGTCAGCCCTCCTTACATACACTGTTGGACAAACTAATCCTGCAAGGAAGGAATCATGTCCTCATTTTACAGCCCGTCTCATGGCTAAGGAGGTAGAGGAGAAGCAAGGCCACAAGTCTGCATGACAGAGTGGTGTTGGAACTCAGCTCCTATCTTCCTCCAAGCGTATCTGTCCAGTAGACCACACCAACACCCAGTCTGAAGCGACGTTAAACACCTTTCTGCCTCAAACTTATTCCTTCATCTCTATTTTCTGTTCCAGAGACTGAATCGCCACTCACTTGGTCATCTAAGAAGGAAATTGGGGAGCTTTTCCTTGGGACTGCCTTTTTCTCATCTCCTGCTCCCAATCAATCCCCAAAGTTTCTTCATTTATAGTCTTCATATTTTTGAAATTTGCTCTCTCATCTTCAGACATGTAACTAGATAGGACAAGGTTTCTGACAAAGACAGCCTGTCTAGACGACTCTGCTGTGGCCTGGTGGCATGTTTTCCTGTTTGGATCACAGGTGGTGATACTAAAAGGAACATAGAAGGACCTTCAGGCCTGTGGTTGGCAAACCGCGGCTCGCGAGCCACATGCGGCTCTTTGGCCCCTTGAGTGTGGCTCTTCCACAAAATACTACGTGCGGGTGCGCACGTATAGTACAGTGTGATTGAAACTTTGTGGCCCATGCACAGAAGTCAGTATTTTGTGGAAGAGCCACACTCAAGGGGCCAAAGAGCCGCATGTGGCTCTCAGGGCACATGTCTGGGTTGCAAATCCCAGTAGGGGGCGTGCAGGAGGCAAACGATCAATGATTCTCTTTCAACATTGAAGTTTCTATCTCTCCCTTCCTTTCTGAAATCAATAAAGATATGGTTTACTTATAAAAAATAAAAACAAAAAATAGAAAATATATTTTTTTAAAATAAATAATTGATCATGCCTCTATGGAAGGAGAAGATTATGGGGGGAAAAAAGCCCCTTAATTTTAAAAGAAACTATAATGAACAAACACCCTTAAATGGTTTGAACTCCCTGGGTCAGAACTTCCATAGAGGAATTTACAAAAATATTTTGTTTTAAAACCATTTTTGGTAGGATGTCAGTAAATTGTGGCCATTTATGAACTTTTGTAGAAAACTCAAGTAAAATTCAGATCTAAAAATAAACAAACACGAAAGAAAGAGGAAAATTAAACACTGAAGCTCACTCCTGCTCATCCTTTCTGCACCCTCAGGCACCTGGGGGAC
The DNA here is from genome assembly GCF_000327345.1 of Myotis davidii. Classification (NCBI taxonomy): domain Eukaryota; kingdom Metazoa; phylum Chordata; class Mammalia; order Chiroptera; family Vespertilionidae; genus Myotis; species Myotis davidii. Next base: position 980,062 of record NW_006297021.1, on the reverse strand, counting down.
AAGACAAGAGCTTCTGGATTGAGGAGTCAGCTGTCTGCAAATTAAGGAGGGATTCATGAAACACAGTGGAACACAGGTGATCCAAAAAACCTCTGTAGTGAACCAGCATTGAGTTATAACAGATGCTGACTCCCCATGAAATCGTAGACTAAAAATAGGAAAGACAAAATAACCTTGGAAGAGTTTGAGGAAAATTGGCAATCTTTAGACTCCATAATTTTTTTAAAAAAAATCACTTGGACTTCAATCCAATGTGAGTTTATTTACCAGAAATTTGGTTACCTTATTGAAAGCATTATTCTAAAACTTTATCTTTATATGAGCTATTTGACTGGATCTGTGCTGCAGTATTTGTATTTCTTGGGGAAAGAAAAATGTACAAGCTGCAAGATATGGTGAAACGATGTCATTTAACATTTATTTTTCCAACAACTTTGAGAACATAGCGATAAATTTTCCTTCAGGGATTTCTGGGGAGCAGCTATGAGGCTGAGCTGTGGAGACAAAATGATCTGTAACTGGGTCATAACCCTATATGCTCTTGCTTCACTGGGGAAAGCAAAACAAGTCTGAGATCAATATTTACACATAGAGAAGATTTCCTAAATATTTGGGGTTTTTTTTGCAATGGTTGATTTGACCACACAATGCATTTTTTTTTTATGTTCTGCAATTCCTAGAGGAAAAGGGATGAATACTCAGATACCTTTAAAGAAACATATCAAATTAACAACAATCTTTATCGTCAGTGAATCACTTTTATTGCACAGAATTCATAGTGTGTTCACTGTTAATAAGCAAATACATTGAGTTCTAGTCACACAGAGACTCAGCAAGGTCATGAGTTGAGCCTTTAAGGAAACTCTAAAGATGGCACCTAGAAAGAAGCGGGCCTCCTTACCTTACAAGACTGGCCAGCAGACCGTGCCTTTCAAAAACCACCAGCTTAGAGTCACTACAAACCACTCGTAGACTGAAATAAAAAGCTGTTTTTAAATAGATTGTTTTTAGGAGAGTTCAAAAACATCTAAAACGTTTCTATAGTGGGCTGTATCATTGGCCAAGCTTTTCTAGTCATGGCAGACCCCTTGACAATCCAGTTAACAAATAAGTTATTATTATGTGTTAGGTGCTATACTAGAAGTATATGATTGTCTAACCACTATGCTGTACATGTGAAACAAATGCAAAATAATGTTGAATATAAACTGCAATTTTAAATTTAAAAAAATGATGTAGCTTCTGCTCTCAACACATTAGTTGGGTGAATAAGAAGAACCACATGAAATACAAAATAAAACTGTGTATTTAATAATAATAGAGGCAATTGTAACAATTACAAATTGGCCTATTATAAATAACACAACTAACTCAATTTAGTTTAAACAATAAAACTAACTGATTATATCACACTAGAGGCCCGGTGCACAAAATTCGTGCAGGGGGTGGTAGGGGTCCCCTCAGCCCAGCCTGCACCCTCTCCAATCTGAGACCCCATGGAGATGTCCGACAGCTGGTTTTGGCCTGATCCCCAGGATCAGGCCAAAACCGTCCACCCCTCATGGCCCCCCCTGCAGGCCTGGTCACCCTATGCAGCCTGCTGTTTAGTCGTTGCGTGAGGGTGTCCCGACCAATTTGCATATTACCCTTTTATTAGTATAGATACCTGGATGGTTGGAAAGCTTCAGTCTACAGTGACTTAGCAAGAGAATCAAAGACACTTTCTCTCTCCTCTGTGTTTCACCTTCCATGGTGTCAGGTTTATCCAAGCTGGTCTTCCCTCATGGTGGCAGGTGGGTAGCAGTGGTGCCAGATGTCTTGTTTTCATGGCTCATCACCCAAAAGGAGAAAGAACAATGGCTTCTACTGGCTCTCCCAGAAGAACAAGGAACATTCTAGTGCAGAAGTCCCCAGATACCTTTGGCCTGAAATAAGTCTAGCTTATGTCTGAACCCATCACTTCACCCAGAGTTCCCAAGTTTATCTCAGTGGCAGGGGATTGAAAGCCTAGAGCTAGGATCAGGCTGGGTCCCACTTGCTCCCTAAGCCACGTGAGGATATGCAGTTGAGGGCTATGTGTACAGTGACCACATGTCTGTTCCTTTGGTTTCTCCAGCGCTCTCTCTCTCTCTCTCTCTCTCTCTCTCTCTCTCTCTCTCTCATACGCACTTTTCAAAAACCCCTACAACTGTAGGAAAATACTCAACCCCTGCCCAAAGGATAACATCAGAAGGATCTATTGCCTGCATTCGGGTCCTCATGCAAGGTCTCTTGGCGACACACCATCCTCTTCGTTAGATTGCCTAAAACTCTATCTGGTCCAGTGATTTATGGCTAAATGTTATTTTATCCATCCTTGGTTTTCCAAATCTATAATCATGAGGAAATCTTATGGTAATGTCAATGAAATCCTCCTTTGAAAAAGGAGGGAATGGGAAATACGTTGTTATTATTAATACTGGAGGCCCGGTGTATGAATTCGTGCACAGGTGGGGTCCCTCGTCCTGGCCGGTGATTGAGACCACAGGAGGTTGGTTGGCTGGTGGGGTGCTGGAGGGGAGGGACTGTGGGCGTTTGGCTGTGGGAGCGCACTGACCACCAGGGGGCAGCTCCTGCATTGAGCGTCTTCCCCCTGGTGGTCAGTGCGTGTCATAGCGACCGGCCATTCAGTCGTTCGGTTGCTTAGGCTTTTATATATATAGATTTCACAGTCCCAAACGTATACTCCTGTCCAGGAAAAGCCAGGATTCCCTTTTCCTTGAAATAGAGTCAGTTTTTTTTTTTTTAATATATATTTTATTGATTTTTTACAGAGAGAAAGGGAGAGAGATAGAGAGTTAGAAACATCGATGGGAGAGAAACAGTGATCAGCTGCCTCCTGCACATCTCCTACTGGGGATGTGCCAGCAACCCAGGTACATGCCCTTGACCGGAATCGAACCTGGGACCTTTCAGTCTGCAGGCCGACGCTCTATCCACTCAGCCAAACCGGTTTCGGCGAGTCAGTTTTTTTTTTTAATCACATGTAGTAGCTGCTCAGGAAGCTTTCTGGGAAAATCTTGTGCATTGTCCTACACGGCCACATCAGGGGACATTCCTATCCAGGCAATGTACCGCCTTAGCAGTCGAGTGGAATGATATCAGGTCTGGGGAGATTGGTTAGGGAAACAAAGAAATCACTGGTTTCAGCCAACTTTGAGATTTCTTTGGTAATCCAACTCACTTAAAAATGTAGTCAGCTTTGGTCTGTTTGCTTCTGGTGAATTGCGTGGCCTAGTAAACACAGGCAAAGACTGAGTTTAGCTCCCATCCCTGAGCCCCTGAGCGTCTGTCCTCTGTAGTGATGCTCTGTAGTAACAGGTATCTGCACAACCTGTTTCCCTGGCTGTTGATCCATAGATGTTAACTTCATCCTCACATTTGCCTCAGAACAAATGGAAAATCAGCCGCTTGTAGTAGCTGAAATTTGCCACTGGTCCCCATGTTCTATCTCAGGTGCATCTTCAGGGTGAGATTTTGTTCCACTGTCATCAGTCAAAGAATGCTGAGGCACCTGGGGTATCAGACTTCTCGTTTACCCCAATATTTTCTATTTTATAAGCATCCCACCCCTCTGCCCTTGCTCACATGGCCTCGAGCTTGGGGGTAATGTATCTGGCTTTTATAGCTCTGCCAGATTTCAAATGACAAATATTTGAGGCACTGCAGAATATTGTTTCTAAGCAGAGCACACTTGCTGTAGCAGGGCTCTCCCCTTGTCTCCCTCTGCGCTTTCAGATCGGCCTGCTTTAGATTGCTCCTCTCTCTTTAGTCTTTCTATTGGGAGTCAGATGAATTAGCCAACACTCGCAAATTGTCACTTTTCCCCATCAACTCTCGTAATGATATAGCAAAGCATCTGATCTTCGCCCTCACATCCGATTGGTGGACTGCAGTTTACGGTCCCTCTTTCTCATCCATGCCAGAAGGTCTAGAGTCCCTCGGTCCTTCTTCAAGTAAGTCCTCGTCACATGGAACGGCCCACTCCAATAGTAATGCCACGTTTCTGTCTTCACACTTGGCCATTTTACAGTTTTTCAGGAAAGAGATAACACAGCAAAGAGAGGGCTTTCCAAGATCCTACCCCTAAAAGGAACCCGTGGAGCTTGTACCCAAGAACAAAGATGTGTGAGAGGCTAGAGACGAGTAGCCGAACACGTCCCTCTTAAGCCCTGATTACATTATTCTAAACTGGGGACAGGGAAGGACACAGGTGAGAGTCACAGAGGGTGGATATTTTGGCAGGGGGTGTCTCTTTCACTAACCTCTTTAAGTGTAGAGTATCTTAAAACAAGGGTCCTGTGCTGATATTCATAGGAATTCCCCAGGAAAATAAGAAAATCCCAGAGTAGAAGGGTTGGGAATGCTTAGGCTGTGATTCTGAGAGACCTGCATAGACTTGTAGGTGTCCCAGGGGGACTGGAGTTCCAATGTCCCCAAGTGGCAGGAAATGGAGAATCATGCAGGCCTTGTACCAGATAGACAACCCAGAGGTCGAATTTGCGCTTGCGTACATGATTGCTCCAACTGGAAGAATTCCCCTGGAAAGTAGATAGAACTATCGATTATAAAATAACAAAAAGGACCTGGCTGGCTAAAGCATTGCCCCATACACAAAAAAAGGTTGCAGGTTCAATTCCTAGTCAGGGCACATACCAAGGTTGCGGGTTTGATCTCAGGTTGGGACATGTACAGGAATCAATTCTTTTTCTCACATTGATGGTTTTTGTTTTGTTTTTCTCTTTCTCTCTCCCTTCCTTCCTTAAAAAAAAATCAATAAAAACATATCCTCTGGTGCAGATTCAAAAAAAAGAGAGAAGAAAGAAAAAGAAGAAAGCTTTTTTTTTTATGGGGAGGGGAAGGAAGGTGAAACAATTTTGTATATTTTGGGAGGATAGGAACAGACAATTTGAGATTAAGTTTCTAACTCTTTGCCTGAATAAACTCTCTTAACAAAATTAAATCTGGGTGTAATCAAGTTAAAATTCCTGAAAGCTGAGTTTGTACCTGCTGCAAAGTGATCATGTGTGAAAAAGGATTAGAAGTGAAAAGTAGGGCGTATTTAATTTATGACAAACAAACCAACTTAGCTGTAAGAAATGACTTACGTTGACAAAGAGGAGGGATTTATGCTACAGGATTGTTTCTCAGCAGTCTGGAGGTTCTTTGAAAATCAGACTGAAGAAGACTTTGGCCTGGATGGAATGAATCAGGGGGCAGGATGTTCTGAGAGATGCACCTGGTAACTGTGGAGAGGATGAAAGCGTCTCCAGTTTGTCAGTTTTACAAGTTTGATATTTGCAATAAGAAAAGGTTTTCTTCCTGGTACTTTTATGCAGCAGATACTAATAGCTGAGACTGCAGCTCAGAGAAACTGGAGAGAGATAAGATTACTCACCCAGAATCCCATAGCTAGTGGCAAGAAGAGCTGGAATTGCACCCCTAATTTTAGCCACCACATAAAATATTCTTTCCACCGTAACTAAAGGCATATTTGGCTCCCTGTTCCAACATCCCTCTAATATCAAGGTCACAGTTTAAGTCAAATGCTTGGTGTTTACTTTCTGATCTTTGGAAATGCAGTATCTTCCAAAAGACATTCTTGTGAGTTAGGTTTTTCCTGCCTTTGTGCCTCAGTTTCCCAGGTTGTTGACCCTGTTGCCAGATCTTTCTATGATGGCTATTATCGTGATGTCTCCAGTTTCCTGTTGCTTTTGACCAAGTTTACTATTTCTTCTCTCTCCTAAGACAGCGTAGGTGGTATGTACATTTCTGACCTTCAGAATATGAAAGGGACAATTCAGAGACCCATGAAGGAAATGGCATGGCTTTCCAGTGAGATGGGTTTGACTCCCTTCTCTGTTACTTAACAGCTGTCTTAGAAGCATGACATATTCAGATTGCATTGTCTTCCTCTAGAAGACCTCCTGGCCTTCCTTTCCCATCCACTAGGGGCTGCTGTTATATCTAATCCATGATTACTTGGAAACACTCTGTTCAAACCATGCATTCTGAGTAAAAGAAATCCTCATGATAGCTAATTACACCATGACATTTAAGATATCAAGGTATTAAAGGTATTTTTCATATCTAAAAGGTAACTTCCTGTGTTACTACCCTATTGTTGTCTCAGGAGTACATCTCCCTTCCACTCCCTTGTCCCCCATACTTTCCCCCCTTTGCCCACTAGAACCCCAAGGAATCCAACAGGAAACCAACTCCCCATCATCCTTACTCTCATAGCTGAGCACACAGCCCACTTCTGGCACTAAGTGAAACCTGACCCTAAGGATATAGGTTCCCCTTAGTCAGTGAGTAAGATGGGCGGG